>NC_142404.1:12524608-12895843 GCF_059441095.1 Idiotropiscis lumnitzeri | reverse complement strand
AGAGAGAGAGAGAGAGAGAGAGCTCTCGTGAAAAGGGGGAGCAACTCAGTTCCAGGCAGTTTCTAAAATTTCATTTCGAGTTTTGAATTAAATAATCCAAATCTCTACCCAAATGTCAACACCCAACAGGTAGCTGGCTCCTTTCTCCCGACGTCTTCATTCAAACTCATCCAGTAATCTTCCTAATGACTTCCATTCGTCATAAAGAATTGCAAGCGTCTCTGGGGTTCAAATTTGATTAATTGCATAAGAAAAGAATAACTCTTGTGTGACTTGCCCTCAGTTCAAGTTAATTCTTACTGTGTTTTTCTTCACCGCGGCAGAGATAAGCTGCAAAGCCTGTGAGCTCCGTGAGCTCCGACGTCGAGATCCAAGCAACACAGCAGGTGATGCCGTCGAGGCCTGGAATCTTAGTTGAATTATGCAATGTAGCCACTTCCGCCCCCAGCAATTATACTTATGAAGCCATAAATCACGGCTAAATAGCAGAGAGGACTGAATGAAGACATGCGCATGCTCATTCAAATGTCATTTCTGTTACATGTTAATCTTTTATCTCATATATTCTAGTGTCAAAGTTACTAGTTTTTTTGTTGTTGATGTTATTCTCACAAGATGTCATGAGTAGTTTTCTTTGACCCTATATCGCAACGGTACAAAAAACGTAACCTATTACAACTCAATGGCGATAATAGTGAGTGATTCTTTGGCGGAGGACGAAGGGTTGAGGGTCGGCTGCGGAGGGCATACTGATGCTGCCGATGCTCTAAGCCACGGCTGGCTGGCTGTAGAAGCTCTTGGAGGAGATTCAGATAAACAAAGGTTAATCCGCTCAGACAGGTAGAGGAGAACAGCTCTGGTGTGACACGCCTCCTGTTCACTCATCATTGCTTCTGCCACCTGAAGGCAAAAGCCTCTCCGTCTCTCCAAGACGGCTATTTATTTGCTGTCTCCTGCTGAATTGAAAATATATATATTTTTTTGCCTTATATCTTAATTATTGTCTATGTATTGAAATTTCCGAGACGTTACAAACAAATACTCTCACTCCTCTTAATTCTATCTACTGGAAAAACCCACAAATTAAAATGATTCCCCCAGTATCTTTTAAAGATCTCTGACATTTTTCTACCGAAACACGATAAGGTTAAAAGAATTACAGCACAACTAATTTTCACTTGTCAGACTCTAGTTGAAATTATGCCATTTTGGTGGTTCTGTCTCATCCCAAAAACAGCTTTTGTTACCATGGCGACTGGAGTTGGACCTATTCCGTGTTGCTAATTTACCAACTTCCTAGTTATATTTATAATAATATAATAATAAAAGTCATTAGGTAATGAAGTAAATTAAATAAATAACTTTTATAAAGCTAGTTTCAGTCAGTTTTTTATTATTTATTTCATTTTGTTAACAAAAAACGTTTTGCAAATATGAAATTTGGTTATTTCGTTAGTTTTCATAAATTCGAATAACCTTGATCAGACGTCAGCAAATTCGCCTCACAATATACTGTAGTGCTCGATCAATAACCGCTTTATTGAAAAAAAAAAATAACAATCCACCTCGCAGTTCTCGCAACCATTAGCTCTTCATCCCGCAGACATGCTCGCCTCCTTTCACCCCTCCAATCAAAAATCAAGCACCTTCATTGTCTCACAAACAGTCGGCTCTTATGAAAGTCTTGCAAAAATCCGCATCACACTAGTGTGGATTCTTCAACACTTTAGTGGTCGACTACCAAAAAAAATCCCAAATTGTTTAACCTGCACTTCTGACATTTTTCGAAATAGGCAAATGGATTGAATGAGTTAACTCATTCAATCCATGAAACATACATATACGTTTTCAAAAATGTAGTCCCCGCCTCCCAAAGACGTATTTATACGTCTTAGCATTTTTTTGCGTCATAGCTCCGTGTTCCTTGAGTGAAAATTTCTGGGATTAAATGAGTTAATGTCATTGTTGAAGGGGTGGCCAGACACTCAGGAGATTCCCACTCTATGTCTACAAACAATCCAAATTAAACGGTCCATAATACGTGTGCTTTGATACTCAATTCTGTGACCACGGCAAAGCATTATTTCGGGCTGATTGATTCCTCTGCACTAGTAAATATTTTAGAGGGTTATATAAGAATACATTTCAGTTATTCAGCCCTTTCATTAAAATGTAAACGCTTTGCAAGATAAACCGCCACTAAACTGTGTTTTTGGGAACACGGGGGGGTGGGGGGGGCAATAGCACCCGCTTTGCTCTGTCGCCCCTTTAGGGTGGCAGGGGCAGGTCAAGGGCTGCGATTGTCAGTGTTTATTAATGCGCCTAGCCGAAGGGAGCGACAGCACGGTGATCTCTGTGATGATGATGTCTTATTGCTTTCCTCGGGTACATACATATTTATGAAGCGCTGCCACCTTGACGCCGGCGAGAAATATCCGCTTAACATTCGGCCTGACGCGATGCTTTTCATGGCAGAAGCGGGGTGAAAAAGTTTCATTAGCATCTATAATGTTCGTGCTACGTTACAGTTAAAAAAAAAAAAAAAAGAAAAAAAAAACAACTCCATAATGAATTTTCACTTTCATTTCCATTTCAGGAGGAACGCATGCATAGTTAAACACAAAAAAACTGCACGCTGATTCTTGACAATACCGATGTCAGCACTTCTCGTTAATCGGGTGGCTTTTCGACCGCCAATTGAATTAATTTAAACTAATTTGTATGACAGACTGATTGGTGGCACTACACATGTATGTATTAAATATTAACGGCCTCCACTTCCCCGGGGACAGCTGGGATTTTAAAGGGCGACTCTCTCCGAGTCATTGAGTTGATTAATACAAGCCCTCATCTGAAGCCGACAGATTTGTTTTACTTTTTACATTCACGTCCTCACAGAATGCTGCGCTCCCTCATCCTTTTCATGTTTTCCTTGATAGCGTGACTCTTAAGGGAAAATCACGCGCTGATTAATACATTAGAAGCAGTCTTTGAACCGACAATGAATTGCTTTGAACATTTTAATCATCACTTTGCTATTTATCAATCAAAATCTCCAACCGGCGTCTGATTAAAGCTGCTTTGATAACATTTGTTTCGTAAAGAAAGACTCACTCTTAGCTGGAATGATTATAAAATACGCATGCCGTTGATGTGGATTTGTGTGTTTATCGGGGATTGTTGTTTGACGACAATGTGAGGCATAGTTTAAAATATTTGATGTCATACTTTCTAGATGACATGTTGAGACATTGGGGGTGGAAATTTCAAGGACGTCTTGGTCCGAAAAAAAAAAAGACGAGAGTTTTTTAAAAAATTTGAAAAAGCATTAAAATTTGATAAATGAATAAACCTGAAAAATATTATTAGGACTTTTATTTAATTTTTTTTTACTAATGTTTCAGCACACTCACATTCTTATGTTCTGCTTTAATCTCCTGTCGCGTGCCTAATCGAAACTGTATTTTACGAACCAAAACACGTCTGCTTGATGAGGCCTCGAGCTCCATTGAATCGTGCGCTGCACGTTCCGGTATTGTTGCTTTCTCCTTTGTCGTGTCCATTCTAATGTCTCGTCTTGAGAGACTAAACAATTTTCACAAAAATTGTAACAAAAACGATGTTATTATGACTTGACAGTAGAAAAATATGATCTGTGAAAAGAATCAGTAATCTCTGGACCTATTGTGTTTTTTTTTTTTAAATTTTTTTTTGTCATTTATTTATTTATTTTTATGTATACCACATCCCCGTAACTGAGGCAAACCATACAATCAGTGACATCCACCTTAGGCTGACCTTGTTACCTCACAATAGCCCTTTATTATAGTAATAATGCAGTATAACGATAACACTAAATGTTTTTTTTTAATTTATTTATTTATTTTTTTAATTATCATTTTATTTTTTTGCTATGTTTTTTTTTTCAACTGCTTTTTCATTCGGGCTGGGTATCAATTCAAATTTCCAAAATCGATTCAAGGGCCCGATTCGATTTTTGATTCACAATTCACTTTGATAGAGTTTCGATTCAATCAAAGATGTCACGCAGTACATATTTTACTTTCGTATGGGAGGTATTCTCAGAAGAATCAATGAATGCAGCAATATAAGTACAAACCTCTTGCTGTAGCTAGGTGCATTAGTAAAAATATTATTTACATTTACATCTGCCTTCATACTTGACACTGACTTCACTGCTTCCGCAATTTTTTTATTTTTTTTTGATATGTTACTTTATTAAAAGTATCGATATATGGTTGCATGAATCGATATCGGGCTATGAAAAGAAAAATTAATTAAAATCGAGATAATGATTTTTTTTCTGAAATTAGCCCTGTTTTTCATACCATTTTTACATAATTTACCACGTGTCATCTTCCACGCAGATTTAATGTTCTCAAGGTAATATGCAGAGGAATGCAACCTCGATCATTGATTAGTCAGATTAATGTTTGTTTCGCATGATATGATTCTGGACCCTTGCATCAAATCAGATCAAATAAAAAATAAAAAATATATCAGTCCTCTGCAAATAAGTCGTAGGAGCGGGCGTGCTGTGATTTGTGGTGACAGGAGCTTTAATATTACGCTGATTCTGTATGGCAGTGGAAAGCCACCGCCTCATCCCTGCTCCTGCTGTCAAATGTATTGTATTTCAGCCATGTCGCCTCAGCACTGAATGGAGAAATAATGAGTGCTGTCGAGAGACAATGTCACTATTATTTTAGATCTCCTAAATCCATCTCTCTGCGCCGCTCGCCTCCATTTTCCTGGAGGTTTTCGCTCTTATTTTGTGTCTTCCTTAGATTTCTCGCTGCTTACGCCGTCCCCTCAAAGCACAGTCACGACATCCAGCCTCAGAAGGGATTCGCCTTCACCTTCTTGTGATCAACTGTTCAGAGGGGTTTGCGTTGTTGTTCATCGGAAGGCACTTTTTGGAATAATGTGGCTGAACAGTAACATCACAAGCATAATTACAAACTGGAAATACATTTATTTTTTTCGAGAGTATTCAACAGCACATGCGCTTGGTCACGTTTCTACCATTGGTACATGTTCAGTATCCTAAGCAACCGCATGATAAACAATGGTTGTCTTTACCTTGAATTTATTTCACCTATAATCTGCATAGAGTTAGAATTTGAATTGCATGTGGATTGTGTGAGCAGCACAAGACTATCATAAATTCAAGGACCGCAGTGGAACAAATTAGATGCACTCAGGGGCTGTTTGGCTGTCAGTGAATTTTTTTTTTTATCTCTAGAACTAAAAAATATTGAAAGTTCATCTTCAATTTCTTAAGTAACCTGCTATTACTTTATATGAATTAAAGTTTGTTATTTTATCAAGTAAAAGTACTGTCAAGCGATGATTTTTTTTTTTAACTAATTAATCACAATGAATTTCTATCGTTAATTGCGATTAATCACATTTTCCAACTACTAGTTTTTGTGAAGCTTTTAAAAGATTTACTTGAATAATATATTGGAATTAATGTAAAATCACCAAATATGGAGTATATTTTAATTCTTTTTTTTTTAATTAATACAAAGACTACATTTATTTGTGGCCACGAGCAGCAGTGTTGGTTTGCAAGGCCCGGGGTGTTTGGTTCTGAGATGTTGTGCTAAGGATGCTGCTGATATTTGAATTTGGCTTTGCACGATATACCAAATATTTTTGAAGTAAATAAGACTGAGTTAAAATATTTAAATCTGTTGAAAAATATTTTAATTAGTCTCAAGAGTTAACGCTTTAATTTTGACAATCCTACATGGCGGAAATCTCATCAACAGGTTGCACGTTCATGCCATGTGTTTATATGCAAAACTATGATACAGATGATGTGAATTTTTATTTATTTCTGTTGAAACATTAGCTGTCAGTATTGTTTCATTAAGGTCATGTGGACTGTGTTGCTGCGAACCAGCATATGTACTTCAGAAAATGAATGGTTTTATTAGCAATATACAGAGTTCTGTGCTAAAAAAAAACGTTCCGTCGTACCCGATGAAGGACCAGTTTATTACTTATCCCATTGTTTGTCTTGTTTCTGGTATTTAGACTCGATGTCACCGGCAGAAAAAAAAACAAAAAACAATTTCCAGTGTTTTCTTCCTTGAGATTTGATTTAGTTTCAAGACAAAGACAGCATAAGTCTCATTTTGAAACGTTGTCTGTTCACTAATGCTTTTTTTTTTTTTGTGTCAACCGAGCTGAATGTTGCCGACTAAGCTTGGCAGTGATACACTGCTGCATTGTCACAGCCACTTAAGTGCTAAATGATGCTTTTAAACGGCTCCACTGGCAGCTAAAGAATAAAGATGTTAAAAAAGGAAAAGGGGGGGGGACGCTTCTCTGATTGGACCTCAAAAAAATAATTTCGATAATGCTCGATAAATTAGTACTACAAGGAGGTTCATTTGAAGGATTCTACTATCGCAGTTGATCGCGCATTTCAGGTTTGTTTTGTATGACAAATTCTTTTGAGGCTCATCATACATCTCATACGTTGGAAAAAAAAAATGCACATTATAATGAATAAGGGCTGTGACGATAATTCGATATCGATTTGTACCGCGATAGTTGGGTGATTGATATCATTAGAAAATGGTATCGATAAATTATCGATTCCAAAAAAAAAAAAAAAAAACCAGACAACGGAGCTGATTCGACCTATCACTGCCCAACTCGTCACAAACTCCCTCCCATTGAGGAAATACAAACTGAGGCTTACGCATGCGCCGCTGAGCTAGCATGACTCAAAACAAACAAAAAAAAAAAACAGGTGGCGTAAGGTGGACTTACAGGCTGACGAGATCTCCGGAGAAGCGAGACACGCATCGGACAAATCGGAATTCAGCCCTTTTTTTAAAAAAAAAAAATCTATGGACCGATATGACATGCATGCATCACGATATCGTTTTCAGCCATATCATATAATGAATACATGTGATCAAAACTCAAATGTCAAACAATGTCCCGAATTTCCCCTGGCATAATTATATGAATGTGACCGTGAGTAATATATTTTCACCACCAAACAATGGCAATTTGGTTCGCACCTTCGTTTTAGTGCAACCTAACCAAACAATGGCAATTTGGTTCGCACCTTCGTTTTAGTGCAACCTAAGGCTACCAGGAATTGATCTACCAAGTCTCCTAACTTAATCAGCCATTTACACGTTGAGAGATGATGGCGAAGGCCAGGTCCGTGTGTTGTGTGGTTGGATGACAAGGTAACCAAGGCAACCGCAGCTCTTTGACCCTCCAACGATTGGTTAAAACTTGTTTATCTCTAACGAGAGTCGGAGCACGGATGAGGTTAATAAGATCACTCGGGGAATACAGCCCCTACTTTTGTACGCCGTGACAAACAGTGGTTATGAAACACGTGTTCCAAGGCGTTTCAGATTCTTTATGGACATTCGGAACATAATTAAGGAACGAATTTCAAAAGGTAGCCTCATAAATAATGCAAAGTCAGTGTTAAATGTCCCTGACAGCGAATGCTGGCGCGGCAGAACGTGAATGTCCAGAAAGGCTGAGCTGGTCTATCTGGTCATCAGGTGCCTCCCTTGGAGTGCTATAAATTGACAGAAATGGGATGGCAGCGCAGAATAAATGAGACAGCCTAAATAAATAACCTTTACGTATATTATTGGGGTCTTAATTGTTGTTTTACCACTAAGAAAGAAATATTTATTATTAAAAAGATTAATATGTGCCATATGCAAAATTGTGTTCCATTTTTATTTTTCATTGGCGAAGAACCAATTTAACATCTGGATTAACACAGACTTCCTTTTAACTACTCTGTTAAGAGTTGACTTTGCAGGTTGCGGAAATCTACAAAGTGGTTTACAGTGCATTATTATTATGATTTATTTATTTATTTATTTTTTTTACAATGAACTGCAACCTGCAATGAATCGCTAAAATAAAACCATAAAATATTTGAATTAGCAGTTCTTCCGAAATATAGATTCCTCACATTGATTTCAAGCAAGACTTAGGCTTGGAAACGGCAAAGGAAACGGCACCCAGGCCCTGCAGCACTTTTATGCATGCTAATCTCAATGTTCAGGTAGGATTGGAAGCAAGGTACTGAACTATCCATCCATTATCTAAGCCGCTCATCCTCGCGAGGGTCACGGGGGGGCTGCCGGAGCCGATATCGATAATAGTAAATGCAAAGAAAAGCGCACACCTCTAACCTAGATAATTTTATGGTCTTGTGATACAGAATTAAAAAAAACAAAACAGTAAACTTACTATTTACGAACCCAAAGCAATTGGGTTATTGCCGCCATGTGGTATTTGTTGATTCCTTGTTTGTTCTCTGGACGCCCTGATTTTAAAAGTCTTAATATTTCCCTGCGATTTCGTTAGAGGCTTTGCAAGTGTTGCTTTGGCCCAGAGGTCTGTCACGGATGTGGGTGATGTCTCGGTCCCACATCTCCAGGACCGTGTCCCCTTTGATATTCTTTGACTCGGGGGCTTGCATATACGCGCATTGAGAGAAGTCAAGGTCAGTCCCTCTCTGTCTCTTTCTGACTGGAACCTCATGAATATTATGATTAATCACAGTCTTTTGGCTCCAAATAATAACAAACCCATCATTGTCATGCAAGGTCCATAATTTCAAGGCTAGCTTTGCAGGGGCTGTTTTAGTTTGCTGCCCTCCTGACACCTACTCCCGATGCTTTTTTTTTTTTTTTTTTTTTTTTTCAAAACAAAGCACACAAACAAGGACAGTTGCCCTGCCCTGCGGCGAGCTACACCGTTGAAAGCAGCAAAACACAAGATGTGATGTTTTAAAGGTGTCTCAAACACAGACTTGCTTTGTAATAGATAGTTTCTTTCTCCCTGGATTTTTGTTTTTTTTTGTTTCCAGCTTTGTAACAAGTGTTCACGCTTGTTTTGTCAATTCAACCGCATTTGAAATCATGGAGCAAACAGCAAACAGACGCTGTGTTTACTCTGTGGGCATAACAATCCTGTAAATGAACCACTTGGGACTCGGAATGACGTCAGTTGAACAGTGGCACGGGGAATGATGCGATGCAAACAATCGATGCATGCAGAATAAAGTGACTCGGCACGTTTTGTATTAAGTGTTCAAATTTTGATGGAAACTCAAATTGAATGCAAACGTTAAGTCATGTCATTACATCGGATTGTTTATACACAAGCCGACTGGTTGGTGATCAGTTTAGGGCAGGGGTGGGCAAACTTTTTGATTGGCGGGCCACAATGGGTTCTAAAATTTGACAGAGGGGCCGGACCAGGAGCAGATGGATGAAATGTTTTGGTAATCTCACCTCATCGGAGAAAAAGAAAATACATTTAATTTTCAATGAAAGTGAACAAAAGCATAACAACAAAATATATGTTTTTGAAAAACCACAGTATTTACAAAATAAAACATTAACTTGGTTTATTCATTTAATTTTTTTCAAGTTCGGCGGGCCGGATTAAAACGTATCACGGGCTGCATGTGGCCCCCGGGCCGTAGTTTGCCCACCACCTGGTTTAGCGTGTACACTGCTTCCTCCTAGAATTGTCTCGAGCTCACCTACGACCTCTTTCATGGTCTTGTAATGTGCAAGCAACAGAATTGTTTTTGTTTTTTAAACAAAATAAATATTTTATATTTAATTAAATTAAAAAAAAATATATATAGCTGGGATAAGGAGAAACACAAGTAACTCCAGTATGCTAAATTATTAGATTTCATGTTCAAGTCCAATTCTAAGAAGCAGGAACACAGGCATATCAGATCCCAACTTGGAACCATGTCCATAAATGTGCAAACCTCACAGCTCATCGTGTTGCCCCGCATGCTTCCTGGCTGTAAAACGCGGCACACGTCCAAAGAATACGTCGGTTACGATGCTGCTGCTCTCTCCCAAGTGATCATTTCCTGACCAGCTTTCCAATGCATCACTGCCAAGTTACCTCGGTTGTCTCTGCTGACCACTTGAGGCAAACTCTCTCTCGGTAGCCATGTTAGTTATCGGTCGTGACGGGTGTTTTCTCGACATCTACCGTTGGTATTTTTTAAGCCAAAAGCCCAAGCCTATAATTATCCCGCTCGGTGAACAGTGTGAGATATTCAACATAATTGCAAACCCTAAAATTAGCCTCTCTCGCGCACCCGTGCGAAGTTTTTGACCGTGGATATTCGATTTGTTCCTGTCGATCGTCAAGGCGACCGATAAAAGAAAATGGAATGGTTTGAAAGAAAACAACAACAACTTTATCACCAATGCTGACCTTTAATTACAAAACCTCAGCAGTGGTCAGCCCCTAGCTTTTACTTAAGTTGACATTTATAAATACCACAATGTCCCCGTGAATTGCTTTCATTGAATCCAATGTATTGTTGCGCAAGATAGCATCAATTCATTTGTCCAATACTGTAACGAGTAGAAATGGGGGTTGTCAGGGGTGCGGGCGCACGAGGCGGCGTGTTGTCCGTCGGAGCTATGCATGCAGAGGACAAACCTATTAGCCGTGGGCCTCCGCTATCAGTCACACAAGTGATGAAAAGTCAAGATAAAGATGCTACTTTACCCCGCTATCCTGTTTGTGGACCCGGGACAAGAAATCGATACGAGTGGTTTCACAGACTGCTTTACAGTCAGGGCAGGTCGCCGCTTAAATGTTTGTCTGTTTTATTCAATGACACCTCTGCAAACTCAACAATCACCCGCACGGAGCGGTGAACAAACGTAAAAACAAATGTCCACCCGCATGCTCACAGATGGAGACGGAATTGTGCGGGAAGCATTGTCAAAGTTGAATATATCACGCCGATGAGCCGAGACATTTTATTACAAACTAGGAAGAGGGATTTTATTTCTGGAGCCGGCTCATTTTCATGCCGGAACTTTCTGTCCGATCATCATCATGGGGATGTCGGCATCCACGTGGACATTCTCCCTCAATTCAGGATTTTCACACCTGATATGCTGTAGGCTTGAAGGTTATCCGGAAAAGCTGTCATGTTGTTGGATACGCGAGACAAAACGGAAACAAATTCCCCGCCTGAAAACCAATTTCAGAATTTGCTTTTAAGCAGCAACGCTCTTATGTGACTTTAACTTTCTTGTTTTGAACGTTAAGAAATGACTCGGATGCTTTTTGTCAGCTTGATTACAAGAGACTATTGAATTGTTACTGTCATAATTTAGCAAATGCATTACACATTAACTCATTCAATACCAATGACGGCTAAATACGTCAAAATCTTTTTTTTCTTTTATTACTGCGCTGCTAGTGAATAAGTTAAGGGGTCGCTTTCTCGCAACACTTAGTGTGTACCGTAGCACATTCTCTATTTTTCAAGGACATTTCACAAGCTGGTTATTTTGGGCAAAATTATTCAATGCAATTTCTAAAGGGATTAATGATCTTTTGCTTCTGACAGAAGGCCCCTTTTCACAATTCGGTGTTACAAAAAAAAAGGAAGCAAAGTAGAAAATGGGGCCTGAGGCTGAGTCGAGCAGACAAGCACCAGCTTCACATCACTCACCTGGATCCACAAAGGACAGAAATAGCACTAAAAGCACCCACTCTCACTTTGTTACTGTTCCTTCCTGTTCCTTACAGCGCATACACTCTTTGGGAAACACATCGTTTCCCAAAGGGGCTGTCCTCCATCACATTACAGCCGGAGGTCATTCAAACCTGTGAGATGCAGACATTCACATCCACCGTCACCTTTTATGCCGTGCATTTGGAATGATTTCAAAGTAATGCGTTGCTAATAGAAAATGAGATTTGTAATCGGCAATCATCCATTATCCTTCGTACCTCCAGAAAAAGGTGCACCCGTGAAAACCTTTACAGAATGGATATAATGCCTGACAAAATCCCAAAAGAATGGAGCGATTTGGCATAATTTCACCAGAACAACTTTGAAAAGCTTCAGAATCACCGAGATGGATTCTAATTAGGGGAAGATTGTCAATGTCATTGTCAAACCTGCACCGCCATCTGTATTTAGATATCGTAATGGTGGACCAGCCAGAAGCCCATTAAAGCTGTAGTACCATTAGTATTTTAAAGTTGAAAAAAAGCAGAGAGCATTTACATTTATAGATGGGCATTGTAAAAAAAAAAAAAAACTTGAATTTTTGAGAGGCTGACAGGGTCATTTAATTTGGAACAACTTTAAAATATCGCTGTTGTCAGGCCAAAACCTTGTATCTCCAATCAGAAAAGAGTTCCATAAGCTCTTACTTCTATGTTGTGAAATGCGAAAAAAAAAAAAACCACAATAGCAAACCATAAAATATTTTTGTTAAATTGCCCAATTTATATTTTTGATAAAAAGCTTGTCGTTTTGATTTTTTTATTTATTTATTTATTTTTACAATACTACCATGCAACATAAGGACAGCGCAGGATTGCCTATGTTGCCGACTTGCTTTGAATGTTAAAAAAATATCTGTATATATTTTTTTGTGTAATTTCTTTTTAAGCCTTTTTAGTTGCTGTATTGATCTCTCTGTTATTTTAGCCGTTGTTGTTTTTTTAAAGGGCTCTATACGAACTTGAGTTGAGTTGCTGTACATATTCTTATGGTGCCAATCAAATCAAATGCTAGAGACATGGTGCTCTATTTTCGTGGTCAGCGCGGGTCTAGCGAGGCGAGCCGTCTAACTGTGAGGGAGCACTTAAGTGCTTTTGTCACTCAAATGCCACATGCGACCTGGAAAAATGAATGCTATACTTCATCCTGTCTTGGGCCTACACATGGCTGGAACTTATTGCCGTGACAACGAGGCACTCTAACGTAGCCGTGGTCATGTACAGCTTCAGTCTACATGCTGGCTGTCACAATAGGCTTTTTTCCCCCGATCGCTCTCCCGATTTTCTCTCTGTGACATCCATGCACTCACAGCCAACAATGAGGCACTCTAAAGCAGCAAAATCGCTGAAGAGATGTGTTTGTAGAATGTATTGCAAATTAGCGCAGCTTCATGCAGCAAATCTTGGCTGTGTCTACATGGCTGAGCCGCTGTCAAGAAACTACTTTTTCGTGGGCATAGCTGTTTTTTATTTATTTATTTTTTTGAGTCCTTTTTGTCAGGTGGATCTTGACAGTCTGTTAGCACTGCAGCCAGTCCAATCTCGTGTTGTGACAGGGACAAGGAGGCTCCCTCACCCGGCAGGGCCCAGATTGATTGGCTAGTCGAGGAAGAGCAAATGTCCTTGACAAAGAGGCAATGAAGGACAGCGGGGCCGCGAATCTTTTTCGCCCTCTTCCAAGAACTTTGCGTTTTGCTGAAGTAATCCTCCCTGTTGACATCAAAGAGCCGCGGCTGACGTGGGAACGAGCTCGCCTGGAAATGCTTCTGTCAAAGTAGAGAGATGCGAGTGGTCCAGATTTACAAAGTAGGGCCTCCTGCTTTGACAAAGCCTTTAAAAAAAAAAAAAAAAAAAATCTCAGAAAAGTATCTGAACGTTAGGCTAATGTCTTTTGAAAGTGCACAGAAAAAAATACCAGGTGTGCTCATTTAGCTTTTTCACGCCTATATGTCATTTTCTTACGTTTATTAAGGGAGAAGAAATGCCAATGATCCGTGATGTCGTGTACACACGATGCTTAAACATTCGTGTCTTTGCTCGTTAGTGCAGCCGCATAGCCGGCGTCATTATGAAGACATTACCGACGAGCAAATTCAGATGCAGCTCCCGCTCCCCTCCCAATATGAAATTCTATCAGCCACTTTGCATTCATCCATTGAGAACCTTGTTAAATATTTGCAATGTGCCAAGTCACACAGCGGCGAGGCATCATAGCCATTACCGTTGAGGTGCGCTCCTCTTTTAAATGTTAATTGCCATTCATCACACATTCTCATTACATTCCTCGGGAAAAGAGGTGCTGTGGGCGCTACTGAAAGCATCTCATTTATTTTCAGAATGGTATTAAATATCCACACACTTATAATTCATTCACATAGTCTGCGTGGACGAAATAGGTCGATTCTGTGCGATGTATTTGGGGCAGTTTAGAATGACAAATAAATAGTTTGAGTGATAAAGGAAAAATGTTTCTTTAAAAAAAGGAATAAGAATGTTGTTTGTTAGCTGAATTGGATGAATGCTCAAAAATTTCCCGCCACTTTTTCAGTAGTCAACTACTTCCTGTATAGGTGAGGTTTCATTTTCCACATTCTCAAATGTCTCTTTTTTTCCAAGTTGATGAGATGTCAATAAAAAAATAGCTGCAGGATTTTAATTCTACAGTAAATTAAAAATGACTTCATTGCTCAAAAATGCAACGCTGTGTTTTTGCGTCATACATGGGAAAAAAAACTAAATAAATGAATAAATGAATAAATAAATGAATAAATACACTTGTTGCAATTCTAAGCCAGTTGACTGTTAAACTGTACCCTCTACTATCAAATGTTTTATAATATTTTTCTTGAAGTTTTAGTTCCCAATACTTTCCATGGTGTTTTTTTTTTTATGTTGCACACAAGTAAAACAGCGCTTCATCTTTAAAAAAATAAAATAAATAAAACTAATAGTAAAACTAAACTAAAACTAGGTGTTACATCCAAAACTAAAAAAACTAATAAAAACTCACAAACTTGCCCCGGAAACCACTTCAAACTAACTCAATTAAAATAAAAATTCTCAAATCTAACTATAATTAAAATTTAAAAACTACAATAACCCTGGAAGGAACTGAACCCTTCTCCTGCCACACTAGTCAGGTGAGCTACAGATCTGTACCATATATTTTATTCAATTCATTGAAATAAAACACAACCTTGCATAAAAGGCACAATTCTTTACACAGCTGTGAGAGTAGATATCATAAGACTGTGCTGGAAAGGGAATATTTTGTGGGCCTATTCGCAGCAGAAAATGAATTTTCAAACACATTGTATGAAGTAATGCACGCTGGCTTTTAGTCTTTTTTTTTTTTTTTTAAGACTCTTCAACATTAGAGTAACACCTTGACACTGAATATCACTGGAAATTTCGTGCCTGCAGGAGGACACCAAAGTGTCACCTAAAAGTCAGCAGCACCTAAACAGCCATACACCGAAACACGTGTGATCTTTTCAAAACTTTCAAAAAGAAAAACTTTGATGAGCCATACCGCCTCGTGTATTGCAGTCAATATTTTGACCCATGCATATTAACAAGCCTTGCTCTCACTTCCTTTGAAACCAGGTGAGAAGAGCCACGTAAGGCTAATGAGGTTCATTACAGGAATCCACCCACGTAGCATCTACTGTCTTGACCATGTCAGGGTGCACTTTCTACATTTTATTTTTATATTTCAAAAATTACCCTCATGAAAATAAATTACCTGAAATGATGCACCTACAGCAATTTTACTTTCATCGCTTGTTGTCTTGGAAACATGGAATTTTAATTTCAAGCCCAAGACCCAACATCGAATTGAACAGAATTGATATTAGGAGGTTCCGGTTAATTGGTTTTGAGAATGAACTAAAGTGCTCGTCATTCACTCTTGTAAATATGGCATAGAAAAGGACAATACTGCTCGGGGAGAAAAAAAAAAGATTCCAAATAAGGACAGAGATGGGTCCATGCTGCGATTAGGAATATGCTGCCTTGGACTTTGAAGGCTATTTTGAGTTAAAGCTTAAGCTTGACACAATGGACCTATACAATACGGTTGGATCTGAGGTCTTGGGGATATGCACTCATATAAGGAAATCCCCTCTACAAAGAGAGGAGGTGAACGGCAGTTATTTAACAAGATGTCCCAGTCAGCAGAGAAGGGATTAAAATGCACTAGTGCTTATCTAGCATGAAGACTTTGACTTTAAAACTGGAGCTTCCCACAAAAAAAAAAAAAAAAAAAACGAGGTCGGAAAAGGTCGTTTTGGAGAAGCTGTTTATGTTCTAACATGAGCACAAGTGGACTTATTTATATTTTTCACAGCTTGACCTTGTGTTCATTGTAGTTCAAAAAAGTCAACAAGGCTGCTATTGACGATGTTGAAAGTTATAAGCACGCCGGAATTTTGGGCTTTTTAGAAATGCGTGAACCTCTAAAGATCGCGGAGGGACTGCTTAAACTTTTGTCCTTCTGAAGTGAACAGGGGCGACACAGTCTGATCTTCTAAATCGCCATGGCTGTTGCTGTCGTGCTTATACATTCAGCTACTTCTCGTTTCTGTTAAATATACTCTACTAAAAGGATACTTACTGTACTAATAGTTTATTGAATGGCATAACACTTTACGATATCCAAAATGCAACTCCGAAAATGATTTTAGCATTTTTTTTAACAAAGATAGGCCTCCATCTGTGACCTGGCCACCCGTCCGTCAAAATCCCTCCGCCCTTATTTACAAAATAATCGTCCTCCACCCCGTCCATCCTTGTCATTTCAAAGCGCTTCCGTCCTTGCATTTCGCTCCCCCCCCTACCAAAAATAAATAAATCACAATTGCATATTTTCAGTCGTTGAAGATGCTCCAAACATGGTCATTTTGCTATTTGTACACAAATAGACAGTGTTTTATATATATATATATATATTTAAATTATTAAACAAATAACCAATGGAAATTGCTTAACTCATTTAATCCCAGCCATTTTCACTCGAGGAAACCCGTCAATCACAGCGTTTTTCTGAATTTTGACCGATTTTGTGAGGCCAACAGAATATTGTGTTTTAATGTTGTAAAAACACAGAGCTGTGACGCAAAAAAAAAAAAAAAAAAGGATAAGACGTATAAATACGTCTTCGGGAGGCGGGGTCTACATTTTTGAAAAGGTATATATGTTTGTGTTATGAGGAATTCTATTAACGACCTTGGGCACGCCAATTGTCTGAACGGTGCCGTTTAACTCCACCTCACTTTGCGGAAGCCTCATGGCGAAATGCCGCGTTTTTTTTTTTTGTTTTTTTTTTAATAGACAAAAACGGGTGAAGAGTTAGTTGAGTTATATATTTTTTGTTTTTGTTGTTTTTTTTGTTACCCTCGTGGCTGAAATAGAGCTGCATCACATTAGGTTAAAAACAAAGAAAAACATGAAATCGGTTATCCAGTGTGATGTATTTTTTTAGGAAGCCGACCTATGTTAGTCGCTTGATTCGTAAAATACCAAATCACATGGATTCAAAATGGCAGGTCGGGAACTCATTTGAAAACACTCAAATGCTTTTCTACCGCTTAACACTTTCCACTGACACATAAGGACAGCTCAAGCAGAAAGGATTTGCCCCATCCCGGGATTGTACCTGTTGTAAATGATAGATTCAGAGAGAGGCAAGAAAACGGAATAATAATCTCTTTGACGAAAGACATGACAAGTGACTAGACATAGAAAAGAAACCAAGCGCACAGAAAATTGGATTTTCAAGAGTGCCTTGTCTAAGAAAAAAAATGAGCAGCCAGGTAAGCATTAGCGAGGCCGACTGCCTTTCATTAGCCTCGTCATTTGGCACCACTGAACCATGAAGATGGTTAAGTGATATTATGTTAACCTCCTGTTTTACATCTGAAATAGAAATTAAATGTAATTAGGTGGCGATTGTACTTCCTACACACTTTTCCACATAAATGCTGATGGACTCAAGTCATTTACTGACTGTCCGAGGCATTGTTCTCGTCTAAGGGCCCTCAAGTCTGCCATTTTGCCAATAATTGACCAAGACCACAGACCTCAGCGAGTTGGAACAAAATGTGGAATTTAAATGTGAACCCATCAAAGAGGAAACAATGTGTCTCGCTCCTATTATTGGCCCGACAGAATTATGTGATGAATTTCTCTATGCTGTTCGATAATCTGCCCATTATTTTTCCCAGCAGATAGCCAAAGCCGAGTGGCGATAGTGGCAGAGTCACTAAAGTGGATTTTTTTAATTTTCTTTTGAGGTTCTTTCGGAAATGTACTCTGACGCCGTAACGTCAGCCGTTAATTTCCGAATGCAGCCTATGTTATCAACCCATCATCAGCTCATACTTGAACTGTTTCCATCTGTACTGCCTGACGCTCTGGGCACACCGTGTCCCCAGTTGGAGTGTTGCGAGTATGCTCTAGCACTCCTTTTTGTGACTCTCTGAATAACCGAACGGAACATTTGAACAAAGCTCCTAGATTCCGAACAGTCGGACTAAAGCAGAGCCTGCTCGGAGTGTATTTTCAGATATGTCCATGTAACTCTCTCGTGTAACTAATTGAGGGAACCAAACCATACTTTAAGCCAGCGGTGGGCAAACTATGGCCCGAGGGCCACATGCGGCCGTTTTAATCCGGCACGCCAAATTTGAAAAAAATTAAATGAATAAACCTTGTTAATGTTTTATTTTCTAAATACTGTGCTTTTCAAAGACATATATTTTGTTGTAATGTTTTTGTTCACGTTCATTTGAAATCAAATGTATTTTTCTTTCTTCAACGAAGTGACGTTACCAAAACACTCCATCCATCTCCTCTTGGTCCGGCCCATGTGTCAAATTTTAGAACCCCATTGTGGCCCGCCAATCAAAAAGTTTGCCCATCCCTGCTTCAAGCATTTATAAGCCAACTCGCATTACCGGAGTGCACGGAGAAAACTCACATAAGCACACGGAGAAGATGCAAACGACACACACAAGCGGAGATTCCAAGAACTGTGAGGCAGACGTCCAAAAAACTATTCGACCATTTTGCATAACACTGCAAACAACGACTACAACCACAATATCAAACATATTATTACATTAATAATTCGGACTATCTCAATCAATACTGAACATTATTATCTTTGTAAAGCCAGAATATTTCACACAGCTCTTGCATTGGATAGAATGAGACTGAGAACCCCTCAGCATACCCAATGACTCTGCTTCTCTTTGTACTTTTTCTTTTCATATTAGGTCACACTCTTGAATGTGACCTCGCATGGAAAAGCATCATTTTCAGAGCTTCTGGCATTTTTTTCCTCTCCCCCCTAAATTTCTATCCCGCTGATGACAGCAATGATGAGAGTGGTCTGGAGAGGCAGATGGGTCGTCATGACATCCCTTCTGCCCAATGCAGGTCTGGTCTGACGCCCTCCCGATATTCGGATCAGGACCGGTCCAGGTGCGACAGACCCGTCGGCACCAAGGTCAGGCTTGTGTGGATTTGATTGACTCGCAGCATGAACGCAGTTGGAGGACAGTGTTTACAGCAGGAAGGCACAGAGCAATGGGGACAATCAGCGATAGAATCCACTCTCAATTCTCTGGCTAATTAATTGCAATTATCCAGCACAGCAGGAGGTACCTGAGTAATAAATGGCCACCGAGACAGCTAAATGGGGGTGATGCCAAAAAGCACCGTTAAAGGTTACACACTAGTCTGTATTGCTCGGAGCTTATTAGTGCTACAGTTCCCAAAAAAATGAGCTTTACTGGATAAACTACTCGCAACCAGATATCTGAAGAATAAAAGACGATCTAAGAATATGTGGAACATGTTCACTGCCCAACGGAGGTTTAGCCTCCTCCTACTCTCATCTGATGTGTTCACGTGGAAGACGGCTCGTTTACGTCTCATCAGAAATGTTGTCATAAGTGTCTAAGGTCTTATTTGAATTAGTTATGCTTCTCAGTGTGGCGATCACGTTCATCTGGATTAACAGTTTTGGCAGAATATGAAGTCGGATGATTTATGTTTGCAAATGTTCACTTTCAGAGCACACGCCATTTTAGCCATGCGGCTGGAAACGCTCAGCTTCAACGCAGCTCCATCGAAAAAACTTTTTTTTTTTTTTTACTTTCCTACTGGTGCATGATTAAATAAGACTTCAGTATGTAACAAGCCTAAATTACGCTTATCATTCCCGTTGATATCAAACACCCCACCCATGCAATCAGTGCAGCGCTCCTTCATTTCTTCTCTGACTAGATGTGCCTTCATATCAAAAGCAGCAATCTCAACTCGAAACAACCCGAGGCCGAGGCCAACTCTTTGATGCCTTCGTTTAATAGAGTTAATGCTCTTTCAATGGTCCGCCAATGTTCGTGTTTGCAATAATGCCCCGAGGGAGCTTTAAGTAATAGCGCGGCAATATGTTGACTCTTTTAAGCAAATCTGGATCAGGGTAAACAACTTTGTATTGTGCTGAGACTCCCAAAGGAGATTGGAGACGGGGCTACTTTTCAGCATGCAATATTTAACAGATATGCTGTAAAACATGCTGTTTTCTAATCAGAGCTTTATTCCCGCACTGATATGTACAGATTTGGATGATGTATAAGTCGGCCTACTGTGTAATGTCGCGTTATTGCGATCCTCAATTTAACTCGGATTTTTTTTCTTCTCCTCCTAGTGTTTACCCCAGCAGTAGCCTTCCATGTTGATTCATTTTTCCAATGGTTATGTACTTTATGTACTTTCTAGAGTTAAGAGTAATCCATCTCACACTCGCCCCTTCTGAACACAAGCCTTTTATTTCTTTTAGGGGTTAAGATTATGCTGAAGTGGATCGCGGATATATTTTGGTTCTTAAGAACTTTGGGAAAGTTGGACTTTGTAAGCAGAAGTGCAGTTACCGACCAATCAAATTGGCTATCCATTCATTCATATTTTCTGGACTGCTTATCTTCACTGATGCTCTTCAATCAATCAATCAATCAATCAATCAATCACCTGAAGCACTTTTCACAACGTGAGACACACCTTGCAAAAATTCTCGCCCACTACATGAAATACCGTTCCCAACTCAAGACCCAGACATTGGATTCGCAAAAGAAAAACGTTTGCTCACAGCTCAACTGTATTCACTTTGCATAACGCTGTTTTGTCAAACAACCTGAGTCAGACTCCGATTAGGAATGATTCAATCAACAATCATGTCTCATCCGGCGAAGAAAAGCCTCTGCGTCATTTGTATCTGCAATCATAGAAGAAGTAGCCAAGAGACACTTTTGGAGAGGAAGAGGCCGTGGCAGAATAATTAAGAATGCGTGGTGGTATTGGAAGTAGATGAAAATGCCCCGGACAGCTTGTTTACCAATAGATGTGGGGACTTGTCGGGAATACGTCAGAGAAGACGTTTTCCATGAAGTGGGGACGTGGGTGGTTCTCAGAAAGCATGGTCTGGTCCTGCCAGGCGCTCAAATGCTCACCCAGTTTGAGTCAATATTTTTTTTTCCCTGTAAAATCAATCACCAGATTTTACGGTTTAGAATATTGCGTATGAACAACCTTACTGAGATTTGTGCTGTTTGTGTGTGAATGTATTTTGAGCGATTAAAAAATCAAAACCTTCCACAATGTGACAATATGTCGGCATGAACAATACCATAACGATGGTTACATGTTGTGTCCACGAGGTACCTCTGCTGATTTACAGCGGTACTTCAATTTATGCTTCCGCGGCAACTACTTTGGAAGCTAGAACCCGCTGTATTTAAATGAAACTTTAAAATATGTTGTTAACATGTTTAAAAAAAAATACGTTGGTTTATTCAGCGACGACCGAGTAATTAATGCGTCGATGGTGGTGTCCAGTTTAATTGGTAACAACAAAATGGATGGATGCATTTTTTGCGCATGACTTATAAATTTTACAATATTTATTTGGCTTGCGTGCTCAGTGCATGGTGCCTAAGCACCAAAATTGGAGTTGACCACGACATTCAACGATCTCATGCGAACAAAGCGCTAAGCGCACTGCAGGAAATTGATTTACTTTTTTCCCCCCACATTTTTAACCTGGTTTTGAACAGTATCATTTTTTTGACTCTCATGTCACATTCCTGCACCATTCTTTCCGAGAACCGGGAACCACCCACATCCAATGAGATGGAGATGAAAATCTTTCCCCCAACACTCAAGCGCTGGTGCAGAGATTTTGTTTAGTTTTTCCAGCCATAGGTGTGTAATGATTGACGGATTTCTGCCTTTGCATTTCAACACAAAGAAAAGTAATTCAAAATCATTTTGTTTGAGGACGTTACTGAATATTTTGTTACTATGACAGCATTTTGACCAAAAAACACCATTGTGGTTCAAATACTTTGAATGCGTTTCCTGCATATATTTAGTGTTTACTGAATATAAAAGCACTTTAGGCAACAAAAGAATTGTTTTGATGGTAAAATGCACTTCAGTCGATAACCGCACTCCATTTACCATTTGAAAGGAAAGCTTTTGTGTTTTGCGTGAAATGTTTTTCAAAATATACCAGCTGCGGTGCAAACGGCGATGTTGATTGAGGAAAAACCATACCGTAAAGAATATGAGAAGAATATAAATACGTACAAATTAATAAGACGAGGGCGCTACAAATGTTTCTTATTAATGCCAATTAACTTATTTACTGCCATTGACGGCTGAAGACGTCAAAGATCCATTTTTTTTTTTTTTTTACTTGGCTGGTAGTGAATGAATGAAGTCTCATTTTGACTGCATGTGTCAAATGAAATCATCAGGTGTTGAAATAAACTAAAAGCAGTTGATTTTTTTTTTTTTTTTTGCTGCATAGAACAAAGTAAGAATCCATACTCAAACTGAACAAAACAGCTTGTAACACTGTGTTTAATAGGATAATCTGCGCTAGTTTAGTCAAGGACAATACACCGTTTCCACACAGCAGATGGCTGATGCCAACTTACCAAATAGCATATTTGGAATGACTACAATTTCATTATTGAGTGGTCATTTTGGAATATTTATGCTCCTCACCTACCACCCCCCCCCCCCCCCCCCCAGTGCCCTGAGTCCAATGGCCCCCAGCGAGCCTTTTTGTCAGCCAATCATTCACCTGATGCTAATGAGCAGGTGCCAGTTTGACTGTCCCCCTGATATCATGCCTGAAGACTGATGTATTGATTAGGCGAGATTGATCAAGGCAGGGATGATAGAGCAACATTACATGATTTATTCAGGCGCTAATATATTATGTCAGAGACGACCTTTGGGACTGGCAGCCCGAGTGTGCTTTCACCGTCCATCCGAGACCCCATTTAACGTCCACAGACTGCACCACCGATGAAGGCATGAGGACATAACGCTGCCTTTACTTGGAATAGATTAATTACATATGTGCAAAGCGACTCGTTTCCCATGATGAGTTTTCAAAGAACGGAGATAGCTAGTTTGAGTTAAATTCTAGCGTGTCAAACAAAAACAGCAAATCCTTAGCATGAACTCTCAAAGGGGCACTTTTTATTAAAAAAAACAAACAAAAAAAAACAAAAGCACCGTTCCTGTGGAAAGACAACCAATCCGAAACAGAAGGTGCGACTGACGAGATTGCGACACGATTGGCGTCCAGCCATCCATTTTCTATGACATTTATTAGGGCTGTGACGATACACTTTTGTCATGATCCGATACGGGTGCCGATACTTTGGCTGGTAATGTGATGCATATTGCGATACTTAAATATTAGAAGGTGTTAACCTTAAAATACTGACTTCCTCCATTGTGGCTCATTAGGCTGCACGGCAACATGGTATCAAAATCATCGATGCTCCCTGAAAGTCTCGATACTTAGTATCGGCTCAAAAAGTATCACGATACATCACAAAATGATATTTTTACCCGGGCCTACCATGTATCCTCGTTAATCTCGTTACCCTCGATTCTATCCTACCTGGAATGCTTGCCAAAAGGAAAGATTTCGACTATTCCCAGTCACGTCATCACCTGAGCTGAGATCTAAGCAGGTATCTCTCGGCTACGAGGAAGTTCCATGACCATCGTGTCCGGAGCGTGTGAGTTTTGGATATTAAACGAGGAATTAACCAACAGCCCAGATGCAAGTCTATTAGAGAATGAACGTCCACATTTTCCAAGATGTGGCACTTTTGCAGACGATAATGTAGTCTGTTATCATCTCGACGCTGCTCCTTTATTAGTGCATTATTCCAATGTGCAAAATCATTGGTACGCAGTGTGTGTTGGAAAGTGGCGAGGCACATCCATTGTCTCAATATCACCCCGATGAAGAAGCATCATACAAGCTATTATAATTTCATTGAGTCAGTCAGTTGGCATTATGCAAATGAATCCGGTTGCAATGTTGGCCCAAACGACATGCATGCCATCCAGTGTTATCATTTGAAAGATTTAAATTTTTACATGAATAATTTTCTTGATGGATGATGATTGTATTCTATTTTTTTTTAGTTTATACAATCGGCAAAAGTTGTTGTGTGGAATGTTTCACTCACACGTACACACACACACACACACACACAAAAAACTTCATTAGCAGCAGACTATCTTGTCCCGCGCAATAATATTTGGCGTTCACCGGTCTGAAATGAAATTTATGATGTATTCTACATTTTGACTGCATCCACAAATGATCTGTTATTTGCAAAACTCACCTCAGCTCACCTAAACACAAAATTACAGCGGCACCAATGGCAAGTAGAGATTTAGTTCTGGTGACAGAAGAGCAGCGAAGCACGCTGACAGTAAAGAGTTTTAGACAACCACGCCATGCCAAAGGCACTTGTTTTCGTTGAATGAGGAGCTGTCATAGGCTGTGACCTTCATCAGTGTTCCAGGCGAAGGTGTCTTCCTGTCCTGTTTCTAAATCATACCTTACGCGTGTATATTACATTTACATTCACAGCAAAGTTTGCATTTAAAGTGAGATTAACAGGATGTGTTTCCTTTCACGGTTTAACCTCTTTGCTTTGTTATTGATTTCTGGCTGGAACTTGACCAGTGGATAACTCACTGCTTTACATAGAGGCCATGACGATGACTGTGATGCATTTTTCCATATAGAATACTTAAAAGTGAGTGTGCAGTGTTGAAACTGCTAGCATAAGTGGAACGTAGTTGTAGTAAATAGCTAGCATTAGCGCTGTGAAGAATTAAGTAACCGTTTCTTAATTTGTGTTCTTGTTACATCTTTGTGAGCTCATAAAATGTCAAAAATAGTCAAAGTAAAAGCAATAATTAGTAATGTTCCACTTCAAATAAACCAAGAAAGTGCGGATGTTGTTCTTGGCTAGCTAGCTTAAACCGAGGAAGCATTGGATGGATACTTGTAAAACCTCGCTTAGGAAAATGTCCCCAGGAGCATTTTGTGCCGCTATCACGGGAATACGTTAATCGAGGAGGGAAGTTAAGAAGTATGGAGCCGTTCCAATTGATGAGAGTCGTATTCATTGGAAGGCCGTACTTGGCGAGTTCACAAGACCGTACTCATTTTGAAAATGTTAGCCATGCCGCTACGTTGATAGCTCGACTTGGACGAAATGGAGTGTGATAATAAATTTTTGAATGTCGTTCCAATTGCTCGGACGTGCAATTTTTATTTTCCAAAGGTTGATATTCTGCCATAGTTTCAGCAAACTCTCAAAGCCCAAGTTTAGCACGGGGCTAGCCCTGAGTGTGCCCTCACGTCCACAACAAATGATTGACACCTCATCAGTCACAGCTTATATTTCTGATTTGTTGCTTTTTCTCAGACGCGGTGGTTTCTCAACGATCAAAAAGCACAAAATGGGGTCAGGGAAGACAATTTTTTTTTTTTCACAGATCATTTTCAGAGATGGAGCTTTCCAGTACGTCACTAAGTTCCTGTTAGCATTTCAGGCCGACCCACATGGGCCCAGTCCGTCTGGGCTCTGCGTCAAAAATGTCCTCGTCACACGCAGCCAAATAAAGAAAAAAACTAATTAAAAACACCAGACGTGCATGTGAGGATCACAGATATAAAACAATATGACACACGTCATTGAGGTCTTGCCATTGAGTGAAAGGAATACAGCCCTGTTTTATTTATTTATTTATTTATATATTTTTCATTTATGCGTGTGAGGTGTGTGGCATTTACCAGTTATGTATTTGTCATTTCTGTAAATAACTCACCAATATAAAACGTTGAACATGTCTTTCTGTTTTTGACGATGGCTCAGCAAACATGCCGTTTTTCCGTTGACCTGAAAAGTGACAGTTTTGGAGATGTAAGCTTTCCGCCCGATGCCAGCGATATGTAAGACATGAAGTTCTCTACTGTATTTGTTAAGTACGATTACCCAGAAGGGATTTACGATGCAGGCTGTTCTCCAGCTGGCACAGGAGCAAAGTCTGTTGTTCTGGCGGCTGCAGGGCAGGTGAGCTTCTGTCAGAATCGAGGATGGGTCAGGCCCATGATGCGAGTGCTATGTTGTTGGTGCAGCTGACGGGGAGGGGAAAGGGGTCGGCATTACCTTCAAGGCTTCCTACCCCATTCGCCCTCTCCCATCTGTCCGACACTGACAGGCGGAGAGGAGAATAAAAACTCAATTCTTCTGTCCAGTTAATTTACAAGCATCGGGCCATCAAATATTAATAAGTAGTTGTTTGAGATCACCTTGGTCTGTTACTGCCATTTTTTTCTTTTCAAACAAGCTCTCACAATATCAGAATCAGATCTCAATTGGATATCTGCCAGCACTGTAAATGGATGGATATTCCACGCCAATTTGAGCTTGATGTCAACAAAATATGAACTCAAGATGACCCCAAATGGAAAAGCATATCAGTAACGCATACACTTTTGCTTTAAAAAATACTACATTACAGGTGCACAGACCATTAACTAAATATAAAAAATTGCCCATGGCGGACAGGAGAACGATGCCAAGATGGAGAGGGGAAAAAAAAAAAAGTTTTCTCACCTTTATACAGATCTTTACAAAAATCATGAAATCTTGCTGAAATAGACGAGCAGAGTATCACGAGACTGCACCATTTGCATTCTTAGTTGAGGTTTTGCAAATTCCTTCGGAGAAGGGGTGAATATACCACCTCTCACCTTCTCGCTCTCGCACTTGGCAAAGTTACAATCTTTATGTGATGATACTCTTTGCAGCTATGCAGTAAAATTTTGTCCTCAGGACGATTTACAGTAAAACTGAAAAAAAATTGCACTATCCTTTGGTTAGAATTAGTCGACAGTATATCGACAAGCAATTCTGAAATGTCGCCAATTAGCAAATCTGATTAATTTAATCTACTGTGTACCAAGTTAGTTATCGTCAATGAAAACGAACGAAATAACAAAAACTAAAAAAACATTTTCATTAACTAAGAAAATGAAAATGAGAATGCTTTGGGAAAAAGGATAAATAACTCAAATGACCTTTTCTGCTCAAAATACTAACTAAAATGAATGATAATTGTGGAGAAAATATCCTTCGTTTTCATCTTTGTAAGCTTTTTGGGATTATTTAAAATGTAAAACGTTTACATTTATTTACGAGTGTTGTACGGCACGCTCTCTCTCTTTCTCTCTCTCTCTCAATATGCAAAGACTTAAATTTGACGACTATGTATCATGATTTAACAATCTGCACACTCCTGTTCAATTACCAGGTTTTTCTAATTAAAAAAATAGGCCGTGATGAATCATTTCCACCATTAACGACAAAAATAAAATTTGACCTTTTGAAAACATTTAAAAAAAAAAAGAAAAAAAATTGCACAAAAAACTAAAACTAATGAAAACTAACAAATCCATTCTGAAAACTAATTAAAACTAACTGAGTTAGAAATAAAAAGTCAAAACGAAATAAAAACTAAACTAAAATGACATTGTTTTTTTCCAAATGGCTGTTTATTGCTTTTCACATTCCATCACAAGTCCCTGTTTTTAATTGCCTCATATTCTTTAGTGTGACAAAAACATTTTGTACCACAAGTAAAAATGTGCCACTGAAGAAAAAAAAAATCATGAAGGCAGTCTAAGCAGCCTCTGATATTTCAGACATTGATCATTGTGTCTGTATGAACGTATTAATATTTGCCTCACTGTTCCTTCTCCCTGCAGTGACCTTCACTTTATAACCCAATTTATGCTATTTTGCTAAGTTGATTATTGGCTGCCCTTTGACAGCAGACAACTTTTTAAAATTCAGCATTAGATCAATATCACGCACCCCCCTGACGTTTTGACTTAGCAAAGCAGAAAAAGCACAGACGGAATTAACAGCATTAAGGAAGCCTGCGTTCTGTTTAGGCGCGCTCGTCTTAAGCCAGGATTGCTTTCCACCTCTAAACCAGGGGTGCCCAAGTCCGGTCCTCGAAATAGCCCCCCCCCCACCCCTACACACCTGTTTCAAATGATCAGGATGCAGATGCAGAATGTAATCAATTGCTGCATATGACGAGTTGAGCATTTTTTTTATGATTCTCTTCAGGGTCTGTTTGTCTGCTGCTGAGCTGCTATCAAACCACAGCAGAATGACATGAGTAAGGACACTCTCAATGGAACCGTAGTAGAACGACCTCAGGAGCGAGCAGCTGCGTTCGGGTCATCTTTCCTGTGCGTTCTCCAAAAGCACAGCCACTGTACATTTTTCACCGCCGCTCTAGTGTTCCATGTCAGGTGGGCCCAAGAAGTTGAAATTGGGCACCCTCTGAAAACTCTCCCCATTTATGTACCTTGACAAATGGGGACTTCGCTTATTCCTGAAGTCAACTGTGAGCTTTTTGGTTTAATGTTCATGGTGAGATTGTCTGGGCGCTAAACTGGCGGCCCTTTACCCTCTCTGTGGGCTGACTCATCGTCTTTAGTATCATAGTCATGTCGTTTGCAAATTTAACAAGTGTGGTGGCGTTATGAGATCATTCACGTTTAGGTGTACAGAGGGTAGTGGAAGGGACTCGGCACGCAGCCCTGTGGGGCTCCTTTGCTGAGTGTCAGGGTGGAGGAGCGGTAAGGGACACATGACCGACTGGGGAAGGTTTGTTTTGGGTTTTTGTTAAATGTAGAACATGCAAATATGTTTTTTGTTGCTCCAGGTCCAGGTGAGAGTTTTTTTTAATGCCTACTAGTGGGGGCCCACTAAAGTCACTCTATTTGAAGATTTACAAGGCATTTTTTTTCTACAAAAGAAACTTAGAACAACAATAATAAAAACAGTTGTTTGTCATATCTATCAAAAAAGGAAAATGTGTGTTTAAAAAGGGGCAAAGATCTTTGAAACACCGCATTTTGAGCGATGACTTGAAGTATACACGAGAAATACAGTGAAGTATCTGTTTTCTCAAACTTTATATGGCCACATACACATAAACAATATCATTAGCATGTAATCAATGATCACATTTAAAATAATTGTCCAGGCAGTGAAGCGTTTGTTTTAAATGCAAAATCAAAGCAAGCCACCAGTGTGTATTTAAAGCACTCATCAAATCGTGCCTCATATTTGCCCTTGATCAGCATCCAATGATTCCCCGAAGACCGCCATAGAGACCAGGCAGGTTGCCTGTATCCAAAACATAAAACATTATTGCGGCTGTACAGAGCTCTTTATCACTCCACTTGAATCAGTTAGCAAACAGAGCGTAGCAACCAACAAATCCCAGCAGCAAACCAAGCCGATAGGCGCATCTTTGCCACCTACTGTTGCAGAAGCAAACAGGACAAAGATCAAATTCAAACCGCCGTATGTGAACTGGGAACCCGGTGTGTAAACGTGAAGATGTTATAATATATCTGTAACCCAGGGGTGGGCAAACTTTTTGATTGGCGGGCCACAATGGGTTCTAAAATTTGACAGAGGTTTATTCATTTAATTTTTTTCAAGTTGGACGGGCCGGATTAAAACGTTTAACGGGACATTTGTGGCCCCCGGGCCGTAGTTTGCCCACGCCTGCTGTCACCCATTGTGCTTCTTGAACATATCCACGTAATTAATTCTGTATGTAATTCAGAGTCATGGTAAGATGGAGCCCATCACAGCTGATTTTGGGCCAAAGCCGACGACTGCTGGCTGTTCACATTATAAAGACGGACTACCATTCATATTCACATTCCACTCACTGAGTGGGAATTGAGCACACATTGCTAGAATGGTCACTGAAGTGACTTTCTTTCCATATTGCCCTTAACGCAATCACAGTAGGGGATAAAATAATAGCGGCTAACTTCATTCCAGATTTGACACCTCTTAAATCTTTTGGCGCATTCTGTAATTTGCCGCTCACTGATAGCAAACGACGTAGCGGTCACATTCATTGTGCTTGTTTAGTTTTTCTTGACTTATTAAATTATTAACATTGAGGGGGTGTATGTATGAGCGGCAAAAAATATAAAATAAAAAATGTGACTTTGCTGCACACAGCAGCTTGCTGACTTGAAGAGACACGATGCTCGGGGCAATCTAAAATCATTGAACCCTGCTCTTTGCACTCATGTGCGAAGCATGGCAATTCCTCAGTCCACTTCACAAGCTTAGATAGCTTTCCTCTTCCCTTTGGGCTGTGTGTTCTTACATATATAGAGAATGAATACACGTAAGGTCCTACAGGAGTTAGAACCACCTTAATGAAAGCTCGCAATAGGAAGTGGATCCTCTGACTTTCATCTGCTATTAAGATCATGGCAGCAAAATTCATGCTCTCAAAAGCTGAACTAAACCACTGAACTACAGCGTGTCCAATCTCGGCGAGCTGATACGTTACCTCCCGAGTCATTTCAGCACTACCATTGAGATGAAAGCGCCAGTCAAACTCAAATGTTCTACAGTTAAAATGAAGTGGTGACTGGATGTCGGCAAATTCTCCTATTCACACACTCGACTCAACCCCCGTTCGACATCACACATGCATGTGAAACGTGGTGTGTGTCCACATTCAATGGCTTCCTTTGATCCTTCGGTCTCGGCACCTGCAGTCGTGCCGCACTCCCGCGGCTCGATCATTTGGTGTAAACAAAATTTGAAGACTGCCCCTTGCTTTTTTAATGAGTTGACCGACTAGACCACATCTCACTTATTTGGAGCTTTTTCAAAATGTGCTTGTTTAGAAAAAAAAAAAAGGCTGCCTGAACATTGAATGGATATATGTGCCGTTTCTGAAGCGTACACACATACCAACAATCTTGGCAAATTTGAGTACTTTTTTTCCCACCCTCTTGCAATCAAAATCAGAAAGGGCCTGATTATCGGGTGTGTCTGAAATACTAGACTGAGCGATTATCCTGTAGTGTTGGGTGTGTCGAGTGATTTTTTTTTTTCCTCCCTGATCTGCTCAGAAAAACAGTCAAGACTGACAATTGCAAATGTTAAACCTGTTCAATATGATAGCAAATCCTTGTGTGTTAGCATCCAACATCTCTGTGATTGTGACATGAAACAGAGTGCTGGCAAAATATGAAGCGGCAAGCCAAATACAAATGACTTTTTTTTTATTTATTTATTTATCCAGGTAAGGCAATTGAGCCAACCTAGCTGCAGAAAGCCGATGAAAACAAAAGCAGCATAAAAGCAGATACAAATAAATACATGTTAACAGTATTGTATGTGATTGAGTAAAATATTGACATAATGTATTAAATCATATCATATGGTGAATAAAAGTTTCATGTCAGGCTAACAAACATATATACTTGCCGTATATAACCTGTCGCACAAGTTAATCACCACAGAAAGAATGACAAGGAGAAGCATATGCTTAACAGTTAGCTAACAGTTTAGCTTAGATTCTTCTATTTCCGCAAACTCTTGAATATTATTACTTCTAATTTGGGCGCTCCAAATTCGAACAATCCATTCTGTAATTCGTGTCGACTTCCATGTCATTATAATTCCACTGCGGATGTGTGTTTGCACATACAGAGTTGGGTGTAATTAGGCACAGCTTTGCTACGCATAAATGCGTACAAACACTCAGTGCTGGCTGCACAGAAATAGTCTCTGTTGAAATTGAAGTGAAACTAAAGGCTGCTTTTTGCTGCTAATCACGGTTAATTAACATTTCTTTGAAGTATAGAAATCACTGCGGGAATCACAAGTGAAGAAAATAAACAATTATTTGAACACTTGTGATGGGCAGAACAGTTCTTTTAAGTGAACTGAATCATTAGAATCAGTTCAGAATTGTTCGCCCCCCCAGGCCTCCAACACGCCCCCCCCGCACATAAATTGTGTTCACGCTGATGTTGCAGTAATTGTAGTTTCAAATTGTTTGTGAAACGGAAATGCACCATGTTCACTTGCCGAATCGTTCACAAACATGAAATGACGTCACGTTCACCAAGCAACTTGTTTGTGAACGGCGAATGGCAGCACGTTCACTCACTGATTTCTTCGTGAACGCCAATAGCGTAACATTTTGTTCAGTAAATCCCGCTTCGATCTGACTCTGGATGCCGATTGGTCATTCGTGGCGATTGACGATAAGGGCGTGGCTGAGCTCAAATGGACTGAGAAAAGAACGAATCACTTGAGGACGTGATGCATTCACTCTCGTTCACTGAAAAGATTCGTTCATTTTTTTTAACAACCAACACTCCATTCAAAGACTGCACTCATCATTTGTTTCTACGGCAGAGACTCTCCACACTTCACTTTTTAGCGACACGTACAATGAGAAATTTTTATTATACTTATGGTTTTTTTTAATATAGTTTTGGATATACAGAATCACGGTACATTTCAGTGGAGCCACAGGCGGCCTTAGAAACATTCCGTGCATTTCATTATTAAATGGTAGCACCTCGATTTAACTGTTCCTTTTACAGAGCTGTGACCTATTATGTTTGCTTGAGAAAAAAAAAAAAAAAGAGCAAATATCAACCTGCGCTCTGCAGTCGACATAACTGCATTCCTTCAAACATGGGGTGCAGGGACCAACAAGAAATACAATATTTAGTGGCTTTTATGCAAATTTGACATTTCCCTTGGCTGTACATCGCTGTGCTTTCTGTTGACCACTGATACCTGCTCGTGTTAGTGCTGAGGCAGCAGCCTCCTCTGTTGCGTTACGTGGTCATTATTTGTTTTCGCCACATTAATACCTGTCACATAGAAGCCACACGCCGGCAGGTCCAAAAAGTTGAGCTGATTGTGTTGCAAATGTATCATAGCTGTGTGCCAAATACATCAGGGTGAAGGCCTATCTGGCGGCTGCACCTTTCTGACTGAATTGTAATGAGTGAAAAGCTATTTTTTTTTCCCTCCTTCCAGCTCACCTCCATCAGAAAATGAGGCACGTGTACTCACATTCCGAAAGTATAAAACAGCAGTTCGGCTTCATCTTAATGCAGTCGTTTCGAATGATTGCAACTATATTACAACATGGACAGATAGATGAATTCATAAAACTTGATGGTTTCTTTCCTGGGTAATTATTGCTGTAGTTCAGCAAGTCTGGCTGATATGTGACAATTATTTTATACTGTACATGGTTGAGCTTTTATTTCTTCACACTATTAATATGTGATTTATCGTTTATCGGCCACATCTGCACTGCAATCAATTGCAGGTTTTTTTTTGTGTACATCTGGTCGGTAAATGGAAAACTTTTGATTTTAAGTGTGCAGTCATTTATTATGTTTATGTTAAATTTAGATTATTTATTGTTATTATTGTTATTTGTTGCGGTATATTTATGTTCATAAAGACATTTGTTGTTCAGCACGCAAGCGCTAATGGTTGAAATCAGTCTCGTTTATTAGTACAAAGCCTTTCATGAAATGTTCTTGTTTTCGCAATCTTTGTTTTGCTGGGTTTCGTTTTCTCGCCACACTATATTGATAAATGGGGAACTAACTTAGCTGCGGTTTCTTGTTCTTTCTAAACTCGCGGTTTCATCTTTTAAGAGCTTCGCTGATTAAAAAAAAAAAAAAAAAAAGGGAAGGAAATCAAATAATGCATATGAGCTCTCGAAATATTTGGGACATTTTTTTGGAATGTTCTCAAACTAAAATATCTACCAATCAAATGTCAATATCATGAGTATTAGTCCTGAAAAAAAGTTATCTGAGATTGTGTCACATAAAATGGATGGATGTGTGACGGTTCGGGCCGGGGAGGAGGGCGTGGCAGTTCTGTTTGTTACAGGTTCACGATCCACCCAGCCAGGCTCTCCTCCGGAGAAAGTGGGCGTCGGCTCCGGCGCACCTGCAGCTCGTTGCCGGCAATCAGCGCCGGCTTAAGAACCAGCCACGCCAGGAGTCCGACGCCGGATTATCTTGTCACCTCACGTGGTACTGGCTCATGTCTCGTCTTGTTTCCCGTTCGCCTGACTCGCCTTGCTCTCGTGCTTGCTTGACCCCTGCTCTGCCGTCTCCCCCCTCTAGCCGACCTGAACCCGTCTGGTCCCGCTCCGCACGCCAGCGCCTCCGAGATCCCGCCCGGCAAACATCCCGCCAGCGCTCTCCGCTCCGCCGTGCTTCGCGCTACCACGCCAGCCCGACTTCGCCTCCCGACGCGTCTCGCTCGACCGCACCCTCGTCCGCGCCACCCGGCACTTGCCCGTCGGCTTCCTTCGACGTTGTCCTGGACGACGCCTGCCTTGTGGTGAACTCTCTCCAGCTCGCATCCCCACTCCAGCCCTCAATAAACCCTGTTTCCCACTCACCTGTCGCTTCCGGGTCCTCCTTCCTTCCCTCACGGTTCGTAGAACCGCGACAGAATAATCCGGCCAAGTTAATGGACCCCGCGACCACGGACCCCCTGGGCGAAACGCTTGCCCACCAGGGCAGCGTGCTCGAGCGCCATGATCGAATGCTGCAGGAAGTTCCGGGCTCCCTCCAGGTCATCCAACACCAGCTCTCGCACCTCTCTAACCAGGTGGGTTCACTCGCTCCCCCCTCCAACCTCCCCAGGGACGCGACCCTGGCCCCCCCGGCCGCCGCATTGCATTATGCGGGCGGTCGAGAGCCCCACGTTCCTACTCCCGAACCCTACTCCGGGGACTTGGGCTCGTGTAGCCAATTCTTACTCAGCACTTCCCTGGTTTTCGACCTCCAGCCCCACAGTTACGCTACCGAACGGGCTAGGATCGCTTATACCATCAACTTGCTTCGCGGCCGCGCCGCCAAGTGGGCAACCGCATTGTGGGAGGCGGCGTCTCCTGCGATGTCTACTTACGCGGATTTCAGCCAGGAGTTACGCCGTGTCTTCGACCACCCGGTGCAGGGGCGCGAGGCGTCCCGCCGGCTCCTCTCCCTCCGACAGGGTTCCCGCTCCGCGGCCGATTTCTCGGTGGAATTCCGCATCCTGGCCCACGAGAGCCGTTGGAACGAGCCGGCTCTCCGCGAGGCGTTTCTCAACGGGTTGACCGACGCCCTCAAGGACGAGCTGGCGATCCGAGACGAAACCACGACGCTCGAAGAACTAATCGCCCTGGCCATCAAGGTGGACCATCGGTTGCGGGACCGGCAGGCTGATCGTTTCCGACGCCCCGCCAGAGTCGCCGCCCGGGCAGCCATTCCCCGACCCGAGGTTCGCTCGCCATCGCCGGTTCAGCTATCCACCGGCGCGGAGGAACCGATGCAGGTAGGAAGAACTACTCTGGACCCTCTGGAGCGCCAGCGCCGTCGGTCCCATCAGCTCTGCCTGTATTGCGGCCTCCCCGGCCACGTCTTGATCCACTGTCCCAGTAACCCAAAAGAGCAGGCTCGTCGTTGAGGGAGAGCCCAACGCCGAGCCTGCTGGTCTCCGCTTCTGGCTCTTCTTCCCGGATGTCCATCTCCGCCCGGCTGCTGGGTCCACACACCCCCCGCTCGGTCACCGCGCTGGTCGACTCGGGGGCCGACGGCAGCTTCTTGGACCTGACCCTTGCCCGCCAGCTCGGCATCACCATGGAACCCATTCTGTCTCCCCGAAGGGTGGTCGCGCTGGACGGACATCTCATCGCCCGGGTCTCCCAACAGACCGCTCCCCTGACCCTCATCGTCTCTGGAAATCACCGGGAGTCCATCAGATTTTTTCTGATTCACTCTCCCCAGGTCCCCCTGGTCTTAGGGTTCCCCTGGCTCCAGACCCACAATCCCACCATCGATTGGAGGAGGTGCGTGCTGACAGGATGGAGTGAGTTCTGCCACTCCCACTGCCTGCGTTCAGCGGATCCGCCCCCTTCCTCTACGCTTCCCCCCCCCCCTCCCCCTGACGTCTCCTCCGTTCCCCCGGACTACCACGACCTGGCGCAGGTCTTCAACAAGGACCTTGCCCGTACCCTCCCCCCCCATCGTCCGTACGACTGCGCCATCGACCTCCTCCCGGGGGCCCCCCTGCCCAACACCCGGCTATACAACATCTCCAGGCCAGAGAAGGAGGCCATGGAGACGTACATCCGGGAGTCACTTGCGACCGGTCTCATCCGCCCCTCGTCTTCTCCTCTGGGCGCGGGCTTCTTTTTCGTAAAAAAGAAGGACGCCTCGCTCCGCCCCTGCATTGACTTCAAACCATTAAACCAAATAACGGTCAAAAACAAGTCTTCGCTCCCCCTCATCGACCCGTCGTTCGAACCCCTATGTGAGGCCCAGATTTTCTCAAAGTTGGACTTACGAAATGCGTACCACCTGGTCCGCATCAGGGAGGGGGACGAGTGGAAGACGGCATTCAACACACCATTGGGGCACTTCGAGTATCTGGTGATGCCTTTCGGACTTACCAACGCCCCCGCCGTCTTCCAGACCCTCATGACGGACGTTTTCCGCGACATGCTCAACCGGTTCGTATTCATATACCTCGACGACATCCTCATATTCTCCCGCTCTCTCGCAGATCACCGCCGGCATGTTCGACTGGTCCTCCAGCGCCTCCTGGAGAACCGCCTCTACGTGAAGCCCGAGAAATGCGAGTTCCACGTCCCTTCGGTGCCCTTCCTTGGCTATATCATCGCCAGGGGGCAACTTCGCCCCGACCCGGCCAAGATCCAGGCCGTGGCGGAGTGGCCCCAGCCCACCACCCGGAAGGAGCTGCAACGTTTTCTCGGATTCGCAAATTTCTACCGCCGTTTCATCCGGGACTACAGTAAGGTCGCCAGTCCACTCACCGCGCTTACGTCCACAGCCACCACATTCCAGTGGACCCCGGCGGCCGCCCAGGCCTTCACCCACCTGAAGAAGGCCTTCACCAGCGCCCCCGTACTCCGGCACCCAGACCCCGCCCTCCAGTTCATCGTGGAGGTGGACGCCTCCGACACCGGGGCGGGGGCCGTCCTCTCCCAGCGGGATTCCGGCACCCAGGTAGTCCATCCGTGTGCCTTCTTTTCCAGGCGCCTATCCCCCGCCGAGCGAAACTACGACGTGGGCAATCGAGAACTCCTCGCGGTGGTATGGGCTCTCCAGGAGTGGCGGCACTGGCTCGAGGGCACCTCGACCCCTTTTTTGGTCTGGACCGACCACAAAAACCTGGCATACCTGCAGTCCGCCAAGAGACTCAACCCCCGCCAGGCACGCTGGAACTTGTTCTTGAGCCGTTTCAATTTTACCCTCTCCTTCCGCCCCGGCTCGAACAATGGGAAGGCGGACGCCCTCTCACGTCAGTTCTCGCCCCCTGCCAGCCCTGACGCTCCGGAGCCCATTCTTCCCTCGGCCTGTCTACTGGGGGCGGCCACCTGGGACATCGAGCAGGTCGTCCGCAACGCTCAGGAGCAGCAACCAGACCCGCGCCCAGTCCCTTCCGACCGCTTGTTCGTTCCCGACACCGTGCGGTCACAGGTACTGCAATGGGGGCACTCATCCACACTCACCTGCCACCCGGGGGTGGCACGCACTCTCCGCTTCCTCCAGCAGCGTTTCTGGTGGCCCCGGATGGCTAAGGATACCCGGGAATTCGTGCGAGCCTGCTCCGTCTGCGCCCGCGGAAAGGCCTCCCACGCGGTCCCCGCCGGCCTCCTCCAGCCCCTGCCGATTCCAAGCCGTCCATGGTCGCACATCGCCCTGGACTTTGTTACCGGTCTCCCTCCGTCCAACGGACACACAGTCATCCTCACCCTGGTCGACAGGTTTTCCAAAAGCGTCCACTACGTCCCCCTGCCCAAGCTGCCCACCGCGCTTGAGACCGCCAAACTCGTCACCCAACACGTTTTCCGACCCCACGGCATCCCGGAGGACATCGTGTCCGACCGGGGCCCCCAGTTCGCTTCACAAGTTTGGCAGGAATTCTGCAAGGCAGTCGGGGCCACCGCCAGTCTCTCCTCGGGCTACCACCCCCAATCCAACGGCCAGACGGAGCGGGCCAACCAGGACCTGGAAGCCGCCCTCCGATGCGTGGTGGCCCGCAACCCGGACTCCTGGAGCGACGCACTACCCTGGGTCGAGTACGCCCATAACTCCCTCTCCACCACGGCCACAGGTATGTCTCCCTTCATGGTCTGTTTCGGTTACCAACCACCTCTCTTCAAGGACCAGGAGCATACCGTGGCCATTCCTTCCGTGGAGGAGCATCTCCGCCGGATCCGGGGGGTGTGGGCCGAAGCGAGGGCCGCCCTCATTCGAACAGCCCAGAGGACCAAGCGACTGGCTGATCGCCGCCGGTCCCCAGCCCCGGACTACGTGCCTGGCCAAATGGTGTGGCTCTCCTCACGCGATCTTCCCCTACAAGTCGAGTCTCGTAAGCTGGCTCCTCGCTTTATCGGTCCCTTTCCCGTCGAAAGAATCATCAACCCATGCTCTGTTCGACTCAAACTTCCCGACTCCCTGAAGATTCACCCCACATTCCATGTCTCCCTCCTTAAACCGGTATCCTCCAGCCCTCTGAGCCCTCCGGCGGCACCCCCCCCACCCCCCATGATAATAGACGACCACCCGGCTTACACGGTGGCAAAAGTCCTGGACGTTCGGCGCCGGGGCCGGGGCTACCAGTACCTGGTGGACTGGGAGGGTTACGGTCCGGAGGAGCGCTCCTGGATCTCCCGAAAACTGTTTTTGACCGACGCCCCCATCAGGGAGTTTTACGCACTTCACCCGGACAAGCCGGGTAGGACGCCAGGAGGCGTCCGTTAGGGGGGGGGTACTGTGACGGTTCGGGCCGGGGAGGAGGGCGTGGCAGTTCTGTTTGTTACAGGTTCACGATCCACCCAGCCAGGCTCTCCTCCGGAGAAAGTGGGCGTCGGCTCCGGCGCACCTGCAGCTCGTTGCCGGCAATCAGCGCCGGCTTAAGAACCAGCCACGCCAGGAGTCCGACGCCGGATTATCTTGTCACCTCACGTGGTACTGGCTCATGTCTCGTCTTGTTTCCCGTTCGCCTGACTCGCCTTGCTCTCGTGCTTGCTTGACCCCTGCTCTGCCGTCTCCCCCCTCTAGCCGACCTGAACCCGTCTGGTCCCGCTCCGCACGCCAGCGCCTCCGAGATCCCGCCCGGCAAACATCCCGCCAGCGCTCTCCGCTCCGCCGTGCTTCGCGCTACCACGCCAGCCCGACTTCGCCTCCCGACGCGTCTCGCTCGACCGCACCCTCGTCCGCGCCACCCGGCACTTGCCCGTCGGCTTCCTTCGACGTTGTCCTGGACGACGCCTGCCTTGTGGTGAACTCTCTCCAGCTCGCATCCCCACTCCAGCCCTCAATAAACCCTGTTTCCCACTCACCTGTCGCTTCCGGGTCCTCCTTCCTTCCCTCACGGTTCGTAGAACCGCGACAGGATGGTGCTAATTATCGGTCACTTAGTCCTTCTAGCTTAAGCAAGAGAGATGCACTGAGGCAATTAAATGCACATGTACAATAGATGGAGCTTTTTCAACAAGATGATAATCAGCTGCTTCTCTTGGGACCAAATAATCCATCCATATCTTCCAGTCCTATGTTCTCTTTTATTTCATTCCCTGATAAATGGACCAAAGTGAGCAGTTTTAATGCCTTTTTTTCTTTCGATCCACATATTCATTGTTCATCAAAAGGAGAAATCTTATTCATTTCATCCATGGAATTGCTAAATGGCTTCAACAATCAACCTAAGGATACAATAGAAAGGTCTATCGTCTTGAGAAAAAAATGGTTGTGCAAAATGAGACAGAAATAACGTGAAGGTCAGTAGCATTTCACCCATTCGGTTTCATTTTTGGGCCTCGAAAAGAAAAGACCTTCTGTTTGACTGAAATCCGGTCGGACATATGTGGAATGCCACCCACTCCGTGAGTCCTTCACGTTTTTATGTGCCTGTATTCTATTATTTTCATGTGATATTCAGCCATGACATGGACTCTGAGCTTTTGGTTCCCTCTTTGCAACTGTAAATAAGCTCAGGATCTTCTGGGATTCGCCGCACAAAGCACTGTGTGCACCTGCGCGGTCACTTTGCTGAACACAATATTCATAACACACGAAAAAAACAGCATTTTTAAAATTTTTTTTATCAGATAATGTCGACAGGAAAAAAAAAAGAGACATCCTGCCAGATTTCAAAACCCATTCAAGCTGTATTGAGGGTTAAATGCGCTGAAGGAGTGATTCGCAAAGTATGTGAGCTCCCTCTAGTGGTAGGTGAAAGTATTGCTTTTTTTTTTTTTTTTTACAGTGTGCACTTGTTAAGTTGTTTCTATTTTTTTAACTAAAGAGTGAATGACACCATGTCATTCGAAACCAAGGCCAACTACAAACATGCGACGCCGAGATTCTGATGTTACACGCATACGCGTGATTCTTGTTTTAAAGTGGACATCTTGTGTAATTTTTTTTCATGATTTAAAACACTTCACATTTGCCTTCATACGTTGTAGTATATCTCTGTCTTTTGTCAAATTAATTGTAATAAATAAAAAAAATGCCCATGAAGACACTTGGAGATAGCTTATGTGTGTATGTGACGCACTCACGAACGCATTTTCAGACACACGGTAAGCAAATCAAATACGCCGTTTAATTTCACACTCCATGGATATGCGGCCACTGCGGAGACCTAACTATTTGTACACCGTACAAGCCATTAAAAAGTCAATTTTCCGTAATATATCCCCTTTAAAGACATAAAACTGCTGAAATAACACGATGAATCGCTTCAGTTATTATAAGTTTGTCATTCTCATAAAATAGATAGATTTGTGGTGCTCTATGCCTTTGGAATTCTGATCTGGAATCAGCAGCGGTGGTTAGAATGCTTGAATTCACATTTAAATGGGACTTCTCTCTTGTGGTCACAGCCCCTCGGGATGTGACCCGCATGACTAATATCATCTCAAAGGAAATAGCGTGCATTAGGGCTCAGGCCTCTGTGTCTGGTATTTGCATAATTTGGTTTGCCATCTTGGGAAAAGGGGCCATTAACAGCACTGATACATAAATTGTATAAAAGTAATGAGGGGGGAAAAAAAAACAAAAAACGATGGATAGTGGCAGATCGATATTTTAAGCGCATTCGGAAAGGCTCGCCAAACGTGCTTTGCTACAATCCGGACTGCTTGGAAATTCCGAGCATTGTTGGAATGTGCTGTTTGGTTATTCGGAGTGTGGCACATTCTGGGAGTGCCGGAGCAAACTCTGGCCGCTCTGTCTGGCGAGACAGAGCATCAGGAGTGGAAATTTTCAACAATAACAGCTCAAAATAAAGTCTGTTCGTAAATTAAAAGAAAAGCGAGTGCGCCCGGCTTCTTCGAACGCTCGCGCTGGGGCGTCAAATTGAACGACAGAAGGCACCCTTTGATTCAACAGAGCAGAATCAGGGGATGACATCCTGACGTAATTTGATCATTTTTCTCATGCTGGGCAAACCCTGTTGATCTTTCCTTCCTTAAGTTCTGACTCACATGATACCCTGACTTTTCAGCATTTGTCCTCAAATATGTAGAAATTAATTAAAAAACAAAAATAAAATTCTGAGTTCACTTTACAGCAGGGGGTGCCCAAAACCGCTCCTTGAGAATCCCTAGTCCAACCCGTTTTAGATGTCTCCCTCCTCCTACACACCTGATTCCAATGATCAGGATTGTGGCACGTTGTATTAATTGGTTTCCTTTTAGTTTGCGGGCTAATATTTATTTCATGTAGAATAACTCATTAAGACGTTATTTTTAATGACGAGGCAAAATTTGAATTTTATTAAAGGGCAGTTGTAAATTCTAAACCAGACGGAGAACAGCGAAAATGAATTTCTTGACCAGCATTTTTCACACCTGGAATCAACAAGTCCTCTACCTCCACAAAGTTTGATTCAAATATTTTTGTTGTCTTTTCATTCTCCTGCGAAATAACAAACAAAAAAACAAAAAAAAAATCTTGCTTTCATGCTTGGCAGAGGAAATTAATTATTTTCTCTTAGCTTAAGTAGGTAATGATATATTGAGACACTTATCATTCAAATGAAACATTGAATATTGAACATTCCACTGTGTGTTCTTGTAAAGTGGACGAGTTGTCCGAAGCAGCTAGGCAGTGTGTGAGGAACGGACGGAGGGGGCGGGGGGGGGTTGTCTGTCGGAATCACATGGATGACCACAGCAAGTTGCAACTTGCGCCACTGAGGGGGAAATAATCACCACGCTACCTCCTTATGAATTATGAAGCACCCTGTTCTTATTTTAGCCCGACTCAGTGTGCTTGCATTTACATGCGTCGGTTCGAGGTGCTTATTTATTTCTCTTTTCTTTTTTTTTCATCTTTTTGTTGACAGCTGTATTACGACTGATAAGCGAGAGAGCGGGAGCTGATCAAGTAGTGAGACAAGCGCTGAGAGCGAAGCAGCAGGAGCAGCAGCGCTCTGGTCACAAGGAGCCGCGGTAGAGGCAGCATCAGCAGCAGCAGTACGATCAGTCACAGCGCAGGCGGCAACGGCGGCGGCAGCAGCATCAGCAGCAGCGGAAAACTCTTCTCGATTTCTCTCTTCTTTCTGGAGTTGTTTCTTGCTCGGAGCACCAGGAAGTCAAAGGAGGAGGTTAACAGGGGCTTGCTATTTATAAAAAAAAAAAAAAAAAAAAAAAGGAAAAAAAACAATCGCAGACCTGGCTGCCCCCATGCCTATCGAATTTGTTTGCAAAATCAAGTTTGCAGAGGAGGATGAGAAGCAGAAAAACAAGCAGGATGGGGACAAGGAGAGTCTGATCGAGGAGAGCCGCGCACCTCCGGCCAAGGACTTGGCTGGGTTTGCAAACTCCTGCTCCCTCCATGGGATTAATCACATCTTTGTCTCTGGACGACTTGGTATCCGGCAGACTCTGTGGGCTCTTGCCTTCCTCACTTCACTGGCACTCTTTGTTTACCAGGCAGCAAAATGTGCCATCTCCTACCTGGAGCACCCCCACGTCACAGCGCTCAACGAAGAGGCCACCCCGGAGATGGTTTTCCCTGCCGTGACCATCTGCAACATCAACCGCTTCCGCTTCTCGGCGCTCACCGATGCCGACATTTACCACCTGGCTAACCTGACGGGGCTGCCGCCCAAAAACAGGGACGGGCACAAGCCCACCGATCTCATGTACCCTGCCCCTGACATGCAGGACATATTCAACAGGACGGGACACCAGCTGGACGAGATGCTCATGAGCTGCAACTTCAGCGGGCAGAACTGCTCGGCGGAGGACTTCACCGTGGTGAGTTTGGAAAGTTTCTCAAAGTTCTCGTCACGGCTTCATCGGAACTTTTTGGGAGTCAATTCATTGGGGGAGTTTATCTTTTAATATCTTTAATTGCACACATCTTTAGGGTGCAGGTTTTGAAAGTCTCATGCCGTTCATGCAAAACCAGATCACATGGGAGGAACGGGAGACGTCAAATGTGCGCGCGTGCGCGTGTGCGTGACGATCTCTCGAGTGCAAGTGGTCCCTACGATCCGTTTCTTCATCCAAGATTCATGACTCAAGCTCCATCAGTGAGCCACCTCTCGTCTCACTAAGTTTAAGCGCGGCAACAGTGTCTCCACTCCAATTGAGCGTTTTCGGTCTATGCCGCTGTCAACTATGACAAATATCAGAGGCTGCTATCAAAAGAGCAAAACAAAAAAAAAAATAGTCTGTGGGATGCGCGCACTTTTTCCCCCCCCAGCAAACCTTTCTCTGATGCTGCCTCAAAGTCTTTGCACTGAGAGTGCACGGCAAATAAAATCGGCGTCAAAAATAGCCTTGTCTTGTGTTTTACCCTCTCTCTCTCTCGCTCTCTCTCACTTCCGAGAGAAGAGTAATGCTTCTTCAACGTTGTATTTCAATCGCGCTGCTGTTGAGTTTAAATATTTAAAGACAGATATACATGATTTTTGCATTAGCCAGATTGACTAAAAGGGATGAAACAATCTCATGCGAATGGGCGTGAGTAAGTGTTTGTGTGTTACAGAGCGAGCGAGCGAGAGAGAGAGAGAAAGTGTGTTTCTTGTTGTTTTCGACAGTAGTTATTAAAGGCACTATCCTCACACGAGATGGATTCCCCCATCTTTTCAGAATATGCAATTGCCTTGATGTTGATAAAGCACTCGTGTCAAGTCTATACGGTGTGTGTTGGCAAAGGTCATTTATTTTCAAATTACACACAAATAATTCATCGTTTTTCTCTTACTCATGCGCGCACGTTTTAAAAGGGGGACTACCTAACGTCACAGGTAATTGTGCCCTCTGCGTGTTTTCCATGTAGCAACAGGAAAAAGTACATATGAGCCCTCACGAGGGAGGAAAGGCAGTTTGTAGTGACAATATTGCGTTAAAATTTGATCCGGTGCCATAAGCGGCATCATTTGCTCTCGTATTTCAGTGACACGTGTGTCATGTCGTAAATGTCAGTGACATGTCAGTCAGTGAATCATCTATTAGCACTTCTTGGACTCCGGGTGACTTCATGGGATCCCTGAGCTGCTTGTTTCCTCTCTGTCGGCCTCGTGATCGAGTCTATCTGCATTTTTCGGAGGTTGTCGCTTCCATTTGTTACAGGCTACTTGCTGCCGCCTCCACGCCTGACAAATCACTTACTCCGAGTTCGGACTTGGGAACGTGGCTGAAGTGTTGTGGCAGCGTGAGCAGGGGAATAGTGTGAGCGGAACATGCATGCCCGCACGGGTGTTTTGTAGGGGGGGGAGCAAAACAAAAAACAGCTTGCATGCCATTTGTTATGAGCCTGGAAATTGACCAAAGTCGTTATGAGCGGCGATGCCCGATTAATCACATCCACACATGTCCAAAGCCAGCGCACCTGAGCCATTACTTCTGCCCTCGTGGGGAACCACCTCATGGATTGGCTTGTTGTAATGTGTTTTCTCCCTATTGATCGTCATGAGCGAGCCAGATGTTCCTTTTCGGCATGAGCGACATGGATGTGGTCCTTTCGGGGCTTGGGGGGCATTTCATGACAAAATGCGATTGTAATATGTGCTGCCATTTTAACTTGTCAGTGCTGATTGTTGATTGATATTTTTTTTTCATTATTTTTTTATTTTTTTAATTATTCATGACAGAAAGCTATTAGTCTCCATCCGTTTCAACAGTGAATTTTAATAAACAGCTCACAGCCTGCAAACATTTGTCTGGCTGCTCTAATTAATGGAAAGGGGGGAATATATTACCATGCCAAATGGACCTATTTTACCCTTTCTCTTCATTGTGCTTATTTAATACAGGTAATAACGTCTTCTTTTTAATTACAGATTGCATTGTTGACTCGGTTTAATCACACAAGATAAAGCTGATTCAACCAGCCCTGGATAAATAGAATACTTTTCTTCCCGTCTAACACAGCTTAATTGTAAATCTATTGTGTGGAGCTGTCAGAAAGATGAGCTGCAAGCCCTTTGGCTTTTTTTTTTTTTTTTCCTGGACAGCGCTCTTGATTGGTTTGCTTTGACTTCTAGTTGTGTTTGCTGATGCATTATTAGATTTTGCTCTCAGCAAGGACAGATCCGTTCTGCATATATTCATGGAGCAAACTTCACAGCTAAGAGGTAGTTTGCGAGGTAATCTATTAAAATCTGGGTTCATATTTGTGCTGTTCTCTCTGCCTGGGATGTGAATTGAAGGAACATATTTTAATCTCATAGCATCGTGTGATTTTGTTGTTTGCATTGGTAATTGGGTGTTTTATAGTATTGGCTCTTTTTTTTTTTTCAATGCGGTGAGATTGAGAAGCTTTGTCCAACTAAGTCAATATCGGAAAGAAATAGTCCCAAGAACTCAAAATGTTTAGGTTGCATTTTTTTTAAACTCCAAAGCACACATTTTAGTGTAATGCATTTTCTAATTTGTGCAAAATGATACCAGTTTGGAGCGGCGGGATGTAGTCTAACTCTAGAGTGGAGCATGCAATGTTTTTTTAAGCACATTTTTCCCGACAAAGTAAGTCTAATCACTAGCGGTGGAACTCCATTAAGTCAATCTAATTAATTAAAGGTTTTCTAATTAATTGAATTTTAATTGAATAGTAATACAAACACTGCTTTCAATTAAAAAAAAAAAACATGTTGGCCAATAAAAACACATCCCTCAAAATGCACACTTCCTCTGACAAAAAAAAAAATCCACTTAAAAAAGGCCCAAAACTGACCAAAGATCCAGCAGGCCCGTGACGAAAAAGGAGACAGTTTAACAATACGGCGTCCAGACATCATGGGATGTGTATTTAAGCAACGACAATGAGTGTCCATACTTTATTTTTATACGGTTTTGCTGTAACTAAGATGATTTTTGTGTTGCTTCAAGTGCAGAAATTGAAAAATGCAATTATACAATTTTTTTTTTGTCTAATTAATTAACTGGAATTACACACCGGCTTCAAAGTAACCAACTAATCATCATGAATGTTCACAATTTCCCCAAGATCAGCAGGTATGCAACTCCCATTTAGCCTAATTGACATTTTGGATTTTTATTTGCAGAGATCGCTGACATAATTATTCACACCAACAAGCCGGATTGATCAGAAGGCAAAAAAAAAAAAAAAACACAATAAACGTGCGCTCACTCAAATGTGCAATCATGCTTACTCACCCCTGATGAATTATTATTTACTTATTTTTATTGCAAATTTGTAATGCTATGCAGATTGTAGGGTGTCGAAAGTTACATGCGTAGTAGTGTTATGACCGTGAGAAACACATTCTGTACATGTCACTTCCGCGTGTGTGTTCATACGTGTGTGTGTGTCTAAAGAAATGAGCCGTGTTCTTGTGCAGAGAAGTGTAAGAGTGACAACCTCTTCCCTAGTGGGTTCAATGCATCCACAGCACTCCACAACACCCGCCCCCCCCCCAACACACACACAAACACACATCTCGGTGGGTAACGAAGATGGTGGGAGCGTGAAAGTGACTGGCTATCCAGTCCCCAACAGCCTGTCAATTAGGCGTCTAGAGTTGCACTACCGTGTGTGTGTCCCTGTAGCTTAATATGTAACGTCATGTGAGCCACACATCAACCACGGAGGCAACAATAATATACTATCCGAGACATAAACAAACATGACACACACACACACATTTACACACGGCGACTTCTTCTTTGGTCGTTTTCTATGATATGCAAATTGTCATCATTTGTGTGGTGAAATTCCAAGCACGTTAGCACGCCTCAATGTTTTCGTAAAGACCCAAACAATACTATCATAGAAAGAAATGAAAAGTCTGCCAAACAAGGGTGAGCAATCCTGAAAGCAGACCTTTTCAGACTGCACTTATCTGGGCGCAGCGCGCCATCGACCAACTCATTCGTTGCCTACGTGCTGCCGCGACACTGTGCTGTGTCGTGTGGTGGCGCGCATGGCGGACGTTTGCCGCGGCAACGCTAGACGGCAAATGTGCTATAACTCATTCACTACCAGCCGAGTGTAAAAAAAAAAAAAAAAGGATATTTGACGTCTTTAGCCGTCAATGGTAGTTAATGAGTTAATTGATTATTTTAATTTCATTCTTTAAAATATGTGGGTATGGCGAGGTCGCGGCGCGTACAAATACTTCCTGTACTACAAAGACCAAGATTCCTTGCGAATAGAGCATGTGCAGAACACAACCGGATCACTATTCAGGACGGGGTAACCCAAGGTCATATTTGGGTTTTTAAGAACCTGAATACAAATCAGTGGTTTGTATGTGTTTACATGGCCTTGAAAAACACAAATACTGCCAATATTTGTGTTTTTAAAGGCTTATTGACTGCATGTAAATGTAGATCCACACCAAAACAAAATCGGTCCTTATAAGATCCATGCTCAGTCAGGTAGTTTTTGCCAAGCCGTGCGAGCTAACCAACCCGAAGTAGCAAAAGTGAGAAAGCAAAAATTGCCTTTTATTCTGTCCAGAAAGTAATAGATTCCACCTCCTTGGTCCTTGGGTCATGAATAAAATCTTCTGTTTTCTGTTTTTATATTGCTGCTAAAAAGAAATGGTCTAGAATGGGACAAAGAAGCCCACAGACCTCCGCCAAGGCCGCTCTGGGTCCTCCTTCCTACGGGTTGATCCCTCCGACAAAGAATCAGGCTATTATTATAAATCTCACCACCCACCAATCAACACCGGACACATCACATCCTTCCTGCTTTTGCTCCAAAACTAAACAAGATCGTCTTTCACCAACATATTGCACCCTCCAGTCCAAATCTCACGTATGAAGTCTTCCGACAGACACATAACCTGCTTCCTTTGTGCAATAAGTGAACAACACAAACTCAAAAAGAGGACTGCTGCCTCTGCAATTTCAACCAAACCCTTTCCACTTCCCCCCCTTGCTGCTCCGGCATATCACCGAAAGATGAATTACAGCTCCGGCTGATATGCATCTCGCCTGTCTTATCAGATGAAGACCACCTGTGATAAGATCACACGATATGCAAACGGTTCATATTTGCCTTGCCGTGCCGTTTGGGAAGGCTCGCCATTTTCAACGGCGCCTTGATGTGATTTTTTTTTTTTTAAAACCTCGCACTGTTCCTCGAAAAGGACTAGTGTGAAGCTCGGGGACGATGAAGGCTGTGGTACCTCTAAGTACCCCCACCACCGCTCCCCCTCCTTCTCCCTTATAACCCGTGGGAGTCTTTTAGTCACACAGACATTTGTCTCTTTCTGACAAGTCATACACCAGGCTGTTGGGAGTGTTAATGTACCTGCTCCTGCACACGCGCTCACAAAGGTGCACGGTGAAGAGAATGTTTCCCCAAACTCACACACCCGGGTTTCCTCCCAGATTGAGAGTTGGCGTCCAAGATTGATCATGACTCCTGACGGTGTGCCGCTCCCTTTTCCGAGGGATCGATACGTCCTTCAGTCACATCGCTTCCCAGGCTTTCCTACTCGGAGCCAAGAGTGACTAATTACCCCCGCGCTTCGGGTTTGGGACCGGACTCGGCTGCTGCGGTTAATACAAGCTATGGTGACAAATTTGCTCCCGTGGAAAAATGTCTGTTTATTTCAGCGTAAATGTGAAATGGATCAATACACACTTTATTTTGCTCAGAGCGAGCTGAAATGTTGAAGCAATATGAAATGATTCACTGGGCATGATGGCACTGGGAATACACGGGACGGTTTTAGAAATGTAGCCTTCCGTTCGAGTCTTGGAAATAGTGGAAATCGTGTTTCAAACTTTCACTCCAAACAGGAAGAATGCTGTCTTTTTAAACCAAAAACAATCGGAACCTTTACTACAACGCCACCTTCTTTTCGTGATGTTATTTGTGTTTGTTATTGATCCTCTGATGCAGGTGCAGAAAAGGAAAAAAGCTCAAATTTTAGGACCTCTTGCTGTCACAGACGCTAAATTCACCTGATCGTCGTCCAATAATCTTTTGGATTTTCCAGTTACGACCAAAGCATTGGGGCTAAATTCTTTTAAAATCTAAAGCGCTCATAGCTTATTAGTGTGTAGTGCACTTGTAGTTTTTTTTTTTTTGTGGTGAATAATTCTGGCGGTACATCATACAAACACTCCACACAACCATTTTTGTCTCAATTGGAATCTGGCAACAGAGTGAGCTTCTAGTTGTTTTTTTTGATTCATTACAAGTGAGTTGCAATGATTTGAGGATATTTTAATGCCACTTGTTCTGAAAATTAAATTTCTTTTTCCAAATGGGCTCCACCTTTTGAGATTCTTCATATTTTCGCTACACAAGTTATGACATTTGTATTCTCTTTATGCTACAACTTAATGAGGCTTTGTCTGTCTTAGTCTCAGTGCTTCTCAATTATTTTCTGTTATGCCCCCCCGACAAGAAAACAATTTGAGCCCCCCCCCACCACCGACTATCCGCCACAACTATAAATAATTGTATTTTCATTGCAAAACAAACCTACACATTTAGAGTTAATACTCGCTGCGCACAATTGGTAAGGAGAGCGCCACTGCCAACTACTGGAGTGGATGTGCAATTACACTTTATTCTAGTACGGCAGGAAAAAAAATCATGTTCGATATTGCAAAAACGAGAGCCGCTTGAAAGATATGAATATCATTTTCCGATTCTGCAAAACTAACCATCAACCATTCAAATGTCCCCGATACAATCACAGCGACCACGTCAGTGTTGATCAAACACCTCCACGATTTGCAATCGTAAATATTGACTAAATTAACATTTACGATTGTTTGCCCTGAGCATTTTCCTTCCAGATCGAGGAAATCAAATCCGTTTTTACACATTCTATAAACAGGCTTCTGCTGACTTTGATTAATATGGGAGGGGCCAAGCTGAAATACTGCTAGCTCACTTATCAGATGTGGCTAAACTGTTTTACACGGCTTGACTAGTCTTGAAATGTTTCACGGCTCAGAATGAGAGTCAGTGATTAAAATCCAACTTTATATGCTACAAAAAAAAAAGAAAATAAAACAGCTTTGTCTTGCCTTTGGAAAAGGCACAATGAACACATCACTGTTTCGTAAGGATACAATTTGAAAATGTGCAATTTACCGCTTTTGCTTTGCAAAGTAACACTCATTGCCGCAATCACAATAATGGCCTTCATACAAGTTGAAGGATTTGCCAGCTCAACTGAGCACTTCAACTGCCGCATGCCAGCGCAACTCATAATAAACGCGGCGCTCTTTCCACCAAATCGAAAGCATTTCAAAAGACGGCTTGGAGGTCTTAGCGTGTTTCCTCGAAACGTACCTGCGCTTTCAGTCGAGCTCACAAAATGGAAGGTGTGATTTATTTATTTATTTTTTGTTTCCGTCATTATTTGTCCACTTCTTGCCCACGTGTGCTTTTAGCGTTCGATAAATATTTTACAAAATTGTAGACTGACTTGATTTAGTTCTGAAGGGTTATTGGGTGGATCTTGTACCATAGCCCTCACGCGGAAATAGTTTCACGAGGGCCTCTTACAATCAACAGCTATGAACATGAGGATTACAGCAAGAAAAGTCCCGCAAATATTGTTTTTCGAGAGACATTCACAATCATTTAATGAAGAACTCCAATTCTTTTCTTTGCAGTGACAATGATAAGCAGCTGTCAACGTGGAGATAATTGTCACTCTGTAAGCCTTTGGCTAAATAGACTTTCCCTCTTAGCTGGCAGCTTAAGTGAGTTTTTTTTTTTTTTTTTTTTGGTCGTGTTTCTCAGTCTCGAAAGCATTAGTGGAAATTCCCCTGAAAAATTAACCAGGCTTGCTTTTAGGCCACGACCGCCACATAATGAGTCCGTGCCTCCTCATTTCCCTTGCTTGTATGCTTTAATTACTTTGCAGCAGATAGCCTATGCAGGTGGTCGCTCACCAAATCATTTCACTTAACCTATTTGATCAATCGCGAGTTTTGTCGACAAAAGTTGGTCGGCAGAAATAGCGTACATTTTCCGAGCTGTCATTGCGTCGCTATTTTTTTGACAAGTAAAATCATTTCTGTTTTTATACACTTTGTGGGGTGAAATAGTAACATCAATATCTTAAAAAAAAAGAAATATTAGAACAAATGTAATAATACCCGAGGATACTAGCAACTAACAAACACTGTCGAGGATTCAACAGACAAGGGGGAAAAAAGGCTTTGATGCAACTCTATTAAAAATATAAATGTAACAACTGGGAGTTTTGAAACTGACTTTGTCCTCATTAGAAATGAGAATTCTGAACCAAGATTGACCCATTTGTTGAGACGTATTTTGTGCTGGCTGGTTAATTTATACTTCACTGTAGAATTTCTTTGCAAAAAAGACAGGTAGTTAAAAAATATCAAAAACAGGGTCAATACTAGGATGATACCGATAATCCTGTGGTGAGATGTGTGTTGAGAGTGAAAAAAACATCATTTCACTTCATTTTTTAAAAAAAAGTCCTATGTCCACCACAGTATGTCTATGATTGGCAACACAAGTTAGCATAAACATCGCTAGCTAATTTGATATGGCTAACCACAGTTATTTGAACATACTGTAATCCCTCCATGGGTCAAAGATAGACTTTTAATCACTTTATTTTTACAAAGGATCACAAAATAAAGAAGGAATAAGTACATTCATACACTAGCTACACGGCTAATGATTAGCTAGTTAACAGCTAACGCCACACTCACTCGCTAACTCTCACATCGCTCACCAAGCCAGGTTTCGGTTAATATGTTAAAAATCTCTATTTTGTAGGTCAGTCGGCTTTAATTTAGCCACTGAGAAAAAAAAGGCATAGCGTACATCCCAAATGTCATTGTGAATAACCGTGTTTTAGTCCAAACAGGAGGCTCGTGTCCGTCTGCTTGACTGGATGCTTGGCCTTTATTCTGACTTATGTCCGATGTCATCCCATCAGACACGATGCTTGCCTTTTCACTAATTAATCCAAACATCCTCCTCCGTCTCTCTGTGCAATCTCTGCCAGCATTTAGTGCCAGCTCCAGATAACGCCGACAAGGTTTCAACTCCACGTGGGACAAATATTAAAGTGTCATGACAGGTGTGATATTTTGTCAGATTCGAGACGTGCCGCGGAGGACTTTGAAGCGTATATCACCTGAAGCAACACTCCTGCGTGATGATGTCGGCACACGTCGCATGGCTTCAAATGTAGGTCGGCAATCGGCAGGAAATGCATTTAAGCTTGCGGAATTAAAATCATTGAGTTATGAACACGGGTAATATGGAACGATGCACCGGTAGAGGAAATTCGGATTAATTTCACTGAGAACCGCCATGAGGTCTGAAGGTCCTCTGAGGTCATTTGCTGTGTAGTTGAACATAAATTCTGAATTTCAGGCAATTTCTTATTTAGTGGAGTGACTCTGGACCAGATTAGTCACGATAATCTCAACCCGTTTGTATATTTTGGGGTTTTATGTGCTTTTAGGTTTTAAATCTGTGCTCCTTTTGACTGCAGCGTCTAATTCTGACACCTGGATCTGTTTTTTTTTTTTCTTTTTTTCTATTTCCAAGTTCATTTTAAGTGACAGAATGCCCATGCACAGGGGGCCAGGTAGCACACAAAAAGGTGACAAGAATGACAACACAGACGTGAACAATAATACAATGGTGTGTTCAGCATTACTCTACTGGTTTGCAATTATTTTTTTTTTATGTCACAGACGCACCTCAATTGTTGCATTTTTAGTCCGTATTTCATTTCAAGTTAATTTAGCTCTTATGCAACATGAAGAAACCTTTATGCCTTGCTCACATTTCATTAGTCGTTACACCTGTGTCACAACCAATCAGCTCTCACCTTCCTTGCAGGTGTGCTCCTGTTGTGTGATATATTTGTGTGTATTTAATTTGATTTTTGAGTCAGTTTCCTGTGCCGTATGAATTTTGTTCCTGGCGACTTGGTGGTGTTCAATTGCCTTTGATTCTTTCTGCCTCTCGGAACCTGACGAACACCGGCTGTGTTAGATCCATTTCTGTCCTATGTATTTCATTTTACCATCCATAATACCATAATCCATCATTTATAACTCACAGCTGATACGACATGGCCCATATACACTGTCAGCACTTCACCTCGCCTCTGTTGGTCGAACTGTTGTCACATGTTGGAGCTAATGTCGCTCTGTTGAAACAGTGGTTCAGAAAACAGACGTTTCCACGTGTATTTGTTCTTCAAATTGTCTCGCTTGCCCATCAAAGATTATCAGGTTGCCAGCTCCTGAGATCCATGTCTGCCTGAGTATGTTGGCCTTTGGCGGTCAAACAGCTTTTTGACAGACTTGTAGTGAGTTAGCAGTTACAACGTTAACACAATAATATCCCCACCAGAATCGGCAGTGAGCAAACCTGGCAGAGGATAAATTTGTGTCGTGGCACGTTAAACTGAGAGTTGGTCATTTCACAGGCGCCTGCAGGTCGGCATTATTTAAAAAAAAAAAAAAAAATTAAAAAAGGGGGGCGTTTGCGTCGTTGTGGGCATGAACATATTTGCACGTTCTCATTCCTGTAAAACATGGCACCTCTCACAAATTTGTGAGTAAACGGACCCAGCGAGCCGTACGAGACTTAAATATAGCTGCATGCTCGGACACGGTTTTAGGGACATTACTGGGATGGAGCAATCTTTAAGGTCCGTGATTACACTATTCATTGTTCTGCTTTGACGAGTCAAATTCTGCTAAGCAGGCAGCTATTGAATTTCCATCGTTTAATTGTTTTCCGTCTTCTGTCTTGCTGGTATGCAAATTGAAGACCTCTCTCAATCTGTTTAACCCGATTAGATTCTGTTTTTACTTTCAACATAAATCAGATTGAGATCAAGGGATTGATTTGAATCATTGAGGAAAAATGCTATCAAATCCAATCGATTTTGGAAATTTAATTAATACCCAGCCCTACTCTCTAAAGCAGGGGTGGGCAAACTTTTTGATTGGCGGGCCACAATGGGTTCTAAAATTTGACAGAGGGGCCGTACCAGGAGCAGATGGATGGAGTGTTTTGGTAAACTCACCTCATCGGAGGAAAAAAAATAAATTGAATTTTAAATGAATGTATAACTCGCTTCAGTTATACCAGAAGCTCGACTTGAAGTGGAAAATGTAACAAATTTGCCCGGAAACTGAAAGAATGTTCTTTCAAGCAGTAATTCTCTAACACTGTAATGACATTTTTTTTGTAATTTATTTTTTTCATCCTCGCCAGCTTATCCTTCCTCCACTGAGTTTTGTCCACATCTTGTTTGACTTACTTGCAGAGGGTAAATCCTCCGCGTGGTGTCGGCAGCTCGGCCGTCAAGTCCTGTCCATGTTGACAAAACGCTCGACCTTCACATGCTGAGAAATGTCACCAGATTTAGCACTTCCAGCTTGCCTCCGCTCGTTTGATCAGCAAAGCTTCGCAGTTTGGGTTTAGCCCAGCTTCAGCTTCTTACAATACAGGAAATTGCGCGTGTGTGTCTCCCCGACTGGACCACACCATCTCATCATCTCACAATTTACTCTTACATATAAAATGTTATCATTTTCATGGTTGATTTTTTTTTTTTTTTTGGGTCGGGAGGGTTGCACAAACAACAATGTAAAAAGCTGACAAATTCACCACAATTTTATCCGTGCTGTTGTTTTTTAATCATATACCTATTGTATAATCATTTTCCAAACAACCATATTGCACTAAATTTAAGACTCTTGTTCAAAGTTTCACTCCGCATACCGACACAAAATCTTTTCAAAGTCGTTAAAATTTGGGGTTGTATAAAATCTTCCTCCCCTCTCAATTTATGTACTCTCTCTTTTATTATAACATATTTTATAGACTGAACAGTAATAACCCGTTGAATTATTTAAATCGGATAAATGAGAGGTTGTATTCATTGAATTTTAACAGCTTTGACTAGATTGTGAACGTTCGAGAGTACCGGAGAACCCGACGGAATGCGATTTTTTTTTATTATTATTTTTGTTTTTTTATCAAGGTATTGTTTCACTTTGTTAATAATTGAGAGATTGTATTTTTTAAATCCGGGATAATTTGTTATCAATTATTACGTCATCAATTTGAATACCTTCTATAATTATTGACGGTTGGTATTTAGTTTTAAAAGTTTGTTAAATCATTTATATATGAACATTCATTGTTTTGTTTTAATTAATTCATTACGAATAACAAATTAGCTTTTAGCTCATAGCTTTTAAGTTATTATTCTGACGACTTCTTCGGTTCATAGCATTACTTTTTGTCTCCAGTACATTTTATCCTGATCCCCCCGGACACATGTTGGCCAAGTAAAAGCATTTGTTTAAACAAGCGTACAAGTGTTCCTCGATGGCATTGTCGCCATTCGTTCTGTTGTCCTAATGCATGCTAATGACAAAGTAGTGAACATTTCACTGTCAATAATGTGAAATACGGCCCCGCTCCCTTAATGCCGGCTCCGTTCAATAACCTATTAAAGCCGAATCACAGATAACCTGGCGAGCATCAGGAAAGTAATCTGAAATTTGTGCTGACATTGATCCAGTAGGAAGGAGACCTATTGCCTCCGATCAACGGCGTGGCCCCAGGAGAGGACTCCCTCGGACATTAATAGTCCACCGTCCTACATTTTACCGACACCAAATAATATATACAGTGCCAACCTTTTAAGCTATTTGACAGAGCGGTGTGTTTAATTTCCTGCTGCTGGTCCTATTTTGTTAAATGCCTTTCACTTCTGGAACTTCATTTGCTGTTTCCTCAATGCTCTAATTATGCCCGAGCCGTTTGATCCCGTCACTCATTTCAAGAGTTTTTCCTCCATAAAGATGTCTCCATGTCAAATGCAAAGCAAATGCTCATTGGCACTTTAAGATGGATCATATTCGTTTTTTTCTAATTGTGTGCAATATTTAGTAATAAGCTTGCTATAGAAACATTTACAGTCCTAACGTGGTCATATTTGGATAATGGACTGTGTGAATGAAAACAAGTGCACTGTACAAATCTATTTCCCCCGAATTCTATTTAACTTGTTTAATCCCAGCCATTTTCACGAGAGGAAACACCTCAATCAAACCGTTTTTTCAGAATTTTGACTGATTTTGGAAAGCCTACAGAATATTGTGTTCTAAAGATATAAAAACGTGGAACTATGAGGCAAAAAATAAATAAATAAATGCTAAGACGTATAAATACGTCTTTGGGAGGCGAGGACTGCAATTTTGAAGACGTGTATATATACGTCTTATGGATTGAATGAGTTAAATGTCTTCATACTTGACATCACTGATGATGCAGTGGAAGTCGCCCAGCTTGGGAGCAGCGGGTGTTCATTTGCCACTCAGTGGCACTGGGAAATGCTTGGCTGTCTCTGTATGTGACCTGCAAGTGACTGGTAACCAATCCAGGGTGTAATCCATCTTTCGCCCGAGGTCAGCTGGGATAGGCTTCTTCTCCTCGCCACAGTCAAGGATTTAAGCAGTATAGAAAATGGATGGATGGGTGGACGCCACGCAAAATCCTCCTTCAGGCTACAGTTCCCCCCAATTCACTTTGCATTGGAGAGGAGCGAAGATTCACGAGACGAGAGCTGGTCGAACATACTTTCGTTTTCATTAGTCGAGTGCAGACATTGTATGGTGAATAGAACGTTGAGACCAGATGTGAGACTATAAAGCGATATTTAGTCGTCTAAATTGTTTGAAAAACAGTAGGTTGATGTTTAACACTAGGGCTGTGTTTAAAAAAAAAATCGATAGGTCATTTTAATTGATTTTTCTTTTCCGATATCGAGTCATAAAACCGGATAGCGATACTTTTAATAATTTATTTTCCCCATAAATTTATATGACTTCAAACATCATGCAAAATCATCATGTTAAATAAAACGAACATGATTAATGTAAATGCATTGGCCTCAATTCCTAATGTCAATATTCATATTTTTACAAATGCACCGAGTTACAGCAAGAAGTTAGTACTAATTGCAGCATTGGTTCTTCTGAGAATGCCTTCCATACGAAATTAGAATTGGTCTTTGCGTGAAATCCTTGATTGAATCGAAAATCAATCAAAGTGATTCGAAAATCGAATCGAATCGGGCCCTTGTGTATCAAATCGAATCGATTTTGGAAATTAATTTTTTTTGTTTTTGTTTTTATAAATATACTATCATTGCAATGCTTTGACATCATTTAACTGTGTCGTCCTACCTTCTGAATGAAATTTGCACCCATTCATCACATGAAGGCCTTGCTATTGTTCGGCTACTTACCATCGTGTATGTCTGATTATACTCTTAACACATTAAATGTATACGTACAACACTGCTCCTGAAAAGAATATTAATGGGGTCGTATACGCTCTTGTCTGGACTTATACATGACAGTGACGTACGGTTCTACGACCAGCGTTTTGTATCCATTTACACGTTGGGTGTCTGAACAAGCGAGTGGCCGTCGCATTACATTTCAAAGCGTGCCACTGAACATGTGTAAAATGCCACACAGCCTTTCTCAGTGTGTCATTTGTTGGACTTGCAGAAGCTTGCGTGCTTCTGTGGTATAATGCCAACTCATGGGAGGCAGCTATAATTAGCCCCTCTCCCCCCAAAAAAAAAAAATGCAATTGTCAGATCTTACACGTAAAGCATTTAACAGGCCGCGAATGACAAATGGCTCAACCCCCGCAGGACGTTGGCAATAAAAAAAAAAAAGACAAATCTTTTCCAAATTGTGGTCTCCTCCATTTAATTATAAACTCTGTGATAAGGGCATCGCTTTAGAAAATATTGGACCAGTAATGAAGTATGGCATTGCTGTTTATGTGCGTCCTTGACATTCGCTTTGAGAATAAGGAAGGAGTGGTGGCGACGGGAGGCGGGGGGGATGTCAGCATCTTTCCAAACAGAACTTCAAAGTCCACGTGAAGGGATAAATGTCAGTGGTCTTCACTCACAAATCAGTGTGGGTTTTTTTCCCCAATGGGTGACCTTCATTCGATCTTTTCTAAAGAAAATTAGCAGGATATTTTTAAATAAATACTTTGATGAAAGTGGTCCCAAGAGTCCGATTGAATATGCATGTCATAAGAGCATGCCCTTAAAATGTCTATTAATTAGTGCGTTTAGGTGATCTTAAATATTTAATTAGGATGACATTGAGAAGAGACTTCTGGGACAAGTTGCTACAATGCCAGTTTTTTATTTATTTATTTTTTTTGTAAAACAAATAAACATGTACAAAAAAAAAATCTTAGCAGGAAACAGATCAACACCCGAGGTCGGCCGCAGACGCGATTTCAATAGCAGCTGGCTTCAGCGTTAAATTTGCGCTCCCCCTCTTGTGTCCACCTCCTGCATGCTGCTCAAGTCATCCAAATACAGCCATCATATGCTTAATTTCCTTGCTGTCGGCCCTCACCTTGCAAGTCAGTCAAGTGCTCTCCCATATGGCATCGCATAGCCTTGCCTCGGACGTAATCGATAGCAGCAATTTTCGGATTCAACCGCGACTTCCTGCATAACAAGAGAAAAGAATTGACCAGAAAATTTGTATTTGCTGTCTTTGAATTGTGCCCTTCTGAATTGGATGACAGCAACAAAAAAAAAATCATCATTCCTGCATGACTAAATCATTGAACGTTGTGCTCTAAAAATGCAGCTTGGATGGTGACAAAAAAAAAGCAGAAGTGATCCTTAAAAGGCTTGTGATGATGCTCGGAAGAGGTCACCTCTAACCAAGCCTCTTTCAAATGCACGTTATGCAACACTGTGGCCTGATCTCGACAGACATCGCCTGTATACCGAGTAGATGCCACTGAATAAATAAAATAAAGCCCGCACCCATCCAAACACCAGCGTAAGAGAAGCGTGTCATTAGGGAGTGATCGTTTTGGGGTCTGTGGAGAGAGGACCGTGCAAGAACTCTCAAGTTGGTCGGGGAATATGCTGTAGTTGGGCTTTGCCAACAAATAAAGATAAAGACTCTTGCATTCTTTATGGTGAAATGTTGTTCGAAGCTGTGCAGTTAGTTAGCGCTTATTTGGACTTGAATTATTTCAAATACAAATCAGAGCTACTGCAATTTTTAGCTTTAAAAACGTATTTATCGGGAAAACTAAAAGCTGTCATGTCTTCGTCTTTCTCCTTCTTTTTCTTTCTTTGTAATTTTCACCTTATAGGTCAGAGTCTCACAAAATGGAGGACAGATCAGTGTTGTTTCCGTTGACGATGAAAATATTTAGTTTTTTTCACGAGACGATGACGAGCTAAGCGACGAAAACACCACGTGACGTACGTGAATTTTCGTTGACGAAATTGTTGAAAAAACAAACTAAAACCTTTTTGAGTGTTCGTCGAATACATTTACGAAAATTAGACTAAAACTTTGTTGGGGCGTTTCCGTTGACGAAAACGAGACGAAAACCTTTTGGAGTTTTCGTAGACTAAAACTATCGCGAATAGGAATGACTAAATGTGACAAAAACTAATAAGCATTTTCGTCCAAGTGACTAAGACTAAATCGAAAATGCCTGCCAAAAACAACACTGGTTCAGATGTTAAAAATCGCTCAAAACTTTTTCGTAGACCAGAATGAGACACTTTGTTACACCAACGGCATTGTTTCAGGATACAACGTCCTTCTTCAGGACCTTGCGGATACAAGTTGCACAATTGCGCCGGAGATAAATGGGCCGCCGCAAAAAGTGTCTCCTGCTGGTGTCCAGTCTGTGCAACGTTTGTTATGAGCATGTCATTTCCCCTGGATTGGTCTTCCCAAAGATTAGTGAGCACATTCAAGCAGGGTGATGATACAACAACAACAAAAAAAAAATGATAGCATTCATCTGCCTGTGGTGACAAACCCCAACCCTAATTCTGAGATATTATTCCAAGTTTACATATTGAGATTGTCTGCCTGCGATGAATATATATTTTTTTGATTGATCTTTTTAATAAGAATAAACCACTGACAACACTCTGTTATTTTGCATGCATACGAGAAATCATTTAAATTCACGTACACAACTTTCAGACAGCTTCGCTAGATGTCTGCGAGAGGCGCACTATAAACGACCGATATGAATGAAATATGAAATGCCTGGAAAGGCCAGACTCCCCGCATCACTTCTTCAATTCCGCTGTTTTAACGGCACTTTGCCGCATTGCACGGCTGGTTAATGTGGAAGCCAGGTTTTTTGCAAAAGGTTAATGTTGGTATTTCAATGCAGATCTCACAAGCCCGGCGTGCCATGTTGAGTATTTTTGGTATTCCTGGAGATGTGAAACGCATCTAAATGGATCCCACATTGGGATTTTTGATTAAAATGTCGGTGGTGTGTTTACTGCTGCTGGCTGATAATCGCTCTCAAACTCGGCGGTTGTTACTGTTTGTCGTCAGCGTGGCTCACTATCATAAAGATTCTCGTGTCACTATGAGCCGTGCAGGAAATCAGGTCGTGAATTTGACTACGCTGTCTCGCCGGCCTGTCATCATGATCTGCGACCCCTGCCTTATATTAACTTTCTAGCTGGCTGCCGAAGGGTTGTAAACTACTACTTATCTGCCAAAAAATACCTCTTATCATGTCTAATAAGAATGTTTTCAGAGATATGTCCCCCACACTATGCAAGTCCTTTGCCGATTACAATCAGGGCCGCTATTTCTTTCGGATTTGCATGCATACTTGCAAATTCACGGACTCTTTTCGACGCTCGTTTGTCATGATGTTTAAATGTTCAGTCGTGCTATATAGAGCGTAACTGCAACGGAATAGGGTTAAGCTTGCGGTGAAATTAATTCCATTAAGATTAAACATCCATATTGGAGTACTTAGTTCTCGGCATTTGGCGATTAGGTTTGTGTGGGTTCAGGGGGAAGCAGGATATCTGCTCGACTTGGAGTGGACTGAAATGTGCAAGAAAAAAAAAACACAGGTTAAGTTTATAATCATGATGGAAATCATCTTTTCAATTAGAAGAATTAATTGAGCACTTTTTGTATGACTTTAATATGAAATCTTCTGTTTTGCTAATATAATCTACATGTACAAAATTCAGCATGTACCTTTATTTATATATATATATATATATATTTATTTATTTTTTTAATTCAAGTTAAGAATGATGTTAATTGTGTAGAACGAATTGCTTATATCGTATGGAAAGCGCTTTGTTACAGCTCCAGCTGTTGTGAAATGCGCTATATAAAGTTGGATTGTATTGTATAATTTCTTAAAGCGACTGACAGACACAAAATGGAGTGGCATCCACCACTTGGGTACAACCAGCAGAGGCATTGTTGTTACAGTCGCAACTAGTTTTTTAACTTAGGTACAATAGCAGGTAATTACCAGGTAATTACCATGTAATTACTGTGTTTCAAAGTGGAGCTTGCCGGCTTTAATTCCTTTAGCCTTTTTATCATTTTGTGAACTTAAGCTTAATCTTTCAGTCCATAAAACAGAATTTTTGAGTGTTGTCTCTGTAATATTGACGGGTCCTTTTATTTTCCATACAAATGATTGATTTGAATCTTCTCGCGTTGTCTGTGTGATTTGTGCAAACAGTGGAATGTGATTTCTTCACTCTGGACATTGTTGCTGATGTCATTTGTTGATGTTGGGGCTGTCAAAATGTTTGTTGGCAAATGCTATTTCATTTTGGTGTCACAACAAAAGAATGCTGGTAGAAAAACATTCCCATTGCGCCGCAGCCACCAGAAAGTTTAAATGAGCGGGCTTTTGTGTTGCCACGGGCGATTGTTTTGATTTGATATAACAAAGATGCAATGTGAGGTGGCTGGCTGCTACATTTTTTTTTTTTTAAAACGGAGGCATTCATATAACATTCATGTGTTTTTGTACACCAATTATCATTTTTAACCATAACATTGTAATTGTTCTTTAATGTGTCTAATTTCCCAAATGTACCAGCAAACAAGACAATGTCTAAGTGGGTCAATTTAATTGCAGGGAATTCCATCAAATCAAATGTAATGCACTCTCGGTATTGCCATTTATTCTTTCACGATCCCCAAAACAAGACCCCAACACTATTTAATTGGGCCCTCTAGAAAAAAAAAATAAAATACCTGTCCGTGGCACCATTTTCCTTGATTAACACAAAGGTGGATGGCTATCTTAACGATACAAAAATGTGCCCATGCCTGATCTAAGAGGTTTGTTATAAATTTTATGACTTGGAGATGTCTACCTTAGGGCACGTCATGTCTGCCTTTATATGACATCATCTGAAACAAGTTTGCGACTAAACCTGGAGTTGTCTTTGGTCTCCACATCTTTTTAAGAGAGTGTCATGGCTTTGCCGATGCGAGCACGTCAATTACAGTCTCTGGAATGGTGAAATAGTGACAATGTCTCTCAGAACTATCCCTGAAGTTTCCCCAACGCTCCAAACTTGTCAACTTTCATCAGCCACCTCACACGCGTCTGCTGCAATATGTTATTTTTCCTCTTTATCAAGTCGTTCATCTCTCTTTCCACGCACACGGCGCTCGCCTTCGCCCTCAGTAGTCTGTCTTTCGAATTGCAAGAGGTTCAGCAGCCCGTCCACCACCCACCAGCCATCTGAAGCCTCGGCAGGACCTGTGGGATACGACTCAGTGCAGATGATCCCGCGATGCTGCTGCAGCTTTAATCCCCACACTGTGAGAAATGCGCTTCTCCTGCTCTTCCTTCTTGCTCTTGCAACTTTGATCAGGCCCTAATGTGATTAGGCAGTGACCCTGAAACGACATGTATACCAATCGGGGGAGGGTACAAGCGCGTCTGATCTGACCAGTAAAGCGTGAGAAGAAAGGAATTATTCTGAAGGTGTCTTCCTCCTGTTGCATGCCTTGGGGGTAATCAAGATTTCATGTATTCGTTTTACCCGAGCGGAAAAAAAAAATGCAATCTATAATGACCTGACATTTTTTTTTTTTTTAAACTAGCCTTGAGGCTCATGATTTGAATGTTAACCAGACCTCAACATCACTTGAGGAGCGGCGTGATGAGGAGACGGTTCTGTTGAATCTGCAACATCCGAGCATCTCCGATTTTGTGAAATATTTGCGTAATTTTCAGTTGCCGTACGTTACGGTTTGATTTATTCACAATAGGGCAGTGTGGCAGAGAGGCAAAGTGAATGTTTGATGATTGTACTTTTCTGTGAGGATTATTGCGCCATGGCACCAAGACACTGAAAAACTGAACTGTTTGGAATTTCTAATATCCACAAAATATCCACAGTGGAATTCTTGTAATTCTTTGCACGTGGTATTGTACAAAAATGAAATTCCAATTCGCCAAATTTTTCTTTGAGTATTTACTGCACCAAACATGAAGAAAAAAAAGTGTTTGTGTTCCTTTACGATTGCATTATTATTTTGTGTCATCACAGTTTTGGAATTAATAATTAATTTAATTAATAATATCTGGAATAAAGTTTCTCTTTTTCTTGAACACAAATTGATTGACTTCTTGAAACGTAATATTTGAGCCACATTATCAGAGTATGTATATGACAAGAAAGTTTGTTTTTTTTAAATTATTATATTTTGCAATGGGCGGCACAGTGACAACTTGTAAGCACGACGGACTCACAATGTGGTGGTTGTGAGTTCGATCCCGGCTCCCGCCTTCCTATGTGGAGTTTGCATGTTCTCCCCGTGTCTGCATACATGTTTGTATGAAGCTGTATTGAAGAGTCATGTCGCGACAGCATTTCTAGCTGACAGCGTGAACCTAAAAGGGACAATGACAAAGAGGCTCGTGAACGAGTCCTGTATGATTGGCATTAAAATGGAAAAGGATGCCGCACCACACAGCATCGTTTGTCTATTAGTCTCGAATGAGACTGCTGGTGTGGAATGAAAATGGGTTGATTTACAGCAACAATGGCGCATTGAATCAAGAAAAAATGGTTTATGGTTTTAGAACTGCATTTTAACACCGTTTGCCTTTTAAGGGGGGAATGCGAGAACGAAAGGGGGGAAAAAAAAGAGGGATTTTGTTCATTCACGCCAACCTGGCAACCCAGTCAGCGTCACTTGTTAGTGTGAAGTGGCGACGTAAACATCAACAGCAACTCCGAGTGTCATTAATCGGAATGAATGGATTATTTTGTCCATGACGTTGACAAAAACAGGATGGCATTCATTTTACCTGAGCATTGAATGAGTTTTAATAGTATTTTGAGTTTTGAGCAAGGTCAAGAAACAAATCAAAATCTCAAGGCAAAATAAAAAAAATGATTTTGGTTTTTTTCCCTTTCCCCATTAACCACAATAAATGAGGGATTAAAACAATCTAAAAATTAAAAAAATCTATAAAATAAACACGCATTTCTACCTGATAATATATTTATAAAATAAATACATTTGAGCACGCGCGTTCACTTTTTGACACACTTGAATCATAATACACCCATAAGGATGTATTACTTCAAACCCACTATATGGGTTAAAAGTAAGTAAATAAATAAATAAAACACAAAAAATGAAATACAAGCCACCATGCTGCAAAAGTAAAAATGCCAACTGTTGTATGTATTTGCTATACTAACATGTTCCAAGTTTAATATAACAAAAAAAAAAAAATGTAGTCAGTCGTAATGAAATTCACAATCTGACTTCCTGGCAAGATGCTTTTTGTAGATCCGCAAAAAGTCAATGTGTCCCCGTCACGCTATCCAATTCCCATGTGCGCGCACACTGCATAATTTGGGTTTAACATCTTAGATTTTTCTTGCTCTACTTGTAGCTCATCTCCTTCGACACATGCACATGCTCACAAACACCTCAATGTGCTCTTTTCTTGTGAGGTGTCTTGTCCCATAGAAGTGAATCAATGCCTCCCAGTAACGAGTCATCATTTCCACTCAAATATCCTCAGTCTCTGCAGCTGGGAAGTCGATCACTGTTGTTGGGAAAAGAAAGCTGTTTTTTGCGAGGAGTGAAAACAACTGTGTAAATGAAAGGCGGACTGTGTGACACCCGAGGTAGCACCCCCCCCCCCGTCACCCCCTCGGCACTCTCTCTTTTTGTCCCCCCTCATCACATCCCAACTGTGAGTATTGCAGAGTGGTTCTGTGGACAGGCGGCACGATGAAGGCTCACATTTGTTTCCTGTCATCAAGCTGTCACTCACTCGGCCATTAGCGCCAGGGGCAACGCTGATTTGAACCTCAAATGGTAAGAAAGCCTGCATGCTGTGACTAGAGAGAAAAGGACAGAATGGCAGAAGAGAAGCAAGTGAGAGGAGATGTTTGCCACTCTCACACGCTCTACACTCCATATCAAACACGGCAGACATGATGAAATATTTCAAGGAGAAATGACCTTGCATAAGGCAGTGAGGTGGAATACTGTAGTGAGAGATGGGCTGCTTGTTGTAATGATTTAATGGGATCGATATCTAATTAGCATTTGTTGACTTTTTAGGATTGCATTTTCCTCGGCTTGGTTCAATGTGTTATGAGTTTCTCACTACTTTTTTTTTTTCTAACGGAACTCGTTTTGGAAAACGCCTTTTAGTCATTGAGCTGCTGCTGTTTTATGATGTAGTTTTCTAGTGGTCAGATTACCGTATTTTTACGGACAAAAAAACGCGCTATATCAATGGGCGCAGCAGCGGTTGAGGGTGCTATTTCTGTATTTAATAGTTATATTGGGTGCACCGCACTGCGAGGCGCATGCTAGCCCGCGCATGCTAGTCCGCGCATGCTAGCCCGCGCATGCTAGCCCGCGCATGCTAGCCCGCGCAGTATAACTATTAAATACAGAAATAGCATCCTCAACTGCTGCTGCGCCCATTGATACAGTGTCTTTTGGCCGTAAAAATAGTTTTACAGTGCGATTGTAAGACGCATCGGTCCGATCAGATTGTGTGCATCTCACTTCCTGTTTCTCATCACACGTGTTTAATTGTGATTGCCTCTCTTCCTACACCAAGCCTCTATGTGATTTTGTTTTTATTCATGAAAAAAAAAGGTGTCTAGGTATGGACTTTTTATTTAGTTGCCTCATCTTTACTGAGTTTAAAAAAAAGTGAAATGTAGAGCAACAAGGAGGTGCAAATTGATTTCTGACATGCCTCTAATCAGCGATGCCAACAGCAGGTGTTAAATGAGATTCAGTGTGAGGAAGCTCGTGGGTTGCTGAGCACTCTGTATGCAGAGGGTTAATCGCTGCCAACAGATCAACTTTCACTCATTTGGGGCATTAACCAATTCTATGTGTGGTTGGGAACTTAAAGCTCTCACTCCAAAGTCAACTAGATAAATAAATTAGTTTACGATTGAAGTTCCAGCATGTGTACTGTAAAGATTTTTACCAATTAAAAAGTGCTTGCTAAAATTCCTGACCCGAAATAGATTCTTCTGGAGAATTATCTAACAAGTGCGTCATCTTCGCGCTAAAATAAGAACATTAATCACCATTAAGTACTGTTTAGCATTTTGACTGCTTTAATCGTCCCGTTTTTGTGATGGAAAGCATCACTTGTGTCATTCCCCACTTCATCATGACTGACAATGAGAGCAGTGCTACTTCTACTGGCAAGAGCGTCTGGCCCGTTCAGTCGCGCACATTTGGTGTCGCAGTGAAAAATGTTCAAACCTTTGCTAGTTTTTGATTAAAACCGTTTTCCTCTCCTCTTCTCCCCGGGCATAACTCTCCTTCATTTTCCCCAGAATCTGCCAACAAGTTTCTTTTCTTGAAGCTAATCTGCACGTGTGCAGATTAAAGATATTCCATCGCTCGAAAAGGAGGGGTGGTGTAGGGAAGCAGTGGAAATGATCATGATAAAAGCATTTTGGATGCGTGTGGATGAAGACTAAAACAATTAAATGGATGCTGGAGGTTAATGTGAGTTATTTTAAATAAACCTGCTGGTGAGGCGATTATGTTAGTGAGTCTCTGTATACGTCAATGTGTTGTCACAAAAAAAAACTGAATATCAGGGGAACGGGGTCGGGGGCGACAATTTGTATGAATAAGGCCAGAAGGTCGAGGTCGGAATGATACACAGATCGCGGCCAGAGGATAGGGGACTGACCGTCAAAAAAGGGTCAAGTGCCCAGTTCTGGAAATAAATAAAACCTATATAGAAAAAAAAACATTTTCGTTAATGAAATAAAATAAAATCTAAAGTGATTTAGAAAAACACAAATTCTAGCTTTATTATAATTAGGTTGCATGCATGCATGCCTGCATTTAACTTTAGAAGCAATATGGACGGCACTTATTGTGATTCAAAGTCTCTGGACTGATATAAAACTGTAAACTGTACCCAGCATTATCAAAATGTTTTTACATATTTTTGTTGACTTTTCACTGCATAGTACTTACCATGTTCTTTTTTTTTTTTAAATCTTGAACACGTGTAAAAGTTGAAAAAAAATAATAATAATACTAAAACTAAGTATTTTTGAAAAAACTAAAACAAATAAAAACTAACAAACCCACATAATTAACACTAACTAAATAAAAAAAACAAAAATGGAATCAAAACTATAATTACATGTATAATAACCCTGCTCTGCTGCCCACAATAAGTTTCATTCTAACTGTGATGAAACCGTGCTGCATCAAAGAGCCAAAATAGCGTGTTTGGCTCACATCAGATTACATAAGCAACACTTGCATGCCCACTACAGCAAACTCAAGCCCCCCCCCCCCCTGTCGGAAGAGTTCAAGCAAATTCAATAGCGATCATGTCACTTCAGCTTTTACACATGTGCTGTTTGTCCATTGCTGACACGAGTTATTTAAACGTCTGCGTAATCCTCGCAACCCAGGGAATTGTAAAGCTGAATGAGGGTCACTCTGAGGTTAATGATAGTAAAATCAGCTGGTTGCATCCCAGACTGTTAAAATAAAAACTGCATTTAATTAAAGTGCTGTTTAATTGCAGCTCCTTGACACATTACCTGTTTGCTTCACATCCACCGAGGCAAATTCACTCTTTAGCCTGTTGAAATATCACCTGAATATTTAGTCGGCCTGCTGGATTTGACTTTTGGTTGGTATTTGTCAAATCGCTACATGTGGCCCATCACAAAACGGCGGTTTAATAATTCACATCTCAGTGGGTTGAGCAGGAAAGTGAGATTGCTTTTAAAATGTGCCGAAGGAGTGTGAATAGCTGATCTTTGGCCGTGCTCGGGCCTGATCAATAAGAGCTCGGGTGGCCACTTACATGTTCTGCATGAGAGCATTCACTTGACTTCCTCACAATGAAAATACAATGAAGAGCGCGGAAACAGGCTTGTGTATGTGCAAACATGACGCGAATACCAATGACGTACTTGCGGAGTTTTCACTTTCATTTTTTTGATGTGTCAGATGAGATTTTTTTTCATGAAGCCACACTCAATCAAGGCATCACAAAACTGAGTATTACTGGAAGGTAAATGGCTGAGAGGAAAGACGCTCGCAGCTGTACAATTTTTTTGCATTCCGAGCTTGAGCGCTAACGCACTTGCGTCGGTCGGTTGTTTCTTGCTGGCTGAAATAGATTTTTTTTGCCTCATTTATTTTTCGGACGAAACTCACCATCACGATGCTCCTGCTGATCGAAGTGAACAATTCTGCGATTGTGGCGGGTTTTTTTTTCTGAAGAATTCAAGACTGGAGCAAGCATAAATAGAATGCTTTGTGCAGTTTTTTTTTTAAAGTATTACTTAAAACCACATTCAATTGGTCTTTTATGTCGACATCACAATGGAGCCTTTGAGGTTTTATTTCATTGAGGGAGCCAGTTCCGTGGTTCTAGTTGTGTGTGTTCTTAAAATAACACGATACCACACTCTGTGGCGCAATATTATTATAGTTGAAAGCTGCGCTTTGAAATAGTGTGCCGTGAATATACAACAGCGAACAGCGAACCCGTTTGTTCGATGCCTTGACGTGAACATGACGGCTTTTGCTGCTTACGTCTCCCGCCTTTAACCATTCATTTAGCTTTTGTATTTTAAAGCGGACATATTATGGAAAATGTCAGATGGCGAGGGGTCTCATTAACTCATTCGCTGCCAAACAAATGACTTCTATTTCCGTCATTGGCAATGAGAGAGTTAGTGGCACACTATTTTGCCACTTCGTCCCGCATCCTCCGTCCGTCCCCTTTGCAACATTCCGTCTTTCGTCCTTATCCATCCAAATAATCGCCCACTGTCGCCGCTCGTCCTTTATCCTTTTCAAAGCGCTTCCGTCCTTGCATTTAACCCTCCGCCCACCCACTTTTGCTCCAGGGGGCGGAAAAGCCGCTAAATATAGGGACAAAGTTGTTAAGTTGGCAGTACTGAGCAGCCACTGGCTTTGTTGCATGCCTTAACTCTGACCCGATCGTCATGGTAACGAAAGCCATTTTTTGACATTTGCGTGATTTGAAACAGTGTGACAAGTGGATTTTAAGTGTCTTTGGTGTATTTTCACCAAAGTATGTTGAAGGCCTTTGAGTACGACATCCGGGTAATGTTTCAAATTGCGGACAAAATGCAGATGTCACCTTTTAACGAAGGCAGATTTGCAATCAGTTCTATTCCTGTAGGGTGACTTTTACGGAAACGTATGTCAAAGCACGACTTGTCTTGTCTCGAAGGGTGAGGATGCCTCCGGTTCTTTTGCAGTTCCATTAAGGAGATCAGGCGCTCTGACGTGAAGGGCTTCAAGTTAATTAATAACATGTCATGGCCTAGCAGGCATGCATGTGGCTTGACGCCACGCCGCTTGCACCCTCGCTAACGTGAAGATACTGGTAGCCCGTGACTGAGCATAAGCAGCGTCTCAAGAGGAGCGCACGAGGCCCAGGGGTGCACTTGATTCGGTCATCAACATAATGAGGTAATTTGAAACAGATTGCCGCTTAGACAGATAATAGGCGCGTCATCAATGTGCTGGCCTGACCTTTACTAACAAAGCATAAAACTGCCTCGATGTCTCAAGGCAGTTCCGCATCAAGACTTCCCATCGAGAGTTGTTTTTTTTATTTTTTTATTGTCTGTTTATGCTCGGTGGAAATTGTTTGTTTTCCCAGTGATAATTGATGACAACTTTTTGCTGAGTGGTGCATTTTGCACCACAGTGGCAGATTTTCATCGGCACACAGTTTGATAGCGATTTCATTTGGACGCCCATTTCTGAATTGATAAATGCACGTAATGAGTCAATTGAAAAAGAAAAAGAGATTTTTTTTTTTCTATAAGTGTTCAATGAGATGCATTTTGAGCGCCTGGTGAAAAATGCTACATAAATACGAGGGAAAAAAAATCTTTTATAGAGTACATGTTTGAGCTGACAAATGCAATTTTTATCAGAATTCCCTGTTTCGACTAGTGGAGGACCGTAGAACATATTATTGGATAGAAATTTCGTGGGTTGACTTCTCCTTTAATGTAGTCGAACAATGCTGAATAAACGATTATTAACGTTGCTGTCGTATGCCACTCGGAGCCATATTTGCTTCCTATCTATGCGTTGATCGTGAACCAGGAAGGTCAAATAAATCCCTTCGGTGACCGCTGATTGTTTGGATTTAGAATCCTCTCTGGAAATAACGGAAATTGAATGAATCCGTCCGCCTACTCATCTTATTTTCTATAGCTCTTATCCTGTTCTACACCGTTGGAGACCAGCCCAGCCAACTAGGGGCTCTTGTGAAGAACGCACTAGGTGGGAATTAATCCTACTCCAGTTGCATGCACATTATCTTTTTTTAACTATTTAAATACGTTCCCAGATGTTTTATTAGCATGATTCTGACTGACTTGCATTAAAATATCTGAAGTGTCGAGAATTGTAGCAGACTTTTACATACTCTTGTCTTGTCTTGCGGAAATGAGTTTGATGAGACTCAGCATTGTGACAAGAGTGGCTGATACTTGTGGAAAAATTCATCATGGAGGCAGCCCATGTTTCTAAAAAAAAAAAAAGAAAGAAAAAGCAAAACATACTTTTTCGGTTTTCGGAGATTTCAGTAGTTTTTCTGACAATCTTGAGCAGATTCACATCTCGCCAAAAATCTCGGTTGTTGCTATAAATTGTCAGGCATTACTTCAGGATTACTAAAAGTAATTCTTTTCTTCCCTTGTAATTTCGGAACACTGGCAGCACTTATCAGTATTCATGTGTCATTTCTGATGTTGAGAGAAATAAAGACTGGACCTCTGCTCCACTCACGCACATGTCCTCGCAAATCAGATGAATAATCAAGAACAACTTGAGCACACTTTCAAAATTGGCGAGCACATGACAAAAGAAGAAAATCAGCGTGAGCCATCATCAACTTTACATCAGCTTGGGAAATAATTTGCAGCATTCCAAAAAAAAAAAAAGAACAGCGGGTGGGGGAGAGCAAATGTAATAACGAGCGGCATAATGGCGGATGATTCACGAATTGTTGTGATGCTTGTTATCAACTTTTCAGTCATTATTCCTCATAAAGCTCACCGTTGCTGGCAAGAAACATTAGAGAATTGATTTTGTTGACTCATTATTCATTGTTTCTCCCCAATGCAAATTTGGACTGTTTTGTCAAAATGCCTAATTTACATTCTTAAGTTTTATTCACATGAGACTTTTTGGCATCATTCCGTTGGCTCAACTAAAATATTTTCATTTCATTTTTATTCACTACAGTTTTTCCCCCTCCATTTAATACAGTTTTTTTCTTCAACGTTAATTATACAGTGGGATCATTCAGCCATTTTTTTGGTCCTCTATGAGAATATTTAACAGCCAGTCACATTCACACCCATTGACAATTTCGAGTCTTCGCTCAAATAGCCTGTGTGTTTTTGGAATGTGGGAGGAGGCTGCAGTATTAAAAAAAAAAAAAAATCCACTCAAGCATAGGGAGAACATGCGAACGCAACACAAAACCCCAAGATGAGTTTCAAACCCAAGTCCTTCTGCCTGTGATGCTGTGCCATTTCGATATTAAGAGTCTGCCGTCTTGAAGTCGCCGGCAAGATTTGAATACAGCCTCATTTCACCTCACACCTATCAGCCCAAAGATAGACCCACAGCTGGCTATTACACATATATTACTATCACTTATTAACAATGTGATATTGTAAAAAAAAACGAAATGTTACCGGTTTGTTGTTGTCATTTTTGGAATATACGATCGGTTACAATAGAGAGAGGTGATGCACCTGACAATTTTTATTTTATTTTCTAATTTTTACGACAAAAGCTACCTTTAATGTTGAATGTCGCATTTTAGAATCCTGCAGTTGTCGCTGAAAACAACTTAAAAGTAGTTAAGTGTAACACAATTGACACACTGCAAGAAATGACTTTAGAATGATCAGAACCGGTAATGTTTTCGAAAAAACTCACCCGGCATTGTTCTCAGATGAATGTTTTCTCCCTCTCTTTAGTCTTTGCCCACACTCTCTTCGATCACATCATGCGGTGAAGTCGTGCAGATTAAAAACATCCACATGAAACATCACACACTGTGCTGTGATGAACAGACTGGAATGGAAAATGCACATAAAGGCATATGGGAATACAAAACCGGGACAAAGAAAGCACCTGCTGGCACACACACACACACACACACTCATGTAAACACACACCGACTCGACTCCTTGTTACACGGCAACATCCTCTCTAATCTCTGATAAGGTTCAGAAAGGGTGCTCCGTGCGTCCCCTTGTATAATGTTCCTCCATCTGCCCTCAGAGCCCTTGGTTGGCCTTTGACTTGTTTACACAGATTAAAGATGTAATGTGAAATCGTGTGCTGGATCAAAAGGGGCACAACGTATTAGGATGAGTGTGAGGTCTCCAATGCCGTCTTATCTCGGCGACAATACCGCAGGGAAGAGGAAGCCGGTATGGTGAAGGTCCAGCCTCGCTGAACGCTCGTTCCCCATCTTGTCCACCGTAAGTGTAACTAAGAGGAGTGAATGTGGGTAGTATGGTAGGCTGTCCAATCCGGAATTTTTTTCAAAAGCCGAGACAAGGAGCACTTTGGGCCTGGGAGAATTCTGTGTGACACCGCAACAGACGGCTTGAGGACAAGCCAAGAGAGTTGCCGTCGGACGGGCAGGTGTCACCTGACGAATTGGAGGTCAGAATGGTGTTGCCATACTTGACCACAAATCTATCAAACTCGGACCTTCCTGTATGTCAGCCTTCTTATATTATGATTCGATGATGCCATTTATGCCTCGGCTTTACTTCAAGAGTGAAAGATTGTTTTTTTTCTTTTATTTTTATTTTTTTGCTTTAAGAGAGCTCGCCAACTCCCAACATGTTATTGTAGTGTCTGTTTAGAGTTGTGTGGTAGACCATTTTTTTGTGGACGGGGAGGTGAGCCAGCAACAGTTAGTAAGACGGCCCGTGAAGGAGTTGCTGAAAGCGACACATTGTCATGGCACTGTTGAATGCAAGCCGTCCCTCGGGGCCCCCTCCAACCCGGGCCGTAGCCAATTGCGTAGCGGCAACTCTCCTCATTAGGGTTGCAGTTTGGTATTAATCCCAGCAGGGTACATTCTGGACAGGTTGAGAACCAATCATAGGTTATATATAGACAATCATTTATACTCACGTTCACCTATTGACAATTTAGTCCTCAATGAAGTTAGCATGCTTGTTTTTGGAATGTGAGAGGAAGCTCGTCCACCAAGAAAAAAATTATGTGCATCATCAGCAGCTGAGGGTCAAATCCAGAACCTGGAAGTTTGAGGCAGACGTTCTAACCAGTAACCACCATGCTTCATTTTTGTTGTATGACTTGATTTTCTATATTTCTTGAGTCATAACGGAAGCATTTCAACGTCCCGATGATCGGGAATGGCCGAGTCCCATCATCTTGTGACATCCTCCATGCGCATTTGATTTGTCTTAGTGAGTTAGGCTTGTTTATGTAGACTTGCTCTGTTTTGTTTTAATGACAAGAGTGGAGCAGCAGCAACATTTTTGTTATTTTGGCAAGATATTTAATTTTTTTATTATTTTTTTTTTAGACGGTTGGGGTTTTTTTCCGACAAAGATGGATGCATGCCATTATACTAATGTAACTACTAATTTAATTAATTCACAATTTTAACAATAGTAATTAAAATGAGAGGGAAATTTCCCCCTCTTAAAATTGCAAATGTTAAGATCACTAAAGGACTTGCATGGCTGTCCGAGACGTTATAAGACAGCTGGAGGTGACGTATGTAGACAGACACCATGAAAGAGATCATTGGCTTTTGTCGGTGTCTACTTCCTAGAAATGAGAAGAAAAATACACCCCGGATTTAAATGCGTGAAATACTTCAAATTTAGCACAATGACCTTTTCATGGCCACGTTTAAAGGCTTCGCTGCAGACTGGCTCTAATTAACATTAGCCTCTAGCAGCTGACTGCTGTCCTCTGGGAAACAGAAACAATACCGGCTGAGCTGTAGTCCTGTAAAACACCGCAAAAGGCCATCAGTTCATCTGTTCGACGCCCCCACTTCCTACCACCTCCCATCTCGCACCACCCACTCTCACGTCTCATTTTCCACACTAGCAAAGAAAAAAGATGTCCAAAGAACCCGCTATTACTCTGCGTGTTTGCATTCGATCAAGTCATCCTCCGAGCAGGAGCCTCAGTAAACAGCATCTTATTTGCACCCATTCATCCAACTGGTAATGATCATTCGTGACATTAGTTAAACAATTCCACATTTTGTTCTCACTTAGGTGTCTTAAGGGGAATTGGGCATTTGTCGCCGATCCAACACGTCAACAATGCGCTGAGATGAATTGTCACATCAGGATCGGTTTCTGTCGCCAGTCCCAGGGTGTCGTCGCTCCAGTAAAGCAGCAATTCTATTACATTCGCCCCCCCAGATCAGTGCATTCTGGCATCTGCAACTTTACGCTTGCCGCTTCCTCTCCACGTCTGTTTTCTAGGATGTCAAATGACGCAACCTTACGGCACGCTCAAATACTTCAAAGTGTTTTCATGATTGAAGGATGAAAATCCCCGAGCCCCACATTTTTGTTGGCTTTCTTGTAAAACGGACTGCACACATGCTACCGAAACAGACATCTGGGGGCGTAGACTTTAGACCAGGTGTGGGCAAACTACGGCCCGGGGGCCACATCCGGCCCGCCGAACTTAAAAAAAATTAAATGAATCAACCTTGTTCATGTTTTGTTTTCTAAATACTGTGATTTTTTCAAAGATATATATATTGTTGCTGGTCTGTCAAATTTTAGAACCCATTATGGCCCGCCAATGAAAAAGTTTGCCCACCCCTGCTTTTGACTGTCCACATATAATATGAGAGACCACACACACGTAGCTCATATTTAAAATGATTCCAATCTGGGTTTTTTTTGCGATTTTTGTCCAGCATGTTTAAGACACATTCTTTAGCTCAGCCTGGAAAGATTGACGTCCTGATATCCTCAAATCATGTTGGTGACATACATGGCTGGCAGACCTCATGGAAGGCAAGCTTTGGTTTTGCATTTAAAACATGATTAGTTTGTGCTTACCTCGATTTTAGGGGGAAGTACACACTGACTGTTTAAACATTTGGCTGCCAACTGAGACGGTGTGAGCTGGCAGCTTTCCATCATCCTTGAATACGTCTGATCTGTTTCAGCAAAAAAAAAAAATAATGAAAAAAAAAATGGTGGGAAGGAAGAAATAGCATATGTTTGGAAACAAGCATTTAAAAATTCTGTGATTGCTTTGCCTATTTCATTCATGGTCAATTATTTCAGCCACTCGCCAAATAAATGCGTTTAAGTGCCCCCTGACTCATGAGAAAACCCGATGAAAACGATTTCCCCGTGCCATGTGCGTTGTGTGTAGCGCTACAAAGTATTCCCTGGGCATCTGCCATTTTTCACAGGAAAAAAATCAATCAGATGTACAAGAGGGGCTCATTTTCATCATCACTTCATTGACTTTCTCCCCAGCTAAATTTGCTTTACAACTACCTAGTGATACAGCTGCAGGCGAGGAAGATCATAGTGCATTTTAAAGAGCTTTTGCGCACGCATGCTCCAGTTTTCCCTTTAGCCTTATTATCTGACATTTAACTGGTCGTGCTCGCATGTTGCTGACAAAAGCTTTCTGTCTTTTGCTCTCGCTAGATACAGGGCACACAAAGCGTTTTTTTTTTGGTGGATGTCCGTGGGCTTCGAGGCGTCGTCTAACAAGTGGTCAGGTTATGTTGAACAACAAAACGAAGCAACATGTTAAATATTAAATAATTAAACATTATTATATTAATATTAATTATATATATATATATATATATAATATTAATAAATATTAAACATTAAATTATTGTTATTTTAACATTGTGTTTTATCATACGGAGAGTGAAAAACAATGCAAGCACATGTGCTATGTGGAATGTGAAGTACTTCCAATTTTAATGCTCACTTATGCAATAATGAAATGATCTTTAATTATGTTATCAATAATGTTTATCCACGTGTAGAAACGTATATTTCCTCGCAATCATCGCCCACATTGATTTGTATATCTCTGCAAATGACCTCTTCCTCAACTTAGCTAGGAAATCACAATGTCCCATCACTGGTGAGCTATTTTTTATTTATTTTTTTTTTAATTTATTTATTTTTTTTATTTATTAATTAATTTTTTTACAACAGGCCGTGGTGACCTAATGTGCGCGGGCACCATGCTGTTGACTTTGGGCAAAAGGTGGATTACTGGCGCCCAGTCAATCACAGGCCGCAGTGAGCGGGAATCGAGTCCGCAGGCGGACGAGTGAACTACTACACCATCAGCGACTCCCGGCTTAATTAGATTTTCTTAATTTATTATATTCATTTAAATCCATCCATGGGAAATTTAGTTCACACGCCGCTTTATATTTTTTTTGTTTGAATCCTAAAACGCTGTTAATGGAATTCTATTTGTCTGTAACCCTGGCGAACTTCTTCAGAATGAAGACATTTTCAATTATTTGGAAGGCTTGTGCTCTCCTGGCCTTCACATTGACCGGATTGTGCGAATGAAAAAGGACGGAGCTTCCTCAGATAGACACATTTCAGTTGAGGCAGCTGGGCTTGTCTCAATACGGCTGCTTCTGGACGGAGCTTTTTTTTTTCCCGAGGATCCACAGAAGTCTTCCTTGATTTTCAGTGCCGACCTTGTTCCCAGGGTGTGTGACGTGATTCATCGTGACATTCGAGTGTGTTCCCTGGACCACCGAATAGCTTCTTAGGACTTGTGTGCCTTCAGGAGCGGCCCTGGTTTCCCCAGCAAACCTTTGGAGACTGGTCATTTCTTGTTTCCCCCAATTGGACTGCTGTGGGAGCACAATAGCAGAAGTATTCAGGCGGTCAGGTATGTTGAAACGTGTGAATCTGCCGCTTTGGGGGGGGGGGGAAATGCAAGTCTATTTATAGCAATAGACCACCGCTGCACAGATGACATGCACAGATGGGGAGGCTCATCTGAAAGGACTTTGGCTTTGGAACTGCAGGCTCACGGTTAGAAATTGCAGCTAGTCTTTGGGATGTTGCTAGCTTGCTTATTGACTGACGGAATGGTTTGTGTCATCGTCATGTTGTAATTACGAGATCTGGGGGAAAAAAACCTGCTTTTGATTTGTTTTTTATGAGAATGTAAATGCACCAACAACAAGCAAAATATTCGGGGATTATTTTCATTGTTTAAACAAAAGAGCATAAGGCAGGTATGGGCAAACTACGGCCCGGGGGCCACATGCGGCCCATTAATTTTAATCCGGCCCGCCGAACTTGAAAAAATTATTTTCTAAATATTGTGGTGTGTCAAAGAGAGATATTTTGTTGTAATGTTTAATTTAAAATTAAATGTATTTTTTTTTCTCTGATGAGGTGAGGTAACCAAAACACTCCATCCATCTGCTCCTGGCCCGGCCCCTCTGTCTAATTTTAGAACCCATTGTGGCCCACCAATGAAAAAATTTGCCCACCCGCGGCATAAGGCAATTTTTTTTCCAGTTAGGTAGTTACGACCAAAAAATAAATAAAAATATGATCCCACATTAGGATGCTGCTTGCATGAACGCCAGGCGAGTGAACCACTTAAGTGTCTCACTTGTGAAACACAAATTATGTATCGTTTATATTGTGTAGAAGAAGAATACAGCAGTGAAGAAAATGCATTACGGCACAATGAAAAGGAATAGAACTGTTGATTGCGGGCATCATTAAACATGAGTGACCTGCGCTCAACTGTAATCTTTCCACTAAGACTTGCGGCAAAATATGTTTTCACAAAACATTTGACCTATGGGGCTTACTATTTATCAACAGTGGATTTAAGACCTGAACCGAGAGAAAAGACGATATGCGGTGATAAGCTCAGGTACACCACAGCATCCGAACAAAAGAACACACTGGTATGCAACGTAAAGTTACGAACAGACCGCGTGGGTGTTGAATTTGTTTTTTAGAAGGTTTCCCTTGAGAATTACCATGAGCACGTATTTTGCTGAAGGAAAGAAAATAAATGTTTTTTTTTTTTTTTTAAGGATTTGCAGTTCAAAGATGCCTCCCTCATCCTACTCCTCTTTACTTTATAAAATGCGAGAAAAATATTATTGCATTGTCTTCAGACCTATTATATAAAATGTGATGTTATACATGATATAATATTGACTGATGTCCAGACTTCCACAGGTTTGTTTCTCAAGGCATTTTCATTCCTGTTACTCATTTTAAAGAACTCTGAAAATAAGCCAAATTGATTGCCACATTCACTTCAGACAAGCGCCCCGAGACTACGTCGAGAGCTCTGATTTGGTTCCAGGAGGAGGCTATTGGGCAATGTTCTGAACAAACAATGACAAGTTGGTTGAATTGGAAAACGACAACACTGCAGACGCTTACTTTGAGTGCCAGGGATGAGGGGTCATTAAATTTCTCCATCACATAATACACCTGTCTCCTGCCATCAAATGTGCAGTCACACCTCAAACAGAATCTTAGCATACTGGGCAGTCATGCTCAAATTGGTAAACTATAAGAGTCTTGCCGGCTGTTTAAGTACCATTAAGAAAGATGAACGTTTACAGAGCAGCTGACAAAAAAAAAAAAAAAAGCTCACTGGGAATGGCAAGATATCCGAGTCAGGATGGCTGCAGTTGACACGAGGGATTAGAAGTCCACTGCAGCTAAAGAACAAATCATTTTAAATGACAAGAGATATAATTATTACAGTAATGGAAAATTTTTTAACAAAAAAAAAAAAAAAACAAGGTCATCGATCAGATTAGGCCGCATTTACTAATTTGTACTCACCCAGTCGAAAGATTTGAAAGACTTCAGTATCTTCACCACCGTCATGTGCATGGGAGCACTTGCCAAAAAGTAGTCCTTCGGACAAGCGTGGGCAAACTACGGCCCGGGGGCCACATGCGGCCCGTTAAACGTTTTAATCCGGCCCGCCAAAATGAATAAACCTTGTTCATGTTTTATTTTCAAAATACTGTGGTTTTTCAAAGTCATATATATTGTTGGAATGCTTTTGTTCACTTTCATTGAAAATTAAATGTATATTTCTTTGCTCCAATGAGGTGAGGTTATCAAAACACTCCATCCATCTGCTCCTGTCAGTCAAATTTTAGAACCCATTGTGGCCCGCCAATCAAAAAAGTTTGCCCTCCCCTGCCTTAGGATATCCAACAAATCTTTTCATGGTCACAATAACATCAGTTGTAAATCTCGCTTGGCGTGAGAGGTGACCAAGAGACCCACGACGTTGCTGACTTTAGAGAGTCTCTGTGGTAACCTTAAATGCAGTCCTTTGCCCAATTGGAAGAAGTGAAGTCACTCCTCAATGCATGATGTGTTAAAGATTATATTGTTAGCCCAAAAAAAAACACATTTGGTCTCTCATCCATCTTAAATGATTTAATGAATGATTGTGTATTTTCACACCAGGAATTCACAGCTTCGAAATGTTTGAGAGGCTTATTCACTGTGGAGATTTGGTCTATGTACTTTGCATAAACACAACAGACAGCTTCTGGCAAAACAATATATCCTTAATGTTGCCAATAAACAAAACAACAACAAAATTAATGCAAAGTTGAATTTTACCATCCGCAGTGACATTAAACACATATTGCTTGTGTTGAAATGTTTTTGTGTTTTTTTTGTGTTTTTTTTTGTGGCCTTGGGCTTAATATGCGGAGCTCCGGTAACCCATAGCAATCTGGAATTGGAGGCACGGTATGAAAAGGTCCACAAGCTTGTGATGGCCTGCACAAGATAACAATCAAAATGCCAAACATTTGCCTGAATGTTTTTTTTCTTTTTTTAAATATATCGTGCCAAAGAGCATTTCCCTTTTAAATCAAAGTGGAATTACAAACAAATTACTTTTTTTTTTTCCTGCTTTGCTGTCATTGCGTGGTTATACTGTATGTATGAGACGCACACCTTTCAGTCATCCAGGCTATTTGTCTCTCCAGTGACATTATGCAAAACGAATGACAGCTTTAGTGGTTTAAAACCCATTGCACTCAAGGTCAGGGAAGCAACTTGATGCAGAGACAATCACCAATCCCTTGCTGTCAACCTTCTGCCAAATTCATCCCGCGGAAATAAATCAAACTGGAAAATTCCACTTACATGTATAATTGTGACTGAAGGGCGAAAGCACCGGAAAGATATTTTCCATATGCTGTAGTTTTGTAAACATTTTGAGGAAATGTCATTTTTAATGTTTTTTTTTGTGTTTTTTTTCGGGGTTGGAGGGAAGCGCCACAGTGGAGCAGTGGTCTGCTTCAATCAAGTGGTTCGTTTGAATCTTATCTTTTATGATTTGGTGAACGTCCTTTTTTTTTTCTCCGAGTACATAATCCGGCAAAAACATGTACAAAGTACGTTACATAATTACACACACGCAAATACACAAATGTTAATTGAACAAAATCAAGCATCATTAGTTCATACCAGGGGTCTTCAATCCTGTTCCTGTTCCTGTTTTCCATCTCTCCCTGTTGCAATACGCCTGAGTCAAATGATCAGGATCGTTATCGACTTGCTGATTATCTGATCATTTGAATCAGGTGTGTTGCAGCAGGGAGAGATGGAAAATATCCCGGAAAGTTGGTTCTCGAGGGAACAGGATTGAGGGCCGCTGGTTTAAATAGATGAATCCTGAATTTATTTTGGGTCAATTTTTCTTTTTTTGAAGTTGGGAGCGTGACAGCCAATGCACACCTTGCCCACTTTCTGACTAATTCAATAAAATAGTTACATTTTTTTTGTCATTTACTAACTGGCCATAATGATAATCTCAGATTATATTTTTGTGATCTTCCTTTGGAAAATATTCATTCAGTGGAAATAGTCAATTTTGTTGTTGTGTCAAGCTCTGAAGCTGACTGACAAAATGGCGCCAGCGCTTGTCACTGTCCAGACGTAGTTTTCCACTCTTCTGAGTGCAACCCCCACTTCTGCCCCCCACGCTCCCCTGGGACGATGTGTCGCCCGGCATGTCTTCTACAGAAGGCGACGCCACAAGCCATTCCAGAAGAGAAATAGTTTCCTTGCGGCTCCAATGAGGAGAAATGCGATGGAAAATTGATGCCAAATAGATCAGAAAATGTTCTTTAAATTGAGGCTTTTGAGTCAAGGCTGATTCCTGATGACGTTGGGTCAAGTGCTGATTATCATCATAAGTCTCATGGATTTAGATTCTATTCACTCTTGACGCTGTTTAATTGTTTATTGCTGATAATAGCAGTTTGAACATCTTGCCGCGGGCAAACGGTCCCTACACGATTGGAGCGAAAACGAAGCAGAGCGGAAAAGATCAACTATGAAGGCTTGTGTCTTTTCTGGATAAACGGCGCTTCGTGTTTCAGTATTCTCACAAATAGCTACGCTAGCAGACATGTTGTGCGCGTCCGCGTGGAATTTGTGTTGTTTCTTTCCTGCCTTGGGGTAGTTGACAGCTGTTCTGTTTGCCAGTTCTCGTCAGATTGCGGGCCAACGAGTTCCCGCGTTCTTCGCTGCTCTAAACCCCCCCCCCGAACCCCCGCCCCACTCATCGCCGCTGCACCGAAACATGGAAATTGATGTTGTCAGTGCTCGGTCCCGGCGGGTGGACAGAATCAGCGCCATCTAACTTCCGATGGCCGTCACCAAGCCACACGACATGGAATGCAGCCGGCGAGGTATCGGCCTTCCCGTTCACCTCGCGCCAGCCTCCCACCACCTTGTGCTGAATGATGTCACACGGATGCTGAAGAAGAGCACAACGGCAGCAGGCAGCACAGATAAGAAGACCCCCCCCCCGCCCCCACTCCCACCAACCACAGATTAAACAGCAGGATTAACCTCGCTACTCCGCCAGTACCACCACGGTGTCTTTCACCCCCTTATCTGCCCCTACCTCCTCCTCCTCCGTTTCTCCTCCAACATTTGCCACCATATATTTGTACAGCTGTCATGTAGTTGGGGAAATTGCTTCCTCAGCCTATGTGGTTTTGCTTTGCTATTTTCAATTGGAATATAAGAAAATGGAACTGGGTATGCCAGAAGAAACCTCCGTCCCCGCACACACAAAAAAAAAAAAAAAACTTGTGGGTTATCCCAAGTCACTCTTAAAACAGCACATCTCTTGAAAAAAAAAATTATTTCTACTTGTCACATTTAATAGCTTGATGTTACGGCTGCAACATATATACTTTTTTTTCTAAGATTAAGTGCGGAAGCGTCAAGAAATAGTCAAAGAGATAAAGACCAGCCCCGGAGCAGCACTGTGAAAATGTTTTTTGTATTTCATGCTCGAATGTTCAGAGCATAAGATGGTACTTTCATAAAAACAATATGGCCAGGTGTCACTGTTATTGGAATGAAATCTAAAGCTCAAAAATATCAATGCATGTTCAACATCCGTATAAAAAAAAAAAACACTGAAGTATATATACATGAGAATGGAAGGTGATATGTTTCAAATTTTAGCCCCAAAGCCAAACACAGCACTGAGCACCTCCAAAAAGGCCAAATATGAATAGAATAATAATAATATATATAATAATATTATATATATTTATATTTATATTTGCTACATCTTATATCCACTTTCCGTCTGACAGAATTTTGTTAGTAAAATTCATCAATGAATTTTAATGGAAAATTAGGGGGAAAAAAATAAACACAAATATGTACCTCTGCTCAGAAGAGGGGGATGAGAAGATTAGAGTGGATTTGAGTTTCTGATCCACACAGTTTGCTGGGTTCATCATTAAAAAATTCCCAACAAAAAAAAATATTTTACAGAGATAGCGTGACCACCTAAAGATGTTGAAAACAATTCTAAAAATAGATTAATGAAGGAAAATATAATTACAATTTTTCATTGAATTTCTTTTGTCCTCTTGTCTGTACCTTTTTTTTTTGTTTTGTGAATATGTTTGATGGCTCCACAAGGATGATTTATGAACCATGACTTACAATCAAATTTTTCACTACACATGGCTTCCAATCCAAATTTTCTTGGGCACACTTCTCTCATAAATTCATTTGTCTCGAGGTAATAACTAGAAGCATTACATCCCAGGTAGAGGGAGTGCAGCCCCTCCAAGCCTCCAAAGCATTAAATTAGCATGGCATCTTTGTGTGTTCTCTAGCTGTGATAAGAGCGAGTGACCAAGAGTGCTATGACATTCCATTGATCCAGAAAATTGCTGCAGAGCCAGCCTTGAAATTAGTTTAAATTGCTGAATCAGAAATGTTATCCTGGATCCAGGCAAGGCCAGCGTAAACCTTATGCCTCTAATCCCTCCGCTGATGTGAAAAGTTGTCGGGGATCGTGTCACCCACCGCTACGACTGATGGGGGAATTTGGACTCGCTGTGACACGAGAAGACGCACGCGAGGGGGGATTTGACTTGGATGGCGTTGGTGGCGACCGCGGTTGTGACTTGCGTGCAAATGTTGTTGTCTTTTGGAAGTTCCTTTCCAAAATGCTTTTCTATTTCATTACTGGCAAACTCTTGACTCTGCGACAATAACATACGCCGAGCTCTTTTAGATGTGACTCGATTTATAAATCAGAGCTTTGATATGTAGTTCAAGGTTTGGGAGAAAAGAGTTCCCATCATTCAGACGGCTTGTTTTTTTTTATCCTCTTTTGGGTGCTTCTAAAATCGGCATCGTTTGATGGAGGGAGAGCAGAAGTGGCAAACGTCTGAAAACTCCCAATGTCGAATCAACTCTGTTAAGAGCATCACTGAAGTAAACACAAGATTCAGGTCAAATTTATTCAGTCGCAGATATAATCACTTCCCTCGTCTAAAAGGATTGAGAATCACACGGAGCCCTTCTTCGGCGGCCGACCGACGGTAATCTCTGAGGTTGAACACACTGTCATGTCTTCAAGGATACTACCTTTGAAACAATAATTCCCTGTGACTGACTGGTGATCAGTCTTAGTCAACCGAAAGTGGGGCACACGCATCGATAATCAGGTTACTCTCGAGCGCGGGGAAAAGGTTGATTTCTGATCGAGCTATCCGGCCAGTGTAGTGTATTTTCTTTGGGTGCGACTAGACTAGCTATTTTAGCTCAATAAAGATTTTTTTTTTTTGCTCACATGCTGATGTGATAGAAGTCTCCCAAAATACGACAGACTCTCTTGTGCCTGCTTTCTCCGAGGGAGCGACATGAATATTCAAATTTACTTATCTTACGACGAAAACACCTTAGTCTTTTGATCTCCCCCCAAAAGCCTTTAGGGGGTGCAGAGTCACATCTACGTGTCTTTTTCAGAGCCACCTCAGGATACAATTAACTTCCACTTTTCCCTAAGAATGGTCGGAATACGACCAAAGGGGAGACCATAAGAGTTTTACAGTACTCATTGGAATGTCTGCTGTCTGTCAAGTCGTCTCTTCTTCTTTTTTATTGTCTCTTTTCTTTGCAGAGTCAACACAAAGGGATATTGATTCTATCATTTGGTCAGCCCTTATTCCCTTCTATTTAAGTAAAGAGAGCCAATATCCAAATTGTTCTATATTGTCATGTACCTCATTAGCTAGCTAGCTAGCTAGCTAGCTCACTATCCTTGTTAAACCAGTTCAATAATTAACATTGCAAATCTTTGCGCAATATCTAAATTATTCTATATTATCTCACATCTCACTTGCTAGCTAGCTCGCTATCCTTATGGTATGGGATGCGTTACGACACAGACGTATGGACGTACTCAGAGAATGGATGGGCCGACAGTTGTTAACGTCAAACTTGTGCGATATTTAATTCCGACGATACCACAAACTCTTCAAATTATAACAGCCCTAATAAAACTACAACGGTGTTGTTTTGCTCCCATTTTTCATGAGCTGAATTCAAAGAGCCAAGACCAGCCTATGTTACAATGATATGTACTACAATTCATGGAAGCTGAAAACATTTGTTTCACGGCTAGCATACTCATCGGAAGTTTCATTTGAGCATGCTCTGTACTAGCATACACATACGGTAAATTATTCCAGCAGTTCCCGTCAATATCAATCAATGTCGCACAGCCATTCAAGCGGCGTTCGCAAACAATCCACAGACCACAATCAACAACCACTTCAACTCCATGAGATGCAAATCCAAACAGTGGTCACTCCAAACCGGATATGCTAACAGTTAGCTTAGTTCGTTCCATCCTTCTCTTCTACTACCCCTCACAGGTCAATGTTTGTACGACACCCAACTTCTGGCAACTGTTGCTTGTCGGCGTCGATGCGTTTGCGTGGTGTGCTGCAGACGCCTCCGACCTTGCACAGGATAAGCTGTATGGAGGGTGTTTGAAATATCTATTAGAAGAAGATGAAAAGATGTGCGATAGCACCACATCACGGAACCCTTGCTGTCGCTCCGCTGACCCTGAAGGGCACCAGCGTTGCCAATGTTTATTTCTTTGTCCTGAGACCTTGTTGAACATGAGCATAGGATCTGGATATTTATAACCTTGGTTGCCTTGGTAACAAAGTGTACTTTAGATGAACTAAAAGGAGGAAGCAAATATGTCCTAGACACACCTTTCAACCTGTATAAACTAATGCCAGTGGGTTGCAGTTTTTCTACGTTTTGCGGGAGCGCAAAATACTGGTCACTAACAGCTAGCGGAAACGTGCTTTTATCATCTCCGAACGGCAGCCTCGAAGGACACGTGATTATAACCCGTTTAGAAAAATAATAGCATCTCTGTTCGGAACACTATACCAAGTGCTCCGCTCGGCCTGCGCGTCTTTTTACTTTGACACAAATAGAAGGTTCTGTTTTTAAGCATCGCAGCAGCCTTTCAAAGACACGAGCGGAGAAAAACGCGGCATTTTAACTGCCACTTTGATGGAGACCTTTGTTTGTTTACAACACTCGCCGATGTCAGCAAAAGCAGAACTGGGTTTTATAGTTTCTGGCTTCTTGCTGAAAAAAAAAAAAAAAGTTGAACTATAAGTGGGTGAGGCTTTAAGTATCATGCATAATCCCCTTTACGTCTGACAGGAATAAGAAACTTGCCCCGAAGAACACTCCACGGATTTTTAGGTTAGTGTGTGAAAATCCAGAAGGATAAGAGATTGCCCTAGCGGATACAGGCGGATTAGTGTATCTATTGATTTGTGTCATCTTGAGGAGCGTGCAGTATATTACAAGCACATTAGCAGACAGTAACTGTGCACATTAAAATGTGAAGTGCATGCCATGAACACTTCAAACGGCTTCTTTGCAACTTGATGAGCTCTCGCTGTCAAATTTCAACTTGAAGTCAATCAAAGACTTTTCGTGTAACTCGATAATCAAGATCGAAGAGGGTCTTATCATATCACGGATAGTATTACAAGCGATTGCCCCGGAACTACATGAGCTCTTGGAGAACTTTCAGCCAAGCCGTATGAAAAATTCATCCGACTGAGATGATTATGAACTAGCTAATGGAGTGTTTATTAGCGCTCATTAAAAATATGCGACAAGTTACTTTATTAAGAATGGCCGTAAAAGTTCGGGGGAATTAAAAACGTAGAGCCGATGATCATGTTTAGTTGCTGCTCGGCTCGGACATTGTAAGCACCACATACTGCGTTTGGCTTTATTGCGCCGATAAATTCGAAGCGATTTCATCATTGCGAGTATATAAAAAAAATAAAATAAAAAAAAACATCTCCAAGTTTATTTTACTAGTTGAAGGTGAATTATACAGACATCGGCGAATCGTCCCACTGGAGGCACAATACATAAATGTGCGTCGTCCCCAGTCAAGACGGAATATTTCATGTTGGCGCCGAGCCCCATTACAAAAGAAAAGAAAAGAAAAGCATTATGTTTGGTTTCATTCAGCAAAGCTGCTCTGTCGTTAAATAGTTGCTGTGCAAGGATCTCCTGGGAAATTAAAAACATATTGTGCCACAATTTCCCTGTGACTCGTCTAGTCTCTTGGGGGAATACTTTTCAAATTTCTAATAAAGGAGATGTGAAATTACAGTGAGGGGACCTGGCATTAATTAAAGTGGGAATTTCGGTGAGGTCAACTCCTCATATTTATCTGTTTACACCCATGGCTCGGTCGTGTGTAAAGACTGCTCGGTGGATTGAGGTCACCGCTCAGGGGTGAAACAAATGTGTGGACAGTCTCAAGTATGATCCTGAAATGATTTGTGTTATAATAAATGGAAATCAGAAGGGGATACAATGTTTTAGAGTGTAGTGGACCCTGCGGGAGGCAAACAAACACTTGACTGCGACTTTTTCCCTCCTCATTACGTACGCCATGAAGCTTTTTACTGTTGCTGTTTAAGTGTTTATTCTTAACACACTCAGCTCATTTGTGAAATTAAGATTTTTTTCAGAGATTATTTCTGATGCCACAACCGCACACAAACTCATTTACTGCCATTGACGGCAAAAGACGTCAAAGATCCATTTTTTTTTTTTTACGTGGCCGGTAGTGAGCGTAAAAGCGCCATTAGTGTTCTGTCCCAGCTCAGAAAACGGCTGCGCTTCTATCTGCACGGGGTACCAAACCAGCCGCTAATGGTGCCCCTTTTTGCTGCTCTAAACTGCAGACATACAAGTGACAAAATATAGAATGCTCCATTTATTTACTTTGTGAGAGTCAGGACTGTGAAATAACGCGCTGTTGGTTAAGGGAATAGAAATCGTCTCTGTCTAATGAAAATACCAGTTTATGATGAAATTGTTTCGTTATTGTGCCGACAAAAAAAACAAAAACAAAAAAACAATAGTCAGTGACGTTAGAGTAGGTGTCGAAGAGCTTTGACAGGAGGGTCCCTAATGGCTTTGATGAACCAGCCGTGGAAGTGGAAATAATTAGGCTCTCCCGAGGTTAAATCTCAACACTTGTACTGCCGTTCCCTTGATCTCTTCGACAAGATCAATTTATTTCAAGAAGGTTTCTTAAGCATCTGATCATTCTTGATTAAAAGTGTTTACGACAGGCGGCTCTTGGAACGGAGCCTCATCAACCCGCGTGACTGCGGAGATGAATTCAGTCAAATTAGGAACATTGGTTAGAGTGTTTATTCTTTATGGCGTGCTGATTTGTAGGTTCAAGAGGTGCAACTATTACAGGTTGGGGAATTTGAGTAAATTAGGAAAATTATGTTTCAAAAGGTGCCCATGTGTCTCGTCATGTTCTATAACACCTGGCCTTGTTACTTGAGTTGATTTCGTGAAAAAAATAACGACCAGTTACTGCTGTGGAACGATAGACCTTCTGATTTATTCTTTCTAATCAGAGCATGAACATTAAATAGACTCTATTATGAAATGGGAACGCGCACATTTTGGTGTTGGCCAACAATATCACAAATTTTTATTTTTGCTTTACAAACCACAAAAAAATCTTTTAGAAAAAAACAGATAAATTGGGGTGTGATCCAAAATCTGAAAAATGATTAGAATATTCAAATCCATAGATGCTGAACTGCGAATATGCAGGGGTGGACGGTAATTTTAAGTTGTAATATATATATATATATATAATTGGAACAAATTATTGCCACACAGTACAATGACATAATATGTATATATATATATATATATATATATATATATATATATATATATATATATGTATATGCGGAGTGTATTGACAACATTATTACTAACTATTTGGTGACGTTGAATAAAACCAAATATAACCGTGTTTCAGCAGTCAAAACTCCATCAGGCCGGCTTTTCTTTGCAACTCGGCGAACAGCAATGAAAACCCAAGTAGGATTGATGAATGGTCCCTCCTAAGTTCTCTTGTTGTTTGTTTCATCTGTTTTTTAAAAATGACCCGTCAAAAAATGGGAGGAAACTAGTGTTGTGGACCGTGCTGGAGGAAGACATGCTTGCTTGGGTAATCCTTCACTTTTACGCAGACTTTTCTGAGCACCAAGGCGAGCCTTCACACATCAATACAAGGTGTCTATCCCCTTTGGATAAGTTCACTTGATGACTTTCCATCTCAGTATGAGGGCTTGCTGGCGGAGATGGAAGTGCCATGAGACTACGCTGACATTGATTTCTTCATTTCACCGAGCTTGCGGATGTATTGACTGCAATGTTGATCAGACAGCGCTGTGGAGTAAACAGACAACGGATAGGAATTAAACCAATAGAAGTTGGACACCGTAACCTTCTCATTTCTTTGCTAAACTTTGCTTCAGACAGAAAAAAAAAAAGAAAAACTTGTTTTTGTCTGTGAACTGCTGTCAGACGAATTTTAGAAGAGGCCACGTTGGTGTCTATTGTGATGATGTCGCAGATGTCATAAAAACTTATTAATTTGCTTGTATAGTCTTGAGTGCCTGCCGATGTTATTTTAAGTAAACAAAAACTAACGAAATAACGAAAACTAAAATGGGGAAAAAAAACTTTTCGTTAACGAAATAAAATAAACTAAAATGATTAAGAAAAATGAAAATTAACTGAATTTACAAAACTCTATTTGTTGAGAAAATGTGGATGGTAATTAATAAATACACAAACCTTTAGGGCTGATTTTAAAAGCATTTCTTTCGATATAAGTCAGAGGATGGTTGAACAGTCATCTGGGAGTTATAGTCTGTCGCACAGAAGAATTTTTCTTGAAGAATTAAAAAAAAAAAAAAATACTAAAACTGTTTTTTTTTTTTTAAAACTAAAACCAATAAAAACTACTAAACCCACCCTGGCAACAAATTAAAATTAACAAAATTAAAAAAAAAAACAAAAAAAAACCTATCAATTAATTAATTAATTAATTTCCAAAACTATAATAACCTTGGTGCCTGCGCACATAAATCTTATCTGCCTATTTCTAGATTTTTTTCTGTGAGCAAGCTGCTCCGGATTTCTACTCCACTGTTAGGTAATAGTGGGAATAATTTCTATAATAACCACTCCCACACCGAGTTTCTCTGGTCATGACCTGATCAGCTGTCATCATCCGGAGCATCTTTCAATTAAGGAAATGACTGGAGTGGTAGATGGAGTGCGCCTCGTCATAGTGACGATTTCCCAATGCATGGAATTGTGTAATTGTTTCCACATGCTAATAAGCCACGCATGGCGCAATGTTCACAGACGGCAGTTGTCTGGCGTCTATTTTTTAGCTTGTTGTCACAGCACAGCTTAAATAAAATAAACATGCTCTGTTCCTGACATCTGCCGCAGCAAATTATAAATCTTTCGGAGAGTTGCAGAAAGCACAGTAAGTCTTCTGAGTAAGGGCTTTGTTGTAATAAGTTATGTGTTATGAGTTCCTTGGTGAAAATTGGCTCCTATAAAAGCGTGCTCTGAAAACAAGGAGGACAGACTGATGCTACATTGCACCGTAAGGAGAACAAACCAAATCATGTTTATTATTACAACTGTAAAACTGGAAGACAGTGGTCCCGAACCGCCGGGCTGCGCTACGAAAATATTTTATTTTGAAAAGTAACCAGCTTCTCTCCGTTGCATCCATCTATGATGCTAATCGTCTCGGGTGCATTACACTAATATTAAACCCACAAGCTAGCGAAATGAGTTAAAAAAAAAAAAAAAAAAGGTTCAAAGCTTGCAATACACAACACAGAGATACATGAAAAAATGGGGAAATGAAAAAAAAAATGAAGACAAAAAAAAATCAGCGAATCTGCATCAACTGTAGTTTTAAGTTGTAATATCACCATTCACCACTAGATGGCAAACGTGGATTATTTGCATTTACGCTGGGTCTATTGTTTTTTAACGAAGGTCAAAATACTTTAATTTGCTATTACTGTAATTCCATGACTTTTTCGTCAAAATGGTCACTGGACGGATGTATCGAATTCGTCTGTTGAATGCAACAGAATTGCTGTGAGATGTCTTAAAGGAAAGCAGCCACCATCTCAGCAGCTCAACACAAGGTCAAATTTAAGGCTCGCACTTCTGAAATGGATTTGACAGAGATTCATTCACGCCGAGCTAAACGTGCTCGAAAAGTTCATGCCTGCTGATGTTTTTTTAAGATTTTAAAGGTAAATCGAAAATGCAGTGGCAGAGAGAAAATCAACAAATCCAGTCCCCCAAAAGTCCCCCAAAAACACATGAGTGCAAACATTCTTAGGATTGTTACATATATTTGTGGAAGCATCCTAAATTATTCTTTAAATTCTCTAAATTCAATATGAAAATCCCTTTTCTCCATTGAAATAAATGGAAATGCCATTAATTCTTTCTAACCAAAAATTCTGTATTAATTAGAAAAAAATATTTTAAAAATATTTTACTTAATAAAACAAATACTGTAAAATGTACATAATTATATAGAATGTAAATAAACTACCGGTAAAACTTTTTTTTGCCTCGTTTGTGTCTGTAATTCTGCTGTGCCCGCCACAATTTACATAAAAACATCTCAGCTCCTTTGTTAAGCTGCAATAATATTATTACTAACAAAATAATATGACATAAAATGAGAATCTTACATTTTATTACAATACTGTACATGGTCCTAGCGTCACTCTGAGGCAGAAGCGGCCCGCACCAAAAAAGCGAGTTCGTCCGTTCCGAGGAGATCAAATACACAATGACAGTGCGGTGTGTAACCACAGGAAGCCTTCGATTATTGCGCGGCCCGACCACAAGCAACTTCTTTAACTGGCTGTCAAAGCGCGGGCAGCATGCCTGGGGATTGACAAGACGGTGAGCCTAACATCAAGTCCTTGTGAGCCAAGCTGAGCTTTGTGCGCAGGATATCAACAGTGCATATTAGGTTACTCCAGAATTCAAAGTCTAAAGGGAGGAGGCCGTGTCATCAACTTCTAATGGCTCGTGGAGTAAAGGCAAGCTTTGATGGGAAATGGATCGTTTGAAACAAAGTTTTACAGCAGCATAAAATTAAAGAGCACAGCCGTATATATGCCAGACATTGATAATAAGTTCATAAATTGGCATTCGAGTAGTTGTGTTCAGCAAAGACCTGGCCGTCCTCCATCTAGTGCCGATCCATTCCTGAGTTTGGCCGAGAGGCTCATGATATTTACTTGTGAGGGTTCTCATGCGTGGAAAATTAAAACTAAAAAGGGCGACAACCAATAAAAGCATACTTTATGAAGTCATATTTTGTTCAACTGAAAAAAGCATTTAATTTTCTCTCACTATATGTTGCTGACAAACGTAGAAAAAAAACTTGTCAGCTCCGTAATAAGCACAAAGTAAATATGTGGAAAAGGGGTGCTTTCTAAAATATGTTCGGGTGATAATAATAATTCAGATGGATCGATGGACATTGAATGATACATCATGTCATCCACCACACACGCATGCGGCGCTGTCTACCTACGACGCGATCAAATACCCCGGAAATCGCGTTACACCACACGCGCCACCACTTAGACCGGCTTTTTCTGGTCTAATGTCTCGTCTAATTTTTGTCACCAAATTGCCAAGCGCACCCGTAGCCTGCGAGAACCCAACCAACATATTATGCTGCATTTTAAAAAAATAACAATTGAAATGTTGCCGCTCAACCACTGCAAAGTTTGAGTAATTCACTGATCGTGTCACTAGAGGGAGCCCGTGCAGCACTTGTGCGCAAACCACAATTTGACACTCACTGTAAGATCACATTTCCTTCCCGAGATGAAGTATCTTTCTCGCTCTTCATCTCATGTGTACATGTGACCTTTAAGTATATTTTTCTTTCATTTTGAGGTTTCAAATGCTTCCTCTGCCTGTATTGTGTGCCCTCCTGACTTCCATTTGGCACAACGTCAGTCCACATGCCAAACATCTGGACAGGTGGCGTGCCGCCACGCAGCTGGGCCAAATATTGGCCACATTTTCGATGGAGCAGACATTGTTGCTTTCCTCCATTCACTTTTAATAATCTCCTGCTTCCTTTTGTCTGCCATTTTCACCGACTTCCTTTGACTGATCAGTGTAAACAGAAAAAAAGTGTTTGTGGAAATGTCATATTAGAAGATGGAACCAATGAGCATATATGTGTGTGTGTGTGTGTGTGTGTGTGTGTGCGATGCGGGTACGAGCGTGTTGTTAAATGAGCTCTTATATTTGCAGTAATGGCTCCACCACCATTTTTATGGAGACTGTGCCTGTATAATTTCAAATCTCAATATAATTTGGACAAAATGTGTTCATTCATCCTGATAAGAATCTCATGAATGTCTTATTAATGTTGTACAGCAAAAACAAAACAAAAAGAAAGAACGTTTTTAAATGATGTCGGATCTTTCAGTTGGTCCTCCAAAATCTTCTTTAATGATATGCCCTTTAATTCATGTGTAGCGGCTGTCATCATAGCAGAAAGGTGCCACTTAACCTCCGGCCAAACTTCCCGGGAATATCCAGCTCTGTCTAATGATCTGCGAGATGTGCTTCGGATCCAAACAGACTCTTTAACAACCCTCCGCAAAACCTTTCTCAGACTTGTTTGCTTAGAAGATTCATGCAGAATGAAAAAAGAACACGAAACGCCCCCCACCCACCCCTCTCCGTGCTCAGAAATGTTCCATGCTTTCTAGGCAAATATTGTTTCTCTGGTGGGAACAGCCGGATAAGTGTGTGCACTTATTGCACCATCTTGTGAATGAAGCAAGTGTTGCATGCCAATAAACCACTCGGGACTAAACATCCAGATGTATTTTCTATAAGAAACAATTGTGCACCCTGGACTGTTCTGTTGCAAAACCAACGCTGACAAGTAGTTTACTTCCATTTCAGACCGACTTTTACCATTGAAATTGATTGAAAGGCCAGTTAAAAAGCCATAAAAAAATACCAATAACAAAAAAAAACACTTCATTTTTGTCACGTGACAAATTGCACTGTATTTTACAAAAACAAAAAACTCAACTTTATTTATAGACCACTTTAAAAACGACCGTCGCTGCATAAAAAGTGCTGCACGCGGAATAAGAATCAGCCATCCAAAAACAAATCGTTAATACAATAAAAACATTAAATACAATAAAACACTGAAAAATGCTGAGTGTCATGCTGAGTCAAAATCCATGAAAAAAAATGCATGCATATAAGTTTTACCGATAGACAGAGAGACTCCGCTTAGTAACTCCAGTCGCATCTGATCAGCTGACCTGGCGCACACCGAGCAGGAGGAGCTCAGGCATGTAAGGTGGGCCCAGGTCATTTAAAGGTTTAAAGACAAATAAAAGCATTTTATTATAAACTCTCAAATTTACGAGGAGTCAGCCAAGGAGGCCCTCCTTTCGACAAGCTACAAGCTCGAGGGAGGACTAGCTGGAAAAGTCAAACCTCACAAATGTTTTTCTGGATGAATCCACAAAAAAACTGCCACACACTCACGTCCATTTTTTAGTGCAGTGGTTAACACAACTGACATTTGTGCATCCATCCCCTGCTGTGACCTTTACACGATCAGTGGTATAGAAAACCTTCCAGAAGAAATGAAAACTGAAAGACTCGTTTTTCTCCACTTTCATTTCCTTTTGGTGGGCCATGGCCACATATCGCAATATTTTTTGCCCCACAGTGTACAGCAGGGGTGTCAAACTCATTTTTGTAGATGAGCCTCATCGTCGTTTTGGTTTCCCACGGAAGGTTGTTATGACCAGTTTTGAAATCAGAAGACAGTAAATAATTGTTTGTTTATTTTTTTATTTTTTTTAAAGGGAGAATTGGTAACAAATAAATGACAATATCTCATACCTCAATGTTGTTAAAAGTGAAGGAAATGTGCAAGAAACCGGAAGTTGACACATCATTTGTCCTTCACGGGCCACATAAAATGAGGTCGTGGGCCAGATCTGGCCCCCGGGCCTTGAGTTTGACACCTGTGGTGTACAGTATGCCAATTCCATCTGATTGTGAGTTCGGAAAGGTACCCACTCTAATTCAAACTTACAAGATTTCAAATCTTCAATGTTGCGGAGGACACACGGAGAACGTGTCCACTCCACCGAACGCCATCTGAGAGGCGAGCTTGCGGACCAAACGTCGAAAACCAAAATGTCGAAAACCAAACTCGCTTTTTGATTTGATATGCAAAACGCAGCCTCACAACTCTGGTTTGCGTTCAGTCTTATTTATGCGCGTCTGAATATCCCTCACATCCCCTGAGGCTCTCGCATATTTTGTACTGATAAATGTTGAGCATAGATAGCATATCGGCCGCTTCTGTCCAGGCATTTAGACAGCATGTGGCCCCAGTCCAACATATCCCCCAAAGTTTTACCAACCGATTAGATGTCTTGGCTGTGATGAATACGAATAAAAAAAGGATGGTGCGGGAACTGAATCGTTCTTTCTTCCGGGGAAGTTTTTTTTTTTTTTTTGAAATATTGTAGGTGCCAGAGTGGGAACGATGAGTGATTGCAAGCTTGGGAAATGAAATCCTGTGTGAATGACGGAGGTACCTTGATTAAACGGGAATATGAGAATGACCGTCGACAAAGAAAGTCAAAAGGTAGACGAGTGCATAAAGCGGGGATGATTCAGCTGCGCGTTTCTCCTCGCTCGCTTGTCTCCTGACACGCTCATCAAACAGCGAAGGGCAACTTGAGGTGAAGTGCAAAGCGAAACACCCATTTCTCAGGTATGGTAATGTGTTCTTTGCTATCTTTAGAGACATTTGTTTAAACATTCCCCGTCAATGCACTGCACCCACACCTCTTCAGTGCCATCGGCGAAAGCTGCAGTGAGGAATAAACAGTTACGACTCCAACTGGAATAGAATAGGAGGAGAAATGATGAAAGCCTACAACAACCTGATGAGTCGGTATCGACATAAAAATCAGCATGGACAAACGTATTGGGACGTGCTACAGCAAGGTGGACTCAAAGTTCTGTGGTTTGGGGTTCGGCATTTAAATGTTCGGTATTAAAAAATACATTGTAGGTGTGAACTTTCAGTGGAGTCTTTTTGTTACCTACTTGGAAAAACAGTTTAAAAGTTGAATATTTAACATAACACAGAGCTGCTTAAGTTGGTTCCGCTTATATCTGACCCAAAGAACTTTTCACTTTTCACCAAAATAAAAAAATGTTTTGACTCACTACAGAGTTGAATGTTGTGAACTACCCCCCCCCAAAAAAAAACTCAATGATTCAAAAAAAAAAAAAAAAGATGAATCAAAATCATGAAAAATGAAGCCGTTCTCTCTGCTCTCAAACGCTGCTAGCTGGTCTGCTGAATGCGCTGAAACCGATCAAATTTTACTTCAGTGACCTGCAAAAAGTACATATTTGCGCCCTAAAAAATAGATATGAATAAAGCCACCGGTGGCTGGATTTTATCCTAAGGTGCCATTAACAAAATTTTCCATCCAACGACAACAAGGCACTCTAAAGCATCCACAGCAGCCTGAAATCGCGATCCACACACTGGCTGTCAAGTTTGACTTTTTTTTTGTTGAGCGCATTACTGTGTTTTTATGAAGTTCAATATTATAAGATACAATTTTTTTTTGTTAAAATGACTAAAATGATCCTGTTATGAGCTGCAAATCGCATTTAGCACCGTGGTGGAGTTGAGGCCTTGAATTTAGTTCAGAGGAAGCTGTCACGCATCTCTCCAAATTGTAAGTATGGAGCTTCTATTTGTGAGTTGCTGTATTGTTGCTGGAGAGCGTGTCCATTTCCAACCTGTTATTTCAAGAGCATCTATTACCCATCCATTAGATGAGTGTGTATGGGTGAGTGGCAGCAAAACTCGGTGGGCCAAAAATGGAAACAGAAAGATGCTCTGTCGGAGTGGACCAGAAAGAGGGCAGGCGGGGGTGGGGGGGTGGTTTGAGTCACAACTCCCACAAAGATGACTGAAACAAGCCCGGCGGGGTTTGACAACACACTTCATTTTAATCTATGCGGCGTCGGAGCCCAACGTCCGCGGCTTCAAACGATCAAGTGCGTACGACACCTTTTTTTTTTTTATGAAAACCTCCCCTCCGTCCAATTCATCACGTTGAACGATCATCCCTATTAATCAGTGAATCTCAGCGGAGTTCGCCCTAATCTTTCCCCCCGTTCATTTGCATTCGTCATGACTATTCGAAGAAATTATCACATTTATCAAGCGTGTTATTCCGCCCAGCGGTAGAATGATGACAAACCACTAATTGCAAATGATAGAGCTCGCTTGGATGGCTCTGTGAGAAACCACGAGTGAAATTGAAACAATCAGCTGCGTAATGATCTATGGAATATATGCGCACAATAACGTGATGAGTGCTGAATTTGGAGTTCATGTTCAGCCGGCTCGGCTTGGATTTGTCGCTCGGCCAAAGTTCGACCCGTCTTTCGGCCAACTGCTGCGAGACGACAGCGCGCTTATGAAGGTCACCGTAGATTTTGTGTTGACCAGGCACCGCATGTGATCTCGATGCGCAAAGCCATGATAAAAGTAATCTACTTGACTTTTGATGAAGGATTATTTCAACCCGGTTTAATCACGGCGCATGGAAAGATTTAAAAGAGCTGAATCGAGGGGGGGGGGACTGCAGCTTTTCAAGATAGTGGACGACCTGGTCTCAACAAATTGCATATCCGTGTGCTTGTTTGTTTTTTTTTTTAATAATTAAATGATTGATTTGAATAATTGAATGATTCCAACTGAGTGTCTGGATAGGAATCTAACGATATCCCATTCCATGTATTTATTTATGCCTACGCTGAAGCATTTTGAAGTGAGCCCAAAAGAGAATTGGGTCACTTCAATCACAAATAAATGCCACCTTCAAACACCGGTTTTAATTCATACAAACTCTCCAGCCTCAATCTCCATGTTTTTATTTCTGTCTGTCTAATCAAAAAGTACGAAGGATGTTGGATATCAATTTATTTCAGAGCGATACCAGTACGGCTATTGACTCTTTGAGTACTCTCTGAGATCGAGTTCCGATTTAACGCGAAGATGAAATTTTGTGAACTTTCTTTCTGACGCAGATGAGGATTCAACAAGGCGGAATAACCCAATGTCAGATTTTGTTTACCTTTAGTATCAGTGGCTGGTATCGGCAGCCCCACGACTTCTAGATACCTTAGATCAGGTGTGGTCAAACTATGGCCCGGGGGCCACATGCGGCCCGTTAAATGTTTTAATCCGGCCTGCCGAACTTGAAAAAAATTAAAGGAATAAACCTTGTTAATGTTTGATTTTCTAAATATTTTCAAACACAGATATTTTGTTGAAATCTTTTTGTTCATTTTAATTTAAATTAAATGTATTTTTTTTCTCCGATGAGGTGAGGTTACCAAAACACTCCATCCATCTGCTCCTGGTCCGGCCCCCTCTGTCAAATTTTAGAACCCGCCAATCAAAAGGTTTGCCCACCCCTCACTTAGAATAAACTGGTATCGGTACTTGCCCATGCCGAGTAAATACGACCAGCAGAAACTTAATAAACAGAGAAGGACCAATCGTAGAAAAATTATCGAGCTCCGCCCACCAACCTCTATGGGGACAAAAAAAAAAACAAAAAAAAAACAGCCAAGCAACAGAAAAATGATACAATTGGACATTTCAATTTCTGGATCCAGAAAACATCATGAAAAATTATGCCTTTATTGACATAACCACCCTCGGTTTTATTTGACACAGTTTGAGTCGTATTTTATTGAACAATAGAAGAGCAAGTTGCACAACTGTTTCAGATGTTTTTGTTTTTGTTTTATTTTTTTCCGTCAACCCAAATGGAATGATAAAGGACACAAACATTTCTAAGACAATGACTTGGGTCTATTCTGACATCATTAATATCCCATGACACAGAAGTGTCTCACGGTGGCTTGAATTATGCAGAGCCCCACCTTCTGTATGATGTGGCCGCATGTCGTGCGTACAACCCCAAATCTTCTCTTCTGCTGTCGAGTAAGGATGCGTAAAAGATCATCATGTATTAATTATGAATTTCTGCTCGAATGAACTCATGTTTGCATTTTTAAAGTGGAGCAAGCAGGGCAAAGTTGCATTATTTGTTACAGGTGTGATGAGTCGTTTGTTTTCCAGCGCATTACCTGATATCGTGAAAATGTTTGAGTTATTGTCATAATCTTTTAGTGCGTATGCTACCGGGTGTTGCATTTTTGTTGTCTTTTAAGTCGTCTTTTGCACGGTTGCACCGCGACGACGACACTGTCTCGAGTTGTTAAAGATTCATACATTGTCATGTTAAACTGATTTATTTATATTTTAGTTGTCTTGCAGGAACATCATGATGTAACCCGCTTTTGTTTGCTTGTTCGTTTGTTTTTTCACCTTGCTTGGTAAAATACAAAACATCTATTTATATTGAATTGGTACCAGCCAGTCACCAGTTTTGCAAAATCCCCATTGGGGTAAGACCCGTGCAACATGAGAAAATGCTTTATTTATTTTGCTTATGGGAGGGATGAAGCTGGATTTAAAAGCCGGGAAAATAAAATCGGGAGCTCCTGAAAAATCTTGAAGAGGTGAAATAATTGGAAGACATTACCATGGTGTCAGGGAGGAGGAGGGGGGGGGGATCTTGTAAATATATCAACGTCCTAAAGTGCTGAGAGCACACCCTGGGGTGCTTGGTTGTGGCATTTTCTAAAGCAAAGCAAAATCCTCCTTCACCTCTGTTGCCCGTTCCGTCAGAGGAAGTCCGCCTGTTGGGCTTAAACGTGTCAATGAATGGTTGAGAGGATCAGCGATAAGTGAAGCTTACCTCCTCGGCTACTCTGCCGCAGCCAAATTGAGATTAAACCATTTCGAGCAAGCAGCACATCTCAACTCAAGGGGTTAACAACTTCACTTCTCATTATACTCACTGGACATGCACCAAAAAAAAAAACAACGGAAACAATTCAATCACCTGCCAACTCGTCAAGACAAAAATACAATAAGTAAGTACACATATATTGGGTTTTACATCAATGCTTAACCATATTTCCAACTTCATATGAATCAATGGATAAAAATAGTGAAGCTTGGAGTAAAGATCTTGCTCATCATCTGTTCACTTGAATGACGGCTCTTCGTCTTTATCCTTGTGCAGCGGAGTTCCTTGCCTCATCGCTTAAAGAAATTATCGGCCTAACAGATGTCCATGATTTCACAACCCTGCCACGCCTGCGTTTTAGAACCCGGTAGCAAGAGGTTCTGGGGAACGGTTGCATTTTGACCACACAACCCCTAATGAGTGTCATGGAAAATTGACCACACGGGGCGGAACCAGGCTGTTTTGTGGTAGAATCGGTAGAATGGAAAAAGGGCCTTATATGATATCCCAGAGGTACTCCATTGGATTGAGGTCTGGGGATTGGGCAATGCTTTTGTCACCTTGGAACAGTGGTTCAGTTGCGGTATGTCGGGTGTTCGGCAACCAAAGCAATACAATTTGTTTTGGTTATCTATTGACAAGATAGTGCTGACAGACTGCAGCTCTCAGGAAGTTCTAATAGTCATGCTCCAGGAGGAACCCGTGGCCCATTGCATACGTGTAGGGTTCGAGGATCTCCTGGTACCAAACAGAACTTGTGTGCATGCCTCTCCAGATACTCACTCAAGCCGGTAGCAATACTAAAAGTGCAAAGATGTCTTAAAACTACCTGACTGAATATATCACGATCTTGTTATAATGCAAAAGACTTATTTGAGGCATATTCTAAGGATTCATTCACTACGAAAGCAAACATTTGCTCTCATTCTTTATACAAACGGTGCAGCCTGTTTAAAGGCCACAAAGCAATTACAGCAAAAAAATATGGATTTTTTTTTTTTCCCCTCTAAAGCCACATAACACGGTTTATATTTCCTTCTCTAATCACAGTTGTGAATATGCCCGGACAAGGACTTTAGCCTGCAACTCTGCTAGATTTATTGTCAGAAGTAAATACACTGGTGGTGTAGAAATAAGACTTTTTGTTGCTTTGCAAGCAACCTTCATTTACTGTATGCTCAGTGCACTCATTTGGCAGATCTGTTTGATCTCAAAGTCAGAACACAGACGTCCATGTTTAGGAGTCATCAGCATGACTCTTTAAGATGTCAGCCTGATTGTTATTTGTGTCTCTGAGGGTCTTGCGGGTTGACTCTCCTGACCAGACCTTTCCACTCCTACCACACTATCATTACCGCACAGCGTTTTCTTCACTAAACTAAAACAATGGATTTGGCTCGCTGTGTTAGTTCATGCCTTATTTAGTCGCAAAAAAAAGCGAGAGGTAGACTTTCTTGGTTTAACCACCGCTGGAAATCTCAATGAAATGTGATTCGGAACGTTTCACCAATGTAACTAGAATGACATCCTTCCATTTTTCTATAGTGCTTGTTTTTAGATTGGACTGGTCGGCAGCCAATCACATTCACGATATAGAGCACAGGTGTCAAACCCAAGGCCCGGGGGCCAGATCTGGCCCGCGCCCTCATTCTATGTGGCCCGCCAAGGGCAAATCATGTGCGTCAACTTCCTGTTTCGAGCACATTTTCCTCTTCTGCTTTCCGTCAATTTGTTGTGTGTATGTGATAACGTATGGTGATCATGGTTCACAGTCATAACGGTCCTCTGGGGGAAACCATAACTACGATGTGGCCCGTCCACAGAAAGGAGTTTGACAACCTTATTATCGAGAATATACAGTACAGTTTGTTCCCTCTTATGCAAAAAGATAAACGTCCAACTACTAACTAGTTTGTGCGCATTTTGCCCCCAAGCTTGACACTCACAGGCCACAATATTAGGTACACCATCATTTGCAGCGCTATAAAATGGAAGTAAATATATAGAAGCATCTCATTACATCCAGAGTGTGTGAGCCACAGCTTATCCTCTCTGACTTTTGGCGAGGAGGTTGGCTACCCTCTGGACTGGCCAGCAGTCAACCACAGGCAGATGTGCTAACTACCAGTTCGCCATGTTTTTCTGATCAATTACATATGCAACAAAATGTCAGAAACAGCTTTCAGTGGGATGTGGTTCCCGCCACTACAATTGACCTTTTGTTTTCCCTGCCGTTTTTTTTTTTTTTTGCCGATGGGTGTGTATTATTGCAAATCATTAAGGCAGTTTGCAGCAAGGGCTTTTGCAATCTAACGTAATGGTTGAGAGGAAAGCTTGGATCTGGGTATGAAAATACACAAAAGCACACGTTGAAACAATCATGTGATGTCGTTTATTTATTTAGCTTTGCGTATGTATTTCAGGACAACGCAAACTGATATTGTACTTGGTGATTGGTTGTCGGGTGATTTATCTAGCGATGTGTATACGCCACAAAGTCCAACAAATCAACTTTTGAAATTCAATCAGTCCATCCGTTCCATATTTCATGCCGGCATTTTGATTAAACCAAAAATGAAGTTGTTTGTAGGGACTGGATAATGATTCCCTCTTTATAAAATGATATGCACCTATAAGGAGTGACATCTTGGCCGTTTATGATCAACAGAGGCGTCCTTGCTTCTGTCGGCGACAAGGCGCTGGCAAGCTGGCCGACACGCAGAGCAAGAAATGCACTGCAAGCAAGCACAACAACATCAGTTTTATTTTACTGTTATTTGCTGACATCAAAGTTTGAGGGAACATGAGTTTACCTGATTGCTTTTTCTGCAATTTACTGCCATGCTTTTCTTGCCCCCACATTTCTCTCTGGAACTAGAAATCCTGTTTGTTTCTTATCATAATATCACATAAGCCACTTTTGGGAAATTTCAAGGCTATGATTACATTTTGTACAATAACAAGACCAATTAAAAATTGGTCACTAACACAGAAAGAATGTCATCTTATTTATTTATGTTCTCCTCATTTCAATCTCGCTCTCGTCCAAGCTTGTCACCGGCAGCGCCTTGAATTTGTCAAGCTCATGTTAGGTTGTGTTTTCTTGCAGGTTTACACCAGATATGGGAAATGCTACACCTTTAATGGGAACAAGACCTCATCCAGGAAAAGCAAGCAAGGGGGAATGGGAAATGGGCTGGAGATCATGCTGGATATCCAGCAGGACGAATATCTGCCAATATGGAGAGAGACAAGTAAGCCTGCAAACATTTTGTGTCCAGCGTAATCCCTTATGCTACTGCTTGATGTTGAATTAACATAAAATAATAATGCGCCTCGTTTTTCGGGGGGATATGCTGCAAACTCTTCCAGCCAGAATTTGTAAACTGATGAGAAAACTAACTGTCAGCCCATTGAGTGAAAATTGTTCGTATTCGAGTGAACACTTGGAAGTCATCCATAATTCATTGCGCGTGGCTGTCTTCACTTCGATTTGTAGCGAGTCTGAATTCATCCCACAAGAAATAATCGAAATACAGTTACAGTATAATGGATTCGTCAAGGTCGATCCCCAATACGTTGGAATTAGAAATGCGGTATAATAATCAGGTGGGGTGTTAAATTGCACCGTCATCAAAAATGACTTGACCTCTCTTTCTATTAAAAACCTGTGAAAACGACGACACACTCAATTGTAATGGGACACAAAACAAGGCAAAGAAAAACTTACAGTTTGGCTCTTAGGTGTAAAACTGTGTTTTAATGTGCTTGGCTTTTTGTTTTGCAAGCAAAAATGTAAGCGTATGAGTGTTTAGAAGGTGGCCAAAAATTACACTTAATTCCTAACAAGTAACATTTTGCAAATTAAGAACAATTTAAAAAAAATAATAAAAGGCTTCTCTTAATTTATTCTCAGTCGCAATTGAAGTTTCCTGGAAAACTAAATATAATGTAGTGTAAAAAAAAAGTTATGCATTGTGTACTTAAAACAACCACATAGCATATATATAACACACAATGCAAAATGCCATAGACGGGCTAATGGATAGCATCAGCGTCCTTTACGCAACTGATACATGAGAACAGAGAAGCAACATGATAAATAAAACAATGCACATTTTCTTTATCCTCTGCCAAAAACAACGCATTTTACTGTAGTTTACTGTGTCACTTACGTTCGTTTTTGAAACTGTTCTTCATGTATTTCTGTGCGTCTTTGTGACCAACGCGTGTATACAAATTCTTGGGGCAAATCAAATTTGTGAAATGAGGTTTCACTGTAGTGGCACCAAATCACTTTGCTCCCCAAAAAAGAATTGCATTTTCGTCAAAATTATTTAACGTATGGTTTCCATGTGCTTTTCACACATGGGAAAATGTTTCATGATTATCATTTGAATGTGGAGTGTCACGTGTTGACACCACATTTATTTCCTTTATCTTTTGAATTTTCCGTGCTCTGCCTATGCTCCATTTTGAAGATGAGACGTCTCTGGAGGCCGGAATCCGAGTTCAAATCCACAGCCAAGATGAGCCTCCTTACATTCACCAGCTGGGCTTCGGTGTCTCTCCAGGCTTCCAGACCTTTGTTTCATGTCAGGAGCAAAGGGTAGGTCTTTATCGTCATCGTCTTCAATCCCGGCCACAAGCCTCATCACCACCTTACTGATTTAGTCGTGGACAGTTCACCTCTGCTTGCTGCCTGGTTAACAAATCTCTGTGCTCAGCTGACATACCTGCCCCAGCCTTGGGGGAACTGCCGCTCCAGCAGCAAGGAGAAGTTCCCCGGATACGACACGTACAGCATCAGCGCCTGTCGCCTGCTCTGCGAAACCAATGAGGTTGTGCGAGTGTGCAACTGCAGGATGGTGCACATGCCAGGTATGATCTGATTACACGGGTACGGTCCAACAATCTCACTGATTTTGTTTTGGCTTGTTCATTTCAAGTGTAATTCTACTGTTGACCACTAGATGGTGGCACATTATTTAGTTTACCATGCCATAAATTTGAAAGAACAAAAACAGGAAATGCTTTCAGCTCTCCCTCGTTCTTGTTCATAATTATTGAATGTCATCCTACGTAATCCTGCTTTTTACACCTACAGAAAGTGCCGTTTCTAGATTAATTTCAAAATGCACCTTTTTGGGCATGATTATTAATTCATCTATACTATGCATAGAGGGATGGTGCATTGTTACGGTATTTGGACAATCTATTGTCAATATATTACAGTATGCAGTATGTGTTTACAAAAATGTGTTTATAGGCATTTTATGCGATAAAAAAATGTCTTGGGGTATTTAAAGGAAGTAGATTTTCCTTATTGCGGGGGCTGGAGGAGAACATAATTGATGATTTTATTATGTTTTTATGCAATTTAATTGCTGGTTTAATTTTGATAAGAAACTTAATGAATTTTTTTATTTATTTTTTTGCGGGGGGCTTGAACAGATTAATTTCCAATTGATTAAAAAAAAATCATAATAAATTTAGTTTGACCTGGGTCACAAATTACATACATGAAGATACCGTTGAATATTTGAACATCAATTTCCATATGGCATTAAATGACAATGTCTTTGTGCAGTTTTCCAAATCGATTCATTCCAGCACCAGCACTGGAAATTTCCAACTTCCCATTTCGTGTCGATGGCAACGTGCCAGCTGTGCGATTGACAGTTGACCAGTCCAGGATTTACCCCGCCTCTCACCCTGAATCAGATGGGCTAGGCTCCAGCCCTACTGTGACCCCGCACAGAATAAGCAGTACAGAACACAAGAATGGATAACACTGAGTGACAGTCAGCGTGAATTACGAAATCAATTACTAGTCACCGCGTATCATTGGAATCCTCGCAGGCAACTGTTTTAATAATCAGTCGATCTACAGTAGCCTCGCATTTACATGATCTCATGAGGCACATGCAAAATAATCCATCTGCGTTTTGGCCCACTTGAACCTTTGGAGGACAGATTTAATTTGCTGTGTCTGACCTTGAGCTGTTCTACGTGGAATGGAATGAGTGGAGTGGAATGTTCTCCAGCTGTGATGGCAGCTCTCAGTCAGGTGCCAGCCGTGATTAACATCGATGTGAATTTCAGGAACCTGTCGCTCGGGCAGTTTACGGCTTTCGGTGCAAAGCGCGTTTGTTTGCATGTTTGTTGTATTGTCAGAAGTCTTGTAATTATTAACCGCTTAGGCGCGTGGATGTTAATATTGTGGAACCTCCAAAGGCAAACACATTTATTCCATAAGGCGATTTAAATGCTTTTGACACCAGACTGGATTTACACTGCGCGGCACAAGTCATGCATTTCAGATTTTTCTACTGCTCTCAAATGTCAAATTGTGATATGCGTCATTGAAAAGAAAAAGAATATATATATACGTACACAGTGCTGACTTCCCTATTTGAAATGAAGAAATGCCATTAATCTGTTCCAGCCTCCCTAGAGTCGTTAAAACTCATAAGTAATGACATATTGAAATGAAACGTAAAGAAATGAAATATTTTTCATCCGTGGACAGCTTGCTGCTTCTTCTGATGTATTTCTTGTAAGTGTCAAATAAAGACATATGGCTACGCTTGGGGATGTGTCAGCTCCTCTGTAATCCGCGGTAATATTAGTTGTTCTACGCTGAGGATAAAGAACGTAAGAACAGAAATACTATGTCAACTTTAATATTTGTGTGCACGTGTTTCATGTGTTCTGTGAATCGCGTGGCTTAGAATGTACATGGAAATAAACGGACGGCAAAAAAAAATGTTCCGCGGTAATATTATATTTCTGATTGAATTATGGGTGCAGATTAAGTAAAAAACTTCATATCCAAAAGGCACGGTCGGATTAAAAATAAAAAAATTAAAAAAAAACGGCGTTTGCCGTGTCAACCAGACGTTTATCACTATTGATTACCGATTTTTCATTTTCTCTAAACGTCTGGAGGATATGACTGAGACGTCAAGTCTTTCAAACACTAAATGAGGTGTCTAGACTCGCACAGCGTGCGTCATCAACACGACTGCAAAGAGTCATGCCACTGAATGTAAACTGCGTGTTTATCTTAAACGCTGCATTTAAAATCCGGAAAGCCATGCAAACTTCTTACAGCGCACAACCGCAGAACACCAAATTTAGGAACAGTAACAATATCATGTCGGGACGTGCATGCATGGCTGGCCTTTTGACATATCACTTCCGTAGGAAACAATTTGGGATGGTCTGCAAATCATTCGCACGTTTTGGATCGTAACGTCTGGGGAAAAAAAATAATAATAATAATACTAATCGAAATTGAGTGGACAAAGAATAATAGTGCTGCCTTGGAATATTCCTCAGGGCCCCAACTATTTTATTATCGGTATGACAGCTGTACTATTATAACTGCTTGTCCATTGTTTTTAAGCGTGGGAAATCAATTTGTGCCCTAAATTATAAATGGCCGCTGCCTCGTGGATCTGTCCCAGATAGAAATCGCAATTTTACTTTGAGAACGATCTTCAAATGAATAAGACAGCAAAGAAATGCATCCGTACTGGGAGAAACATTTGAATTAACCGATTGTGAGCGATGATCACTTGGGAGAGCGCCAGCGCCACTTTTTGCTTCCCACGGTGATGCATTGCATCAGGAATTCTATTTCTTGTAGATATCGCATTTAATAAACGCCGAAGCTTTGCTCCGCTGCCTTTCGTAAAGTGGCGTGTCGAGTGCCATACATTAGGAGCAACAATTTACTGTTGAATATTAAGAAGACTCCAATTTCTTTATGGGACTCCTGAGAGCAATTTGGCTCCAAAGCTTGTCAAGGGAGGCCAACTTGTGAATAGAAAGTCTTTTTCGGACTCAACCACACACACACACACACACAGCTGTTCAGATTTTACAGCACTGACTTCTGCAGTTTTTACACAGTAAACAGGATGTGGACGATAATCCTGTCTTGCACATGCAGTCGTTCTCGCTCAGCTCTGCTGATAGCTTTGTTTGCGTACGTTGGAATATTCCTCAGGCACCATCTGTTCAGCAAAGCATACATTTAGTAGCGGGAATAAACACACGTGTTTCATTTCCCCTTATAATTTTCTTGAGCGGCCCTGCGTCCCTTTAGAGGCGCTCTATAATCAAAGAGTGTTTTTTTATTATTATTATTGCTGTTGGCTGGTGTTTAGATAGTTGCAAAGATGTTTATTAAATATGACAAGGTTTATAATTTGCAGATAATGGCGTTATTTCTTTTGTCCGTTTTTCATGTCCTGTTTTTCCTGTTTTGTCCGGTTTTTTTTTGTTTTTTTTGTTCGCACCTGCTCGTCAGTCCTGTTCCTTGTGTCCAAACGATCAGCTCGCTCTGCCACTCGTGTCGACGTCATTATCTCATCAGTTTGTTAATATTTCACTCCCTGGCTTCTTTCTTTCTTTGTTGGTTCATTGGAGGATTTTTTTGTCGTGCTATGATTCCTCTTGGTGTTGTTGTTGGTTTTTTTTTAAATAATTTCCGTTTGAGACGACCGCACCATGGTTATTATGGTTTTGTTTTTTTTAGTTTTATATCATTTTATTTTTTAATTAGTTTTCAGGATGACTTTGTTAGTTTTTATTAGTTTTAGTTTTTTTTAAAAACACTTACTTTTAGGTTTAGTTTTTGTATTAGTTTTTTATTAGTTTTACTTGTATGCAGGATTTTAAAAAAACACCACAGCAAAAATATTTCCATCCATTATCTATACCGCTTTTCCTCATAAGGGATGAGGGGGGGGGGTGCTGGAGCCTAGGCGGGGTACACCCTGAAGTGGTCGCCAGCCAATCGCAGGGCACACATAGACAAACAACCATCCGCGCTCACACTCATACCTCGGGGCAATTTAGAGTGTCCAATCAACCTGCCAAGCATGTTTTTGGAATGTGGAAGGAAACCGGAGTCCCCAGAGAAAACCCACGCAGGCACGGGGAGAACATGCAAACTCCACACAACAGGGGCGGAGTCGGAATCGAACCCCACCGTGCTAACCATGCCACCCTTGTGTGGTATAAATTCAATAAAAATATTGTTGTGACCTCCCTTTGTCATCTACTTGGGGGGGGAGTTTTCCTCTCCTTAATCAAAATATGCAAACAGCTGCTTGGGGCGCTTGCTGAATATCACAATATCCGACTTGAAAGACTTTTCACTTTGAAACTGTAACTTTTTGTTTGTCTTCAATTGCCCTGTCAAGTGGTAGTCAGCTGCAGCTCCCGCGTGACATTTCACTCATTCACAATGAATGTACTTTTTGACGTCTATATCCGTCAATGGCAGTGAATGAGTTAATGAGAACGCGCTCTATGGAAAACGGATGAATGGCATGTTGGGGCTGTAAACCAGCAACGAGGTCCTCTTATCAACAGTGTCGCCTCAAAGCTTGTGCAGTTGATTACAGTAAGTCAACACGGGGCTGATAAAATTCTAGAATGGATGAATAACGAGCTCAATGCGTCATGAGGATAAGCAGTACAGAAAATGCACATTTTGTGACTTCATGTTTAAAGCATCCTCCCCCCACGTTTAAATCGTATACGACCATTAAGACATAGAAGCAAAAATGTGTTTTCCAAGATTTGCTTGCCTTGAAGTTAATATTTTAGTGTCTGGGTCTATTTCTATATTTGAGCGACCACCCAAAAAAGCTATTAGGCCGTTCTTGTCCTGTGACATGTGGACAGCTCATGGAAACACGGCCGAGCTTTTGTCTCTTCGGACCAAAATAAAGCACGGCTGCCCTTTTACTGTTCAAGACTGTAATTTATTCTCTCGCTGATAATTGCACGACATTGTACAAACAAGACATAACGGTGAGTGTGGAAAAAAAGTCACGTAGACAAGCAGATGTCATTTCACCGTGCATTAATCAACACACCTCATAAAGAAGCAAAACAGCAGAACTCTGTTAATGACTTGTGCCGCTAATGAATTCCCACATTTGATGGACTGGCCAATGTTTTTTGTTTTTTTTTCTGAGGATGTTTACTCTACATATGCAGGCTGCATGCTTCATTTCTCAGGGACGGCCACGCTGGGTGGATGTGAGTCATCGTCCGCGCGTCTGCCTTCATTGGGAGATGAATGATAAGCGACGGCGTGTTGTTCACAGCCGTTCTTCCTCATTGCGGTAGACGCGGGTCACTGATCATTTTGTTAGTGATTGATCGGGCTCATTATGTGCTTTCCTCTCCAGGAACCGCTGATATCTGTCCTCCTAATAAAATCAACTGTGTTGACAAAGCACTTGGTAAGAAACAATCTGCCTTCATTTCTTTTCTCATTACACTCGAGAATGCGACACAATAGGTATACAGTACAAGGTTTTCAAAGATTTTCTTTTTATGTGTATATATATATATATATATATATATATATACCAATACCATAGCCGGAGGTAATTTGAATACCTTCAAATGACTTGCAGATTGTGATTTTGTCACTTTAGAGTGGGATGACCTCCATTGTTGAACCGTTAATATTAAACTTATTCGTCATTTCTACAGCGTCTCCTTCTTCAATCAGATCTCGCGCTCTCCTCCAGCACATATCGGGACGGAACAAAAAGTGCCGCACTTTCAATGGCATTAATGTTGCAGTACAAAAGAATTTATGCTAACGGACAGATATGCGTAGATATAGGCGCTGTATAATGACACTTTTTTTTCCGCCATTTAAGCCACACATTTAATTACGGCTCTCATCGCTAAATTTAAAAAAGTTATTTGATATATTAAGAGTGGGTTATATCCAGATGGGTCACATTCACAAATACAATTTTATGAATTATGCCAACTTGATGGAAGGTAATAGCTTAAAATATCATTTTCATTGAGGAAGACTTTCCTCATGAGAAATAGACATCATTGTTTTCCTGCATAAATTTAGACCACATAATATAAATCATTCGTTCTCGTCTGTGTCACACCAGGGTCGCATTTTCCTGATGACCACAAAGTCGCCACCCACTTTTGGAGTTGTTAAGAACAAGAATGTATTGCACAGAATTGGCCTTTAGAAACATGAGTGTCGTATATAATAAATTAATTAAACAGAGTCACATGTTTAAAGCGCCCTGAAGAGCACCTTTATAAGAAACTGATGAAGAATAACCAATAAATTGGTTATTCCTCCTAATTCCGCGTAGCGTCTTTGTGAGCCTGCAAATTAAAAATGAAAAGTTTGTTTTGTGTTGCATTGCAGCACAGCTCCAGAAGACCAGCGGGGACACTTGTCCATGCGAGACGCCTTGTAATCTCACCCGTTACGGCAAAGAGCTCTCCATGGTCAAAATCCCCAGCAAGGGTTCAGCTCGCTATCTCTCCAGGAAATACGACAAGTCCGAAGACTACATCAGGTAGGAGCTCTCCAGAGCGACCACCTAACTCATGACAGACTTCTCGTAAAACCGATCATTAACTCTAACCTCCAGCCTGCGAGCACTTGCCGACAACATAAAACAACACAGTGTTTATGATCGCATCGCCTCCGTTTCTTTAAGACTTATTATTAGTAATACATTATTTCTTATTGCGTGTTAACAATTTGCATGAAGTACAGCATTAGGAGTGCAACTAACGATTATTTTAATAATTTGTCGATTATTTTGTCATTTAATTGATTCATCCGATTAAAAAAAAAAAAAAAAAACATGTTTTGATTTCAATCACTTTGTGCCAAAACTGGACATCATTTCAAATTGCTTTTGAGTCATGTGAGAAAATGCGCAAAAATGTTGATCACACAAAATAAAAAATGTGTGGCATTTTTCAAATGTTATTTCATCAAGTGACTGCACAAAGTAAAATCATCTGGATCCAGTTAGATTTTTTTTTAAGTAGATGTGGAGTGGATTTAAAAATATGTCACTGGATACAGATGATTTTGTTTCTTGCAGCCACTTGACAAAATAAACTAGAGTAAATTCAACCAAAATTTTGGCAGTGTAGTTTTGCGAAGTAAAAGCAGATGTTGGCAAATGTGCTATTTTGAAAAAATACAAACACTGCTTTCATAGAAGAGTGCACAAATCTGAGAATATTTACTATTGCGAGGTTGCCAGGAGGATGATTTCAAATTAAACGAGACCTAAAAACAATCGAATCTCAAATTAATTATACATTAATTTAATATTCGATATTCATTATTCATCATACAATATATAAGAAACAAATTAAATGGGTTATTTTATTACAGCGTTTTTTCTGATCTATTGTGAATCTTATGTATGCTTTTTTTTTTTTTTTTTTTTAATATTCTGACTGTTTTTCTTAGAGACAATTTCCTGGTATTAGACATCTTCTTTGAGGCTCTCAACTTTGAAACAATCGAGCAAAAGAAAGCCTATGATGTTGCAGGTTTATTAGGTATGACGTCTGACAACATAATTTAATGGATGACAGTGATGTCTTGAGATATGAGTTGAATTCATTCCGTCTTGACGCTTTGAACGCGAGTAAAAGCCTCTCGTTTGGAAAAATTGTTCTCAACCTGCCAAACTGACACTTGCTGTTAAAAGGGTCGTTGGCAGGTTGCACGCTCATGTGAGGGAGGGGCGGGGCTTGAGTCAGAGACTCAATTGATGATGCGTGAAGTGAGGCAACGTTAAAATCTTGCTGGGAATTTGAAAACAGCAAACGCAACTGCCACTGTACAATGGCCGTATTGCAAATTTTTGCTCACAACTTAAAACGAAAAATCGTCCGAAAAATGGCTCGTATCTCAAGGTACCACTATGTTGATTAATGAAGTTAGAATTTGTGAAAATGCTCGAGGAAATAAAATTTGTCCACGATTTCAACTTTTCTCTTAAAACACTGTTTTTAGGTGACATTGGCGGACAGATGGGTCTTTTCATCGGAGCCAGCATCCTGACGATTTTAGAAATATTGGATTATATCTACGAGGTATAGTGTCTGTATTTGTGTAGTTTGCATGCTCGCCTCATGCTGGTCATGTTGAATCCATGTTAGGTACCCAGACTGGAGGTGTGAATTGTTGTTGAGAACTTTAATGCCCTTTGATTGATTGGCAACCTGTTGAGTGTTGTCTCCAAGTCGGCTGGTTTAGGCTCCTTAAGGGGATATGTGAAGGGAGAAATTTTCACGAGAGGAAACCCCTCAATTCCAGCATTTTTTGGGATTTTGAGGATTTTGCGAGGCCAACAGAATATTGTGTTCTAATATTATAAAAACACGGAGCTGTGACGTAAAAAAAAAAAAAAAGGCTAAAACGTATAAATACGTCTTTGGGAGGCGGGGACTACTTTTTTGAAAATGTGTATGTATGTCTTATGGATTGAATGAATTAAAAAATAAATAAATAACTGAATGAATAAATGAATAGATACATCCATAAATAAATAAATAAATACAAAGGGAGGGATGAATGGATATAGTAGCTATCCATCAAGATTAAAGTTTGACATTTGTAGGTTAAAAATAAAGAGCCCTAATCTTACGCCGCCAACTGAAAGCGATCAATTTTTCTCTGGAAAACTAGTTCTGTAATTTGGATCATAATGGAATTTTAAAAAAGTTGTGTGAACTTTAATTTCTTGGTAACATTCTGACTTATGTTTAATCACACATGACACTCAAGCATAAATTCTTACACCTATTTGTGAATGCAATTTGGCTATTCCATGCTGGCCTTTCCCTAAATTTGCTATCCAAGAATCAACAGGATTTAAAAAAAAAAAAAAAGAAAAAGCCCACAAGCAGTCGTCTTAAACTAAACACATGAGCCCCTTCTTTGACCTCGATTCAGCGAGCCAAGACAAAATGTCGCCTCGAATTCCCCTCAGACTGATTGTCATTTATCGCACAGCCTGACTAATGTCACGCTGCCTGATTAAATGAGCATATCAGGCCCCCGGTGATGAAATTGCATATGCAGCACGTCACAATCGAATGTTTGCCATCACGTAAGCTGTAAGAGTAGTTCCAGAGACAAATGTCAGAAATACAACCGTTACTGGACAAACCACTGCGTGTTCTGACTCACATCGGAAATGTTACAGTACTAGTCAGATCCGGCTCATCCATGACCCGAATGAGGACAAGCTAATAAAGATATTAAATACACAGATGGATAAAATCATTGCTCCATCTATCTTTAAAATTTGACAATGGGTACTTACTGCTTCCTTATTTATGTCATCATCTCAGCTTTTGGCCGAGTTTCTTTCATGCCACAAACCACGGGCAAGCTTTGGGATGGGCTCGTCCTCTTCTCATCTCTTTTCTTTTATGTTTGCGGTTTTCATGCAGGTCTTCAAGCAACGGCTACAACGTGTTCTGAGGCCACAAAAAGAGGAAAAGAAGAGCAAGCCGCAACCGCAGCCTGCCACTGTTGCGACAGTGGGCCTGGAAGAGATGAAAACAGAGGTCCGGCACATTCCGTACCGCATGTGCGCTTCTTTTCATGTCCTGCCTACTTCCCCCGTGGCAGCACTGTGATTCTATTAAGAAACTCGACGGAGATATTCAGGGCAAATCTTATTTTTCCGCTTCTGAACTAATGAGATGCAATGTTCTTCATGCGTTACAATCATTTGCTCAGAGGCTGGACTTGTTTATTGCGCAACTTTATTTGGTGTTTTGAAAATGAGAAGAGTAAGTTCTCAGTGCTGCTGAAAACTAGTGCAGTTGCCATCTTTTTATGTACTCATATTTCCATCTGTCTGACTGTTGTCATCACATGATGCAAGGTTCTTTTTTGTCCTTTTCCTTCTTCACGTCACTTCTTTTTAATGTTGCCATTTTGTGGGTGATTTTTTTTTTTTCAGTCCCCATCATTAATTGAATCGATTCCTAAATTTGTGCAAGGCTGCATCCTCTTCTGTAATATAATTAACTTTACATGGAAAAAAATATTACGAATTATTATTATTAATATTATTATTATTAGTATTATTATGGCATATTCTGAATTAAAAGAATCTAGAGAAGTTTACTTGCTTTTTTGATTAAAAATTTTGTAAAAAATTTTTTTTAAACATTTGTAGGTTTTCCCACTTAAAAGTAAATTAACACTCTTTTATTTTCGTGTTTGTTCTTGGTTATGATATTAGACAGAATTTAAGCAAAAATGTTGAAAAAAATAAATATTTGATGCTCAAGGAAAAAAGTATTTGGTGGAGAAACCTAACAACATAAATAAATAGAATATAAAAAATGTAAAAGTTTGTGCAATTAATTCAATGTGCTCATTCCGTTGTGCGCGACTTCCCCACCAGAGGCCAGTAGAGTCATGCGGACACAAAAAAAAGAAGACTTTCAGAACCTCTACGTGACTAAAATATGCCCGTCTATCACTTATCTCATTTTGTTGTTTCTTTTTCATCTGTGTTTATCCAATGTTTTAAGGGTCACAAAGAGATTTTCTTGTCGACCATTTGACGAATCCTAATGAAAAATCAACATTCGGGCCATGTGCAAACACTCACCAACCGACGCCGCTTAGTAAGATGCGGACTTACGTACGATGCCGTAATCTTAGCTGATTTTTGCTGAGAATACAAAATATGCCAGTGAGAAGTTCACGTGTTGATGCTATTCGATTTGTTAGCATTAAGCTTAAGTGGAATTCTGTAAGACAAAAATAATGTTTGGGTAAATACACAACGCTTAAATAGTTTTGTTGTCATTTAGTTTGCTAGTAACAACGGAGGGTTTTAACTCATTTACTGCCATTGACGGCTAAAGACGTCAAAGATTTTTTTTTTTTTCCTTCTTTGTGTTTTAATTTAATAAGCACCATCCAAGTTGTTTTCTGTGCGTTCAACAGGAGCCCAATGCCGTGACGCGGACTCACCCAGAAGGGGCGTACGCCAACACCATGCTACCCAATCACCACCACCGCCCTCACCATCATCACACGGGACACCACGGGGTGTTTGAGGACTTCACGTGCTAGATCCAACCGTCGTTACTCTTCTTTCCTTTTCATTGACAACTAAAGCGAGAGTGTTTGTTGCCGTGAAGGAGAGACCTTCTGCATTAAGCGCCAGTTCTTTGCTGCCATCAGTGAAAAGCTCCAGCCAAAGTCCGTCACCAAACTTGTGATGCTAACAAAGCACTTATATGTACAGTATGTAGGCACAAAACGGATACGACGTTATATTTGATTGTTTTGTTTCGTCAGGATGGGACCCCTTTAACTTTTGTCTTGCTTCAAGTGAGAAGTCAGGCGCTTCATGTTCGCGTAGGACCAATATTCGGGAAGTGGTTCCTCCCCTGAAAGGAAACAGGCAGACAACTGCATGACCCCGTGATGCCATTTGTTACCCCCACACCCCAAAAAAAAAAAAAAAAAGGACGATATAATTTACTTGTTGATTGGTTTCTCTTCAAGCCATCTTGATCCTTTTTTTTTTTTCGTAAGCTCTTGCCCCTTCATGGAGTACACACTGTACTGTTGCATCAAGTCACTGCAACATTCTGAAATATCGAATCATTTAAAGAGATACTAAGATCTATATGTTCTATATTGTATACAAGATGAACTCTGAAGTAAACAAAGCTCTTTTGTGCTATTGTAATTTAAATTATAAACAGGTTATCGAGGTGGAATTGTTTTATTTTATTTATTTTTTTTGGAAGATCGAAGTGGCATCTTTCCACATGATACGCATAGTCTAATTTGTGGTAAAGGTGTTAGAGAGTAGCAATGTGCATTGTAACATGACCATTGTAAAAAAAAAAAAAAAAAAAAAATGACGAGAACTCGAGAGGGGATTTTGTTTCAATGGGTGTTGTTTATAATGCATTAATATATATATAACTTAATTAATCATTTTGTTATTTCTACATTTTAGAGAAATATTTTATATGCGATCACGATTGTAGCAATTGCTGTACACTGAAAATCTGCAGATGAAGAATATCAATACATTTGTACAGGTAAGACCAATGACGATGGATTGTGGATATTATTTCCCCATATTTTCTGTCATGTATGCCTACGTGTACAGTGGAACCTCAAAATTCAAAGACCCCCCCCCCCCCCCTGTGAGATCATACAAGCGGGAATGCAAACTAACAAAGTCAAACAGAACAGCAGTGACCTTAAAACCGGAAAGTGAACTGATTTTAAGATACGATAACTGAAGAGAACGTGAACAGACGTGTAAGTGAGTCGGTTTCGTTTTCACGTGAGAAGACTCGCCTCTAAAGCACAAACGGAAATGTCCTGATTTTTGCAAGACAATAAAATTTCACTGCGTCAGCATCCATATGTAACATTTAAAGGACACTTTATTGTTAAATTGTAGTTTTTACGTTTACCATTGAAATCTTAAAATGGAACGCGACGGATTTTTTCTAAAATTTGAATTGTGGTCAAAACTGTTAGAGGTTCCATTGTACATTCTTATCGGGTTTGTCAACAAAAAGTCAAGAACATTTCAAGGAGTGAATAGAGTGTGTATGGGTGCGCACCTATTTGCCAACTTGAATGAGCACATTTAAATGATTTATGAGCAAAATATGATTGAGGATCAGCAAATGTTTGATTTTTTTTTTCTTAATCTGATAAAGGTTCATGTGGCGCACCAGAGACAATCATTGTTAGCTTACTTCAGAAAGACCTCTGCTTTATTCTATATCAGAACTTAACAGATTTGAGTACTCGAAGCTTGTAATAAATGTTAGCGTAAAATATTTTAAGTTAATTTGAGTACTGCACATTAAAGATAAATTCTGTAATGCAATTTATATCAGTTAATTTGAGTACAGCACACTTGCAATAAATAACTGACTCAAATCGCATTTTTCTAAATCACATTAAAGTCATCTTTTATTTTACAGTGTATGAACTATTTGGGTAGCTTCTACGGTAAACTCTCCTAAAAAAAAAAAAACAAAGCCACACGTATGCATTTGTGATCAGAAATATTGAAGAGGTTTCACATTCTGGATTGTTGGCCCGGACCATTTTGCTAGCACATAAAAGGAGCAAATGAAATCTTAACTCTCAACACACCTCACAACACAACGACTGTCACTCAGGATGATTTTTCTAAGACTTCCAGGAATCGGGCCGCCGCTGACTTTGATGGCGTCAGAGATGGTCAAATTTGGCCCGAGTGCTAAAACTCATTAAATGTACAGTAGTTTGATGCGAAAAAAAATTGAGAGGCCACAATGATGACACTTGAGCCTTAAAATGTAATCAGTCTGCTTTGGAGATCTCTGCATCACTGGGATGTTAATCGAGGTTAATGGGGATTTTTAAGTAGTTATTTACTCTTTTGCCCTCATCGTTGGACTTTATATAAAAAGCATACCGCAATTTTTCTTTTAAATCCCTGACATGAGGACTAATTAGGCTCTCGTCAACTTCAAATGTATTTTTTTTTAATTGTCGCATCATCGATTAAATGTGATTCTACAAACGCTTGGTGCCCGAAAACGAAATACAGGGACTAAAATAACCTCGGTCGTAGCCTACAGTAATGACAGTAAAGACAAATGTAAATAATTGAAACCGTTTTGGCCACGTTTTGCTTGAATTCATGAGACAATTCTACTGTTCCTCTTTGTGCGCAGTCCCTGGCCACCAGGGGGCAGTAAAACACATACACATATATGGACAGTCAAAACTAAACTCGGAGATGTAATATTAACCGTTCGTTACAGAAATTAAAGAATATACGCATCTGAGTATATTACACTTTATGTATATGTCATGCTAAAATGGATAGATACTATTCATTAGCATGTCTGTTGCATTTTGGAATGATTGTTAGCATTAAGCTAAGCCAATTGTTCGCTATCTGCCAAACTGAAAAACTCTTAAAACACCTTTTTGGTGCGATTCGGTGATACATATTTTTATTTGGCTTCCCACCTTAATCCGAGTCGAGCGAAAGGACAACATCCTGGAAATTTTTGTCAGGTTTGGTGTCATGTTTCCTAACTAATTTCATAAGTGTTAATTCAAATGGCATTTTTGCCTAAACGATGGATTGAGCAACAAAAAGACAAAGCATTTTTTTTCCCAATAATTTGCTTGGTGCACTCAGCAGTTCTAACTTAGATATTCACTACGGGTTCCTGCACAGCGCCATCTGTCAACTTCCCTATTCCTGTCAAGTAATCATGGGCTGTATATGACTGTTTAATATTCATAATCATGTGTCACTTTGACATTTTCAAAAGGTTCCCAATCGTACTCTCTGATGGCATCGCGCACAAGGCCATGCATAACAATCCTCTCCTCTGCCATCAATAACAGTGGCCGCTCTCAAACAAGTCGCACGGGGGCCCGGCGAGTCGACAAGAATGCAAGTTTTTTATAGGGGAATTTGCTTGAATGGCGATCAAGGATTATGTGATGTCTTCTTTCTTCACGCCATCCATGTCTGAAGACCATTTGGTATCCGTCTTGCATGACTCACGTTGCTTTCTGATTGAGAAAGCGTGAAAGAGGCGGGCCGTGTTTATACAAGAGCTGCCGTCACGTGCGCATGTAAGCCGAGTGGGGTGCTGCCGGGCACAATGTCAGGCCTCAGGCTGGAACCGCAGCAGACAGGACAGCATGCGGCCTGCATTCTTGGGATTCCCCAAGACCCTTAGGAGTTTACTTTCAGGGCAATTCTTTGTCACACGATGGCATTTGGTGTCTGAGGAACACACTTCAGCCACTAAATGTCATTTTAGTTCAAATGAGACCAAAGAAATATGTTCAATGGAATATTTTCCAAGAGATCATTTTGATTCAAAATCATTTCACTTATTTTTGTCAAAATAAAATGACACTTTATTTCAGTTTAGATCGGCGTTGTTTGGAGTATGTAGACTGATAGACCTATCAAATAAAATTAAATATTTAAATTGCACTTTTCACTCAGAAAATGCAGCTCAAAATGTGCTGTACAATTAAAAACATCCCAATTACAACAAAAAGTCAAACATGCACGTTTTTGGCACGTGGGAGGAAATCTGATTACCCGAAGAAAACCTGCAGTGAACAGACAAACTTGCGCACAGCAGCCAAGACAAGACTGCAACCCTGCCAACACATCGGAAGTGCTGCCGATATTGCGTATGCATAACTTTCACTTTATTGAATTTCACTTGGATAGCTTCACGAGATAATATTATGAGCGTAATGAACGGCTGCAAGCTTGAATGAATTTAAAAGGTTTGACAACGTGGAGGTTAAAGGTGACACACGCAAATCAGTTGGCTTTTAGTGTCAAAATCGTTTGGGTTTTTTTTCCTGAATATTCATCAAAGCATGCGACATTTTTTTTTTTACATAACCTTGACATGAACCCGGAAAACGAAATCAGTTCCTCGATGATTTTGAAGAAAATATGGCTCTGTGTGGGAGGAGAGAGTGCATAAAACCAAGTACAAAATGATGGCTTGCAATTAAGTCCCAGCTGCTCTGTAATTATGTGGCTTTACGACATGCCCCGGGGGGGAGTACATAGGGACCTTTGACATAACTAAAACTATAATTACGTTTGCAGTATTTCCCCCTGCTTTTAGCCAAACCGGACTAAAAAGCGCTTCAGGTCGGATGTGAAGAATGCTAATGGTAAAGAACATGTCAGGAAAATGACTCAAAAGAATTGTGCTTGAGATATTGATCAATATTCAGATTGCCCATAACTGGCACTGGAAGAGTATTATTGCAAATGATAATGCGCTCTTCTGCTGACACCTAAAGGACAAACGTGATTTTGCCATTTACAACAAAGGTGTTTTCATCTATTAAAACATCTCAACTCTGAGCTAGTCATAAAATACGTTTTTATTTAATTTAAAAAAAAAAATTGCATTTCACATTTGATTGGTAATTACGGCACATATTGAAAAATGTTGAGCATCAATTAAAGTCTTGCTTCACTTGCTTTGGTTCGATTGGTACCAGAATAAATCAAACACATTTGGTGGAGATGCAAAAAAAAAAAAAAAAAAACAGACAGACGACAAAAAAAACATTTAAATAGTCATCAAGGCCAAACGCCACAGTAAGCAAATAAGTAACAGCAAGGGTGTGTTCGTCGTCATATAAAATGATGTGATGTGTGGAATTAAAAAGGCTTTACAAAAGTACCGATAAAATTAGTGCGCTATTACAAAACAGTCGACGGCATAGTTCAACGTCGTCCTACTTGGTTGGCTTTGGTGGTCACAACTCAATTTGTTGTCGCCAAAATTCACAGTGGTTTTTGGAAGGTTAACAATTATTGGTTCGTTGTGCGACACTCTTCATAGGAAAACATTCAGCAGAGCATCGTCTTGGTAAAAAAAGACTGTGCTTGTCAAAAAAAAAAAAAAAAAATTAAAAATTAAATGACTGCAAGACAGAAACCCCATGTGTACAGCAAAACGGGATTGCAAAATATAGGTCAAGCTAAAATCGTAAAACCGATGACCAAGGACCAACGTGTCGGATTGATCGTGGAACACAACGTTCATCGTTGTTTTCATTTAAAGAATTCAACTACGTAAACCGCAATTGAGAATCAAGTCAACAAATTTAGCGAGTTGAAAAATGACTGCCATATGTGACTGAAACCTACATATTGGTCCATTTAGCTTTTCATTATGTTCATTTCCAGCTCGGTGCTGCTATTATTAAAATTGAATCATTGCATCGTATGAATCACAGTAAGAGGGGGGGGGGGGATGTTAAAAAAAATAAATAAATAAATCTGTGCTTGTATTCCTCGCCCTTGGCCTTCTTGGAGCATTTCCTACCAAAAAGCCCTCGTTAATTCTCATTGGCCAATCTCCAGACGCATGCCGAGGGGCATCATCCTCACACAAGTAGATCAAATCGTTGCATTTAGAGCAAGCTTCAAAACTTGCCAAACACGGATTACTTTTAAAACCCTTGTACCGAAAATGTTTGATTCCACATCTACGTCCAAAATTAGCAAACACCTCACCGAGAACGAAAAAAAAATTTTTTTTTTAAAGTACCATATGGTATTGTCAAGTAAATGCTAATGTACTCCATCGTGTCACTCAACAGTGGCGTTAGCAGCAATATTGCACTTCGTAAGTAACCTGTATTCAAAAAAAAAAAAAAGTTCCTTCAGTAAAAGTCGTCTATGAAAGCTTTGCGCTTGCTTTAAATGAGAATGGAATAAAACAAAACAAAAGAAGCCAATAATTCACGTCTTGACTGAATAGTGGAGTGGATCAAAACCTTTGCAAGTTCAAATATGACCTCTCACAGACCACACAAACTAATGGGTCAAACATTGTTCCCATTAACACTTCCCACCACATCCTCTCAGAATATCCCAAAGTTCTTTGCAGAAACGCCAAGGAAATGAACTTCATGTTCTGTTTGCCTGCAAATATTCAGAGTTCTTCCAGGCTTTCTGTGGGTACATTTTTAGCAACAATTCAAGAACCCAAATGTACACACGCCTTCATACACCAAAAACCGGCAGGAAATGCTCCAGTGCGTGGTTTGAGGCACATACGCAACTTGTGGAAAAGGCGCTTGCTCCCAAAAGGGCCTCGGAAAAGCAGTTATGTCACGCAACATCTTTACTCGTCAAACAGTGGCTAAGCGTGGCGTTTTCACGAAAAACGCAGCAACTTCAGCACCTGAATTGCAAAACTATCACGTAACATAAATGTGACTTCAAAAAGAACCATCTGATGGAGAGAGAGAGAAAAAAATCAGTTTCAAGGCACAATTACAGCAATTTCATTTGAATATACTCGCATCTGTGTCACTGCTGATGGTGATGCATAGCGACAGATAAACCATATTAATAAAGGATTATGGTCAATACCATTCGTCATGCAAAGGACCGCATCTTACTAAACCACTGTTCATGTTTTTTGGTCAGCGAGTGTCTCGGAAACACGTAGAGAAAAACCGGAACAGAACTCCTGAAAGACGCTCTTCTGTAACAGTGCAAACCACTTTTAAATATCTTATTTGGTCTAACTTGGACTGACCGAGACGAAAATTCACCAAAGCAGCCACGCTCTGTTCATCGCAAACAATTGCAGACAACCCCCTAGTGCAAAATGAGAGGAATAGCACGCAACCAAAAATCGCAGAAACAGATTCTGGGTAACATTGTAACCGACAGGTGCTGAGAACGAGGTGTGCCGTGCGCAGAGTCGACTGGGCACGTGCCAACACTCGATCACAGAAAACTGGATGGACCACCAGCATAACAACACCCTGTTTCCACAACATAGTGGTCAAATATAGCAAAAGATAATGGTCGGAAAGTCCCTTCGTACAGGCTACTAACTCCGCCTCACACTGAGCAACGCGACCCAACACCACTGAACTATCTCGCAGTGTGTGGGGGTTGTGAAACTCGTGTTCATGATTGGCTGACAGTTGGCAACTAGTCTTTCGGCGCAATTTTCATCACAGGTGAATGGCGTCCAACGTGCCACGTCGTATCACTTTCACGAGAAAAATAAAGTCTCCGGCTGCCAAGTGAGATTCAGTCAGACTCCGGCAAGCCGTACCAATACTGTATATACGTTGGTTTTACAAAATAGTCAACCACATTGTTATTTCGTTTGTACCCTGTGACTAAAAAGCAAAGCGTAGAGAGTCTCTGTCATCAAAATGCACAAGCATATTCAATGAGCTTTCTCCTTTCTTCTTGACCTTTTCCTCTCCGCGTTATCATAATATAGTTACGTCAGGCAGGAATTGTCTTTCAATTAAATGTTTCCGAACACCAGCGTTCACAGTTTTTTTTCATTGCAGCGAGTTAGTATGTGTGAAAGTGTCTATCAGCAGGTGTGCGGCCATGAGTGGCCAACACGATTCGTCAGCAGTTGTCGAGTTCAGTCGTGTTCGGCCGCGTTGCTCGGTGTGCCTCCAAGTGTTGTAAACATGATTTTTAGAACAGAATTGCCCACTGCCCAAAAATGGACCGCAACATGTGTGACGTTCAGTCTCGCCCTTAGAATCGGGCGCACCAAAATAGTTTTTTGTCCCCAAATCCATTTGAAGAAACACCACTTTTCATGTCACATGTAGGTGTCGAGGTTTGGGCTGTTTGCGCTCAAGTGTTATTTCCTTGTTCTTCAAAGAGCAGCATTGCGAGTTGCGAGCGAGAAGCGACACCTTCCAAGTTACTCTGAACACACCTGTGGTAGATGTCCTCACTGAGCCGCGGGTTGCATTTTTGGTAGCGGTAGCGCTGGTGTAACGCCGGCTCGACTGCCCTGAATACGTGCAGCCCGGAGTACTTTACGAATATGTCGTAAATGTCCAGCGTCTCCAGGATATCCTCGTTCTCCTGGACATCTGCAACCATTTTTGTGCGCGTTGCCATGTAGTCTGCGTTGTAAAAACAAGCTTCGTCAAACGACCAGCGGTCAAAATGTCCCGAGTCCTTAAACAGGTCGATTGTGGCCGGACGTGGCTTGTTGTGATAGACCACGTCGGGGTTGTAATCCTGGAAATGGATGGGGAAGAACACTTGCCAGTTGTTGATGGAATTCATGCGGCAGCGGTTCACAAAGTCGGAATTGACGTTGGTGTTGACGCTAGCGAGAAGGAACAGCGTGTCAACCGGGTGCTTCTTGGAGATGATGTCCATGAATTTGATCTGAGATGGTGTGTCTGTCTTGACGCTTATCCAGGGGATTTTCACTGTCGGGTATTTGTGCTCATAGAGGTTTATTTGAGTCTTAACGCTGGCAAATATATCGTTCTGGCTAACTTGCTGCGCTTCCACTGGATCGTAAATGAACAGAAAAGTCAGGATGATGTTCTCGCTCGTTTCAAAGGCATTGGAGGCAAAGACTTTTAAGAAATTCTCAACATAGTCCCGCTCCAACACAGTCATGGGGATAATGGCGTGAACCCTGGTACCTTCTGTGACATAGGGCATGGGAATTATCTCGACCTGGCTCAAAGGTCGAACCAGATGAACACGCTTGGTGAGAGAATGACTGTGACCTTTTTGGGTGACCGCCTCGAGCTGTAAATCCAAAGTGTACTCCATGCCCCGGGTGGGGTCGAAGCGCCTGTAGCCGTTAATCAGGTGCTGCTTCTTCAGGTGCAAAACTGGTTTGTACTTCTTGTTCAGCTCTCCTACAGCGATGTCAATGATATCCGCCACATCCAAGCGGTCGATGCCATGAAGATCGCACTTGGGGGATCCGTCGATGCACGAATAAATATCCGCTTCTGTAAAGTAGTCCCAATTAATAACTTCATGGCGAGACTTTGGTTCAAAAGGCGGGTTGATTCCGATCGGCCACTGAGCACTTCGGTTGCCGTCGTAAGCATCCACGCTGACGTTTTTTATTTCGGCCTGTGGAACGACAAGTAGAATCATCACCCAACCAATGTGACTGTGCCGGAGCGACGACTTGAGTGCAAGTTTCTGAATGTAGCTCAGAGAGAACAGGTGATTTGTGACACTTGAAAATCAGCTTACCTGGAGCTTAGCGATCTCATCGTAAGTCTTCTGCAGTTCAATCTCTGTGAAGTGTTTGTGCAGCCGGTACATCTCTTCAGGGTCAGACACTGGATGGACAGTCAGAGCTCTTTTAAACTGTTCACTCTGCTCTTTGCTTGGATCGGAGTTTTTGCCCAACTGATAATGGTGGTAGCGGAGGCCCTAAGGCAGAAGGACGAGAATTCAAAATGGCAGAAACAGCTTTTAAATATGAATGAAATCTCGCTTTTCTCAAGAAACGATACAGCGTTACAGTCAAAGAATGAATTTGGAATTTAAAGGGGTCAGGATTAAGTAAATAAAACAATCACTGAAGATGATGTCATTTAATGGGTAAACAAAGTCAGCACCTAAGGCGCTTGAGTGATTAAAAAAGTGAATCCAATTTATCAAGCTATTAAAAGAGTTCAGAATTAAGACTCTGCGTAACAGGGCAGGGAGGTCTCTCCCAGTCGAGACATGAGCAATTTTTGTCTGAAAATACAAACTGATGTTTTCCTCCCACATCCCAACTCCTTTCATTGTGCGAGTCTCTATGAGCACTCCAATTGTTTTTATTTCCATAAAATGTGGTTAGTTTTGGCCCAGTGTGAAGATTTTGAAAAAAAAAAAAGTATAGGAATATTTATATTCTCTCCATTAGTCATAATTCCCGCACAGCTATGGAAGAATATGGGTTAGACCTTGAGACACGCCTGACAGTACTTCATAATCTTGTTAAAGTTTTCCGAATGTTCCAGGATGATTGATGAAGAAAATCCCAAACTAGCTGAGGTCAAAATGGAATAGGTATGATGGCATGTCGCTTCTTCATCAGTGACATCTTCAAGTACGTCTGAACTGCAATGCCAATGATGTTGCAATGAGTAGATTTACGGGGAGCTGTGCTTGTCCCCTTTACAGCAGACACACTTTTAAAAACAAGAGAGGATTAACAACCCACTCTGTAATATACCGTGAATACCAACTCAATGCAAGGATGTTTATTACTGTTTTATATGCTGTCTTTCACATTTAAGTCCCTTCAGCTCTTCATGTTCATTTCGACTAGAAACTGTCCCTTTCTCTTGCACGCAAGACTTCACATTGCAACGCATAATGGAAGAACGCGTCAGTCTGATTTTAGAATTCTGCCTTTATAGACCATCACAATGTGATAAATAAAACGATCAGGAAGTAATTAAAATGTACTATTTTTGAGTGTTTCTAAAAATATGAGGTCGGAAAAAAATAAAGGCCTAAAAATGCACAAAAGGCAGTGAAGTGGATGATTATAAAGGCCTCCTTTCATTGGTAAACAAAATCTCTTTATAGCATTAACAGAAGTCAAGTAAAAGATGGAGTAGTTGGTTGAATGAGATCGTTAACAAAAATCTACGCTCTGCAGGCTCCTGAATGCAAAAAAGGTTCACAGCAATATGACGACCAGTGATACCCTTCACTGGAAAGACGAATTAGACCTTAGCAGAAAATTAAAAACAGCTTTAGGTGTTCATGTATCCGATTGATTTTGGACAGATTAAACCAAAGTCAACCATCATTGCGAAGAGAAAAAAACGGAGAAGGAAAGGAACAGATCAGAATCATACCGCGTCATGTGTCAAACATGGTAGAGGGAATGTTCCACAATCACATCATGTGAGGTGCACGGCGAGTCACTCTTAGCATAAAATCACCCAAATACGTAACTGGTAAAATGGTGATTCACAGAGCGGAGGAATAAAGAGGCCCTGACTAACTGTTACATGTTGTGAAACGAGTTGAGTTGAATTCCCAAGAAAAACAAAAAAGGTCAACGGTCAATTCTGATCTCAACCAGAAAAGGCATTTTTTCTTCCTACTCATTGAAGACTGAAAGAGACGGAAACAAGCAAGCAAGTGAAAGGTCAACATTTCTAACCCGTCTTGACCAATGTGGTGATGAGAAAAGACCAAATGCTAAAAAACTCAAGTTACGTACCTGAAATTCGCTGACACAATTAGTAGCCGTATAGTCGATGATGCATCTCCCGAGCCACTCATCAGGCCTGGCGCTGAGGATGTCGTTCCTACAATTTTCCAGGAAGGGTTGAAGCCGAAGCAGCAAGGTTCGGGACAGGAGGTACCCAAACCCTCCGTAACAGTAGCTCCCTTCCATTTCCCCGCCTATGAACTCCTCCGGACAGCCCATGTAAACTTCTTGATTCATACTCAGGTGATCCACAAGTTCTTTGATCCTGTCGGCTTCCGTGTAGACATCATCTTGGACGAAGTAAAACCAGTCATACTCGTTGATATAATGGTCGAAAATGTACTTGACGGTCTGAAACATGTTCCAGATCTGTCTTTCGTCTCCATGCGAGACTACAAACATGCCGTGGGGGGCTTTGCGGTTGTATGTGCCAGTGAAGAAGACCACAGTGTCCAGATGATGGCTGATGGTGCGATTGACAGCTACGCCCAAGGTGTTAATGGTGTTTTTGGACGTCAGGACTCCAACGAACAGAGGCTCGCGAATCCCCAGTTCTGTACTTATATATTTGGCCCTGAAAAAAGACACCAAAACGACATGTTGAAATGTCACAACTCAGTTGTTTTCTGGATTTAGTCATGTGATGTTCGCACTGTGAGCCCAAAGGGACGTTGATGTCAATTCCAGTCAACAGCAGAGGGCAGTATAATGTCAAAATGAATGCACCCTGAGAACGGGTTCATTAATCATCTTAAGTCTTATTCCACCAACATATTATTAATCAGAATATATTGTTTAGACTAGTGGGGGCACATAGACCATATTGCACTTTAAGTTATTGTCTAAGGTCTAATGGTACCATATGTTCCATGATCCAATCTGGTTTTAGCCCTCTCAAATAAGTAACATGACTTAAAAAAAAGAGCAATTGCCACATCTGCTATAGTAGTATGTGTTCATTTTTTAAACCTATGATTACAGATGATTAAGCTAAACTATGTGACAGTCAGTAACCTTCAGATGAATCATTGACTTATGTATTAATAATTTTCTTGAAACAAAAACTACATTCAAAGATAAATGTATTTTTACCTCATGCGACAAGCTGAAAGTCACAACAAAAACTCTTTTGGAAACGAAACATCTGTGTACCACAACTCAACAAACCCCATCTCTGTGGGAAAGCATTTCTTTTTTTAAATGAAACTTAGGGGTTCAATATTTAAAGCTCCTGGGGGGGTTGAGGGCTAATATTTGAACAGGGACCGAGTCCAGGAAAATGTGAACATATTTGAATCTGTCAGCACAGCATGAGTACTGCATATAGTTTAAGAGTGTCTTCACTGGAATGGATGACTGTTTTGTATGAGGGGTGGTGGTATAGATTTGAAAAATTATTAGACACCATGTTCTTTCAGCAAATGAAAGGCAACTATGAGAAAACTCAATTAAACTGGTAATATGTCGTCCATCCATCTGTTGTCTATCGTAACTGTCATTTCATTTGGGTTGTGAATGAGCCGAGCTTATTGCAGCTGTCCTTGGGAGAAAAGCAGAGTAGACAATGTATTCTTTGTAATCCTTTTTGATGATGGTAGACAAAAAATGAAGAAGAGGAAAATTATATGGTGAAGGTGAAAGGTGAAGCAGAGCACACCTGAACTTCTCAATAAGGCAAACGATACCTTGATTTGCAGTAAAGTTCTCCGAGTTGTTTTTGGTTTTGTTCTTGTTTTTCTTTGAACACGAACATTGTATGTGAAGTGGATGAATTGGTGAATTTTTGTATTGTAAACTATATTGAATTTAAAAAAAAAATCACATTCAACCCACCCCCCAATTATGAACATTTCTGTGAATACAAACGTTAAACTTGTAGGGTACAACAACCCCCCCACCCTAATTTCCATGTACGGAACGTTAATTAGCATTTTGAGGAGAATATTTACAAATTGTTTTTTCCAATGCATTTCAATGGCCATCAAGGGGCAACAGCACAGCAAAAAATAAAATAAAATAAGTTTTTTAAATAGATTGGATAGGTTGTTAGAGCTTATCGATCGGTGATCGTTTTCTTAAACTCGCTGATCGGCTCCTAAATCCTAATCATGTTTACCCTAAAATAATGTAAATGTACGTGTAGGATAAAGTGCAGGAAAACAATATAAACAGATGCCACATTCAGAATACAGACCTAAACACAAAAAAAAAAGTTTGCCCATCCCTAATTTAGTCTACATTGTTATCTATCGCAGTGAATACATCATTTAATACATAGTAGTAAGGCATAAAGAGACGTGTGTGTTGCTGTGGAATATAAAACTACAATCCCCATACGTACCTGATAACTTTCTTAACGGTACTCGGCTCAACTTGTTTATAGGGCAATATTCTTGGTTCGAAATCCGCTTCAAGCTCCGCGTCGTGGGTGACTGAAATGGAATTGGTTTTTCGGGCTCCCTTGGGCTGTTCATCGCGACCCACATGAGCACCGTGAGCCACATAACACGCTTCTTCTGTCCAGTTTACACTGAGTAAACTCAAGGTAAATCCTAAAGAAATGCCGATTACCACCGGGCCCATCGACCGCAGGGTAGAAACAAGGGTTGCAAATCTCATGTCGGCGCCTCGGCTGCTCTACCGGAGCGTCCCGGTGCGTTTGTACGGAACCTCCAGGTTGGTGTAAGTTGTAGAGACGCTACAGGTCAACTACATCAATTCCGAGGCGTTTCTTCATCCAACTTGTGGGAAAGAAACTTCTTCCGTTTGTAAAATTGCGTGAGTCTCTTACGTGTCAAGACAGCTTGTTACATAGCTCCGCCCCCTTGGACGTAAGCGTGACAAACGCGGAGGCGGCCAAGCAAGGCGGGTCTAGTTCCTGTTGGTGGCCGTGCGCGCAAAACTACGCGGATGTATATTTATTTCGTTCACCTGCGTTGTGCCATGTGACGTGACGTCCATTTACAATCCCCAGTCATGAATGGTCAGCAGGATTGGCATGGTTCGTCCTAATCTTGTTTGGTCTATTATTGAAGATGCCTCAGTGCAATTAAATAAAATAGCTCTAAAATGCTTGAGTAAATTTTATTTGGATGCTGCATTTATATTTTGAAGATGGATACACCATGAATTAGTGCACAGTTTAAAGCAATGATCACCAAAACATTTGTCGCATAGGACAGTGTCTTCAGTAATTAACAGGTGTGCTATGGGAAGTTATGCAGATTCATTTGATTGGTCCAAAATTATTTATCTACAGCAAATCATTGATTCTTGCTTCTCCATGTCAGCAATGGAAAAACAATTCAATTATCTTCCACTAGATGGCATAGGGCACAACTAGCATGGTGTCCTCGGTCTCCAGTAAGCCGACTAGGACCACATGAGTGGCCAGTCGGCCGGGGCTAAAAATAGCTCACCAATTTGGCGATATTGTAGGTGAAAGACCACTAAGACCACAAAACACAGACTCAAAAGTAGCAATGATCTCCCTTCCATGCTGGCTCAAATTTTGGTATAATTCAATTCAGTTGGAATTTCCTCACTCCTCTTCTGGAATGGTAAAACATCACATGACGCTCATCATGATCCTAAATAGTCCCTTCATATTTGTATGACAGTTGATGTAATAAATGTGTAAATAAATACTATTGCTTCTCTTTGGTCTGAATAAGAAACAATTACAATCATGGGAAAAAGTCTTCAGCTGCCATCTGGTGGTCATATACGTAAAAGACACGGGTTTGTCGGATTCTAAAAATACGGTCAAATGCCAGCGACAGTGAGAGGTGGGAAGTATAAAGGAGGACAAGATCCCAGTTGGCCAGTTTTTCACTATCAAGATCAGTTTATATATTTTTTGGTAGGTAATCTGAAATTAGACGTTATTTTCATTTTGGAGTAATTAGAAAATAAGTGACGACTTGAAAAATGCCTACTTTTAATGAGGAATATGAGCACGTCCCCCTCCGCTCTCCCCATGGTATTGCAAGTTCCAGTTCCAGAGACTAAAATGGGAAAGAGTCTATATGCAAATTTATTTGGATGAAGATTGGCTCCAGTTATTCGACTGTAGGCGACGTAACTATAATGCGCCGTTTTATTCTTCGGAATGTTACAGCTATGGGTTATGCGTACAACACTCTATGTAACTTTCCAATGCGACCACATTCGGCTGTGGAGTCGGCCTCCTCAAATTTTAGTACTGATGTCATTTTTACGTGCAAACCTATTATATAAGTGCCAATGTAATCGTCAATGAAGCGTCCATTTAATCTTAAGAACATTTTCAATGTAAATAACTTTTAACGTGTTGACCATCTCGGTGGATATCTTTTAAAATGACATACCGTTATTGGCTGCACACTATAACATAATTAAATAAAGTGATTACTTTATCCAATTCAATAAAAGTGTTTTACATTGAGAGCCTAATACCGCAAATATTCTATTGTGGTGTGGCACATCGCCATATTGTAGTTTGTCCTGTTGGAGATGCCGTACCATATGGGCTGCAACCCGAGTCGAGGTTGCCATATCCGGGTACTTTCGTGTGTTCGCGGAAGTAGAATTGCATCTCGCAAATTCCCTGCTCGGTCCGCCCAAAGATGACGTTTAACGAACCACGAGAAAACAATTTGAGAGACAGCCCATGAGTTGAATAAGCACAGATCGGTGGGGGTGAGGCGTGGTCCTACTTGTCGCCCTTTCCATCTGATTACTCTGACAGGCTCTATGTGCTAACTTTCAGCACTTCCGAAGCTGTGCAGAGTTTTAATGTTGCGCTTGGACTTGTATGGTTTGTTGATTGCGTTTCGCGTTTTTAATCGCAGTTTGTTTCATGGCGGCGATGGAATGTCGTGTGTTGTCCATTCAGAGTCATGTTGTCCGAGGATATGTTGGAAATAAATCGGCAACGTTCCCTCTGCAGGTAGATAGCGGTTCTTGCATGTTTGTAGCTGTGTGGCTAATATGACTAACTATTGTATTGCAGTATTGTTATGTAATGTATGTCATGTCGCGTTCACGTCTTGCATATCTAAACTGGAAAATACATCAACGTTATGCATCAATGAGGAACAATTTCTAACAATGACATGAACGCAACATGTTTGCTTGCAGAGTCGAGATGCGTTCAATGTGTCTAAACACCGTCAGTAATTTGAATACTTGCTCTGAGTATAGACAGTTAAGTTTTTTTCTCCATTGAGTCTCCTATAACTTATTTGTATAGGTTTTATTCGAGCGAGCGTAATGTTCTTTTAAAATACTTTATACATGTACATATGCCCAAGTAAACATGCTGTGCTTAGTGTTCCTTGGCTACAATCGCCCTAATTTAAATGTGCTAGTATAAACTACTTACGAATAAGAATAACGGCTAACTTTAGTTTTAAATGTGAATATTGAAATAACTTTTACGTTTGACCATAAATCAGCCAATTAAAGACTTTCAAGTTTTCATGATTACATTTGGGGGCCTTGTTGCATTAGTTTATGTACAAAGGTCAACTCAATGAATGTCTATCTCTCTCTTTCTTGTTCTCTTTTCAGGTTCTGGGCTTTGAAGTGGACTCCATCAACTCAGTGCAATTTTCCAATCACACAGGTTGGCTCATGTGTTTACAGAGGCCTCACTTGAGGCAATTGCGTGTGCCAGTAGTTTCTTTTTATCATATTGCTACATATTTGTTTTTGGTTTAGGTTTAAAAACATTGCCAAAATGGACCGTTATGTAGAGTTTGCTTAATATATATATATATATATATATATATATATATATATATATATATATATATATATATATATATATATATATATATATATATATATATATATATATATATATATATATATATATATATATATATATATATATATATATATATATCCTTCTTTTTAATGCTAGCCAAGTAGCCAATATTCTTGTTTGGCGATAATAGTTCAATCCCATTTTCAGTTACAGTGTTCCAATTTGGTAAATACAACCTTTAGTACCGTACTTGGTTATGTGTGTTTTTCCTCTTTTTAATGTACTTAAACACATGCTGGACTACTCTCTGAGCTGTTAATAATCCACGGCTAAGAAGTAATTCATTAAATGTTTATGGCACACTGGTTTGTTACAAGGACGACAGTGTCATTGTGGAGTCCCTGGATTCTTTTGCACTCAAGGTCCTAACGTTTTTTCTAAGAAAGGAAAAATTAATAGATACTTATATTCCATTTATGTTTAACACAAACATTCTTCGATTTCAGTCTTGGGCCGCCTGTTAAAAATTCATTGCTGTCAATTTGTATTCAGTTGTACTCTAAATTGTCTTTAGATATGAATCTCAGCGAGAATGCATGTCTTTCTGTGCCCTGCGAGTGTCCAGGCTGTACTCTGCCCTGCACCAACATTCAGCTTGGATGGCATTTTATTCAACCGTAACTCTAATGAGTATAAGTCCGGGGCTCAATAGAGAATTATAATTAGATCTGGGCTTTATGCACCAAAGCATGTAAAGAATGTGAATTCACACATGATGGGAGATGTTTGCACAGTAGCCTCTTAGATTAATACATCTAATATATATTCCCTTTCCAGGCAAAACTGGTTCATTCAGGCTAATTCACACTCCTGTAATTTGACCCGTATGTGAAAATGTCCTTTAAAATGTTCCAGTGCAGGTCTGAGAGTGTTTTCTTCTGTAAAAGCTTTCTCACTGCAGGAGGGGCTCTCTGCTGACTGGCTCAGGGTCAGCAAAGGGCCCGTATTGAACTCGGTGCTCTTTTTGTCTGTTTGTGAGTTTTTTCATTTGCAGTCCGAACAGCTGTGGGGGTTTATTGTGTGTTCATGGTGAAGGGGCACCAAAAAGGGAGGGAAAGTGGCTGCTTCTTCAGTCAGTGTAGAGGCCCTGTTTAAGAGGGAGATTACATCACAGTGAGTCAATGATAAAACAGCAAAGGGAAGGAACATAATAGTTCCAGAAAATATCTTCCATCCAATATTACTTTCCGTTTTGTTGTATGGTGTTCTTGGAAAAACATCAATAATCAAACTTTTGTCTCATGTCTTAGGCTATGCCCACTGGAAGGGTCAAGTACTAAAAGCTGATGAGCTCAATGTGCTCTATGAGGGCATCAAGCTCAATAAGGTGAACCACTATGACTACATCCTCACAGGTGAGACAAAAGCACACCTGGGCAAAGTATGGCCCGGGGAGTCCCATCTGGCCTTCTCTTAGTTTTGGACGACCCTTACAGTGACCATAAAGTCAAAGTAAAACATAAAATATGCCGTGCTTTTATTTTGAAAGTTGTGCTATATTTTGTATGTGCACACGTGTGGACGCTAGTGCAAAGGAGGTAGCAAGCTACCACTTGGCTGCTGTTTTGCCAATTTTGCAACATTTTTGTTCTATTAAGACAGGGGTGTCAAACTCATTTTTGTGGACGGGCCACATCATAGTTACGATTTCCCTCAGAGGGCCGTTATGGCTGTGAGCTTAGCGTGTTGGCTTGGCCCTTCCTCTGCAAGTTCAAATTTGTTTTGTTTCCATTTTCTTGACCAAGGGTACAGCAGGGACACGTCCTTCCTGGTGACTGTGGTTGACATTGTTCAAGAGCTCAAAAAGGCAAATCCCAGTCTCGTATATGGTGAGTGCAATACTTGTTGACTCAATTCAAAGTTGAACAAACTAAATTTCTACCTAGTTAGATCCTGTCTTATATATATATTTTTTTTTTGCGACAGTTTGTGACCCGGTAATGGGAGACCACGGTGCAATGGTGAGCATTTTTATATCCTGTTCTAATATGCTGCAGTAAACATGAAAAGATGACCTGAAAATAAGTTGAAACAAACCTTCAAATTGGTGCCTTTTCAGTATGTCCCAGAGGAACTTCTGCCAGTCTACCGGGACAAAGTAGTGCCTTTGGCCGACATCCTTACCCCCAACCAGTTTGAAGCAGAGTGAGTAGCCTTTTAATTAATACAAAGTTGGAGAACGAAAGCTACTGATGTGGCATGGTTAAAGATATGTACAGGAGGAACGTGCTTGTAAATGATACGGATAATTAATACACCTGCTTTTTTTAAACAGGCTATTAACTGGGAAGAAAATCCACACGATAGAAGATGCTCTTCAGGTGGGTACCTTTTGTGATTAGAATTTTATACAAGCAGTTCAAAATTGTGAGCTTAGTATGTCTTGTGGACTCCCCAGGCAATGGAGTTGCTTCATAAAATGGGTCCGAAAACAGTGGTACTCACTAGTACTGAGTTGCCTTCAAATCAAGGAGACCAGTACCTGGTGGCCCTCGGGAGCCAAAAAATCGGTAAAGTCCCAAAGCCGCCTCCTCTGTGTACATTGATACATTTACAATTCAACGCTTCTTAGCCATTGACGGGAGATAGGGAAACGTGTGGATTTAATTGCAGATACGCTTGCAAGGCCATTTTCAAGGCGGACCTTTCAAGAGAAGTTAGGTCGTCCAACACTCACTCAGTACTGTGTGTGTTTTTGTATATTATTTGTCCAGCCGTGGTGTCATAAATGATGGTAATATGAGGGGGATTAATTCAAGTAGGACGAAGTCGGACTTCGTTAAAGGCCTACATGTAAAATGCATGGCCCGCCACTGATTTTTGGAATTGTGACACTTGTGTGCTGGGATAAATGAGTGGCCAAGACGACATAAAACATTTTTATCTGTCATATACTATTACCTTTCCATTCTCGAGCAATGACTAAATTCCGCTGGAACTAAAAAAAAAAAACATCCGTTTTGTGTCATTTTTGTAAATTGGTGTAAACACGACAAACCAACAAATTGTAATCAAACAAGACCTAAAACCGTCCCGTTGTCCATTCTGTCATGTAGTACAACCAGATGAGACAATTAGCATTCAGAAGATCCGCATGGACATCCCTAAAGTTGATGCCGTGTTCGTGGGGACAGGGGACCTGTTTGCTGCCTTGTTGCTTGCCTGGACTCACCATCACCCCAAAGACCTGAAGGTTCAGACCCACCTCTGCAATGATCTCAATCCTTGAATAGCGGCTTCAATGTCATAATGACCAATTGGTGTAATCACTTCTACTGTTTGTCTGTTTTCCCCCCAGGCTGCCTGTGAAAAGACTGTTTCAGTTATGCACCACGTAATTAAGCGGACCATTAATTATGCTAATGGTATTTCATTTTTACTTACTTTACAAATTGTTTCCTGTCATTGTTTGCACATGCTTGACACAATTCCCACAATAATCGAAGGGGGGGTGAATACAGTTTTCTTGAAGTTAATCTCGTTGCACACTTGAGTACAATGACAATAAAGGGATTTCTAATTTGATCAACTGCTCTGCTATGTTTCAGAAAAGGCCGGCCCAGGGAATAGGCCCAGCCCTGCACAGCTGGAGCTGAGAATGGTTCAGAGCAAAGGCGATATTGAGAATCCTGCCATCGTTCTGGAGGCTAAAATGATACAAAAGTCCTAATATTTAAGATGGTAACATTCATGAATCAATTTTGAGATCCGGATGGAGCATGCAGATATTTTCCAACCCGTGTCATGTGTTTTTTCCTTCCAGGATCTCTGAAGATGTCCGGTGCGAAGGGTCATTTCTCACACTCTGTATGGAGATACTCCAGAATCACTGCCATACATCTCCCGACTATGGCTTTTGAAAATATCATCTTCCTTTGCATAGTTTTAAAAAAATATAATAGCCAATAGGGCTTATTTTTAGAGATGGTTTACTTGACTACAAAATATACTTTAATACTCCTTTTAGATATATTGTAAACAGATGCTTGCTTGTACACGCTTCTGCAGTCCGCATAATTTAATTCAGCGCGAAAGGTATTGCTCATTTTGCATTTAGAACTTGACAAAATAGCTTAAAAAAATCCAGCGTCAAACTTAAGGTGTCACTTTGTGCTGAAATATGTTGTAATGATGTCATTGCATTGGGAGTGCCCACATGATTTTAAATAATGAAGGTGTATGTTGTGCTTAGAATAAATGTGACAGCTTATATGCAGTGAGATTTGAGGCGTTAGGTCACTCCGAGTAAGTACACATTAGATCCCTGTTTTATAACATCTCAAATTGAGGTATTTGCACAGATCATTTTTAATAGAGAATATTTACAGTACTGTTGATCATTTTATTGCTATTGCCATATCTCACTAATCAGTAGCCTTAAAGCAGTTAGCAAGCTAAACAGGTTTTGAATGTTTTTTTTTTTGTGTACAACAGTATTAGTTGCTCCTCACAAATATTTCAAGGCCAAAACATTGAGCCGCTGCTCTAACATTGAGCAAACGGAATGACAGATGAAATAAAAAGCAATTTAATAACTTTCCCTTGTGTGATATTTTTTGTTTATATTTTGGCACTGAGCGTTTGAGTCGCTCACAAAACTGATGTACCTCAAGTGCTCATATTGAAAATTTCCAAATAAATGCCAGCTATTTTAATTAAAATTATAGGCCTAATGAATTCTTGGAAAGAAATGTTTTTCTTGTGTGTCAAGAAGTGTGTGTAGAGGTAGGGGGGTTTAAATTATCTCTGCCATTATAAACTAATGCAGCAAAATTTTGCTTTTAAGTTGATTGTGAATATAGTATTGCATATCTGGAAAGACAGGCAACTAAATAATATTTGCCTCGTGAGACCAATTACTTAATACTGTGTGATTAGGGGCAGGTGTGGTTGTGCTGCATTAATCCTCAATATGACTAGCTGGCATTAACCCAAATCACGCCACAAGACAATAGTGTTTATCTTTACTCCATAGGATAAGAAGTAAATTTCTGTGTATTCAGTGTTGGTTTGTTGAGTTTTAAAGTCATATGAATATTTTGAAGATTGATATGATCTATGTGGGTGCACAACAATTACCGTAAATGCTCTTTTACTAAGAATGTACAAGTGACTCAGAAGATTACCAACATGGTGCCTGCGGGAACCTATTTGACCCCCGAAGGACCATATGAATAGCCTGCATTCCTTTACTTTAATCAGTACCCAAGAAGTAACTTTTATTTACCCTTGACAAAAACTGTTTTTATTCAGTAAGTATACTGCATTGTGTAACTTTTGTAACAATTGTTATAATGTGAAATAAGATGTGTACCTCGCATTAATAATTGGCAAACTGGTTTAAAGACGCAGATGTGCTGAAACGCCAGCAGCGGGCTGAAGAGGTCTAAAATGGTTCATGACGGAGAGAAGGTTTGACAAAAAAAACATTTTGCTTTAACGCATTTTCCCGACCCAAAAAAATAGATGAATTCTCAACGTTGAAAAAATTTTAAAATAATGTAGTGTATATATTTTATTTCAAACAGCGATTCCTAAAATATATGATTTATTTCAAAATTGTAACTTGGAAATAAAAAAAAACTTAAATTTGGCAATGGAATGAAGGAAGCAATTAATGACTAATGGGGGGGAAATGTGAACATGTACTGTACTAGTTGAGCAACTACATGTTTGGTAATTTTAGCGTCGTGACTAAGAAGGCAGGTATTGTATTGCAGATTATTGTGTGTTTTCTTATATATGTGTGCTCTTATCAGGAGAATTGGTGAGGGGGAGGGTACTCTGGACTAACCGGATGGATATCTTCAGAGGGGGGCTTTGAGGAAATGTGGCGCTTTAACCGACAAACAATAGTGCTCTTGAAAATCGCATGACCTCAAGTCATCTTTGTACCGTCTCTGTTAAACCACGTTGTGGAGATAGAGGGGGCTCTGTAAATGGGGCCGCTATTTTATTTTATTTTTTACAACCTCATGAAGCCCTGAACCGCTAACCGAAGCATTATCGAATCAACGGGGCTATTCACTCCCAAGTGATCCATTTGCAGGTAAGCCCAATGAGAATGTGCCTTGCTGTCAGCTAGCCGTGGTCAGCTAACTAGCATAGCATCTAACGCTAGCAAGACAGACTCACGGGTTCGCCGGCTACTCAACTGTGCTGCACGACCTTTACATGCCACCTCTTGGCTTTAAATATTTTCTTAGTCAGATACAGTCCGAAGATAATAACTCTGTGGGATAGTGTGTACTTTTCCAGGCTTTTAGGTTTTGGGTTAAATTGGTAATGTGTTTACGGCTCTTGTCCGCCACTCGTTCATCTTCGGGAAGCTTCTAAAGCGCTTGGTTAATATTTTCCCTATTTTTCCCCCATAAAAGAGAAGCAATGTAACCCTTTCGTCTTCCCCGAGAGTTAACGGCACTGGCGTGTGACGTCCCGGGCACATGGGTCGTAGTTAACGGTCATGACCGGTATGCTTGTAGCGAGTGGTATATGGAGCCTTGACTCGGATTATCAACCGATGCCAGATTGCCAGTTCGACACGAGAACGCTTGTTTAACTCGAGGAAATGATACGTGTTAAACTGCTCTATGTATGAGCGAGCGTTGAATTTGCATCACCTTGTCGCAATCTGATTGCAACACTATTACAGCTGACGTTTGAGAGATGGCTGTGTAAACAACGCTATGATTTGACATTTGCCATTCATCATTAGGTTGTTGTGATGTTTTAATGCTTCTTGCCATTGATGTGCATCAGAACCCTTGCAGTATATTTATATACACTTAACTTGATGCTTGCACCAACATTTTTGGTGTAAATCATGTCCCGACGTTTATTAATCGTCCAGGGACAAACTTCATAATTGCAGTAAAATATTTTTGCTGAAGTAACTCAAGCCACTGTCAATCTTTATTTCATATGAAGCTTTGGTATGATAATCTGCAAGACTACAATATGCATGGCAAAGCTGTAAACCTTTAAAAATACTGTGCAACCTTATAAATTGGCAACTCCAATACTACTGATTGAAAAGTTATTGTCATAGGACACTTTCAGAGTTAAATATGCCCACTGACCAGTCTAAGCAGACTTCTCACATGTGGACTCTAGCTGTTTGCTTGTTGATATCTTTTTAAGCACAAACGCTGTCAGATACTGGATATACGTTTTGTGGTTGCAAAGTCCAAAAGGTTTAGTAGATAAGGTGTAAAAGCTAAGCAGGTTACAACATGTGTGGAGATCTGTCTCAGGACTTGGATTCATGCGCTGATGAACTTTCATTTTAAAGTTGCATCATAAAATGTAACCGTAGGGTTGTTTTATTATTAATATTATCTTAAGTAGCAAATCACAATGGTGATATTAGTCTGTACTACTGGCAGATTATGCTGATTCGGGTCAACCGTTTCATATTATGCTACACTTATTGTGTGAAAGTTTTGTAGCCATTTTTTTTGTCTTGAGTTGCGAGTATCAATTGAAGTTATGAGCTCTACCTATGGTTGCAAGGAACAAAACACAAAGAAAATTACACATGGTTTAATTTCCCAAAATCACTTTGTTGTCCAAAGTCACTGTCACAGTATAAAACATAAACGTTGCTATAGTTCATAAAAACCATACAAGTTATATTTTAACATAATCAACAGCCATATACTTTAATCTCTGTGAAAATTTGCCAAACTAGTTGGTCTAAACCCCACTTCACTTGAGAGATAATGTAAATGTAATGAAAGAGAAACAAATTTTATTGATATGAAGTGTTGTGGGAGCAACATTGAATTGGAAATAGGAATTACTGCTGAACATATAAATGAATTTGTTTGTAGTACTTTTTCATTTATATGTCGGCAACGCAAGGCATCATCAAAGATAAATCACCGCACCAAGGTTGTTTATCAAACGCAAAACAAAACCAAAATCAAGTCACACGGTTTTCCATCGACTAACTCCGAACACAGTCATTTAAAAGATGCTTGCCTCTCATTTAAAAGATGCTTGCCTCTGATGCGGGAAGACAACCAAAAGCAAGATGGGCTGACAAACTCCACCAGACAACTGATCGTCTCCCTCCAGCCTTTTGTTGGTAATGAAACGCGACATATCCAGGATGCCTGGATGCCTGTCGCTTGCTAATCGTCGCTAATCTAATCCTCTGGATTAGAGAATGAGAATACAGTCAGACTGTTGGTGCGGGACGTGTGCCTACCTCCTACCCTTTGTCCATTAGTTGAATCTCCTCACAGTCAACAGTGACAACTGGATATTTATTTGGGTTTTCCGTCCTGCTCTCGCTGGGAATCAAAGTTTTGTTCTTGCCGTTTCGGTGGGGCTCTCTTGGTTTTGCTGAACAGGCAGTTCCTCCAACAGACGGTGTTCTTGTTGTCATCATAATCCCTTTCCTTCAGTGGGATTATGATGGATATGGAGCTCGGCAGACTGTGAGTACCTGCTGCTCACTGCCGGTATTTTGTTTTTATTTTGGCGCTCGTTTGGTGAACCGCCATCCGCCAAAATGCTCAACCAGAGTGCTGTAATGATCTTCACTGGGATTTGTGGGGCCTTGGTGCTCATGGCAATGGCCTACTATGTCTACTGGTGAGTAGAACGCACAATATGGATTCCGGCACTGGAATTTCAAATGAGTCTGTAGTCAAAAGGACTCAGTGTTTGCAAAAAGAGAATGTATGATGTTGACTTGAACCTGCTTAGCAGATCATAGAGTAGGAGACTAGGCGAAGTGTTCGTTCAAGTCAAGTAGCTGCAAGCGACTGGTGGCTGGCTAATTGTTGGTAATTGACAAACAGCTGTCCAGATCTAAGCAGCTTTAACCCGCTCAGTGACTAATCATTCCGTCAAGTTTAGTTGGGTCTTGGGGTGAAACTACTGATAAACCGAGAAGCGGTTTCAGATGGTTTTAATAATCATTAAATTGGTATTTGGCATCTCCACAATCGTCGTTATTTTAGCTTGCAACTTCTGGTGCCCAAAAAAAAGCAGCAGATAAAGAAGAGATGGACGAGGGAGCAAAGAACAGTCAGCTGCATATATGGTGCTAAGAAATGTGTCAAAAGTTTTGATGATGCTGATTATATCACTGATGAGACATTTTCATCCCATCACATATTGGTGGCATTGCAAAGTTTTGTGGACAAAAGTGAAATGGAGGGAAAAATTCGAATGGGTAAAGTTTGTGAGGGAGGCTAAGGAGGGAGCACAGGTCTTGGCTTTGCAAACGTTTGCTTTCATCCTTGCTCCCAGATGCAATGTGCGCCATCATCGTTTAATTTTGCTGTGGCTGGATCAATTTTTTTTTTTTTGCACCTGACTGTTCACAAATTTTGTATTAAATGGCACTTTTCTCAGAAGGCAATATGAGTTGCTGCCTCCATTGTTTCTTGGTGGCTGATGTGTACAAAGTGCATGCATGTGAGGTAAATGTGTCAAGTGTGTCAAGAGGAAATAAGAACAAAGGTCTTGGCAACAGACTGGGAGTTGCCCCCACAAATATTTCAAAATTAATTGTGTGTCGGACAAATATAAACTTGTTATAAATGCATACTTACGGTACTTTATATCTAAGATCTTTGGAGTGCCTTTGAATGTAAAGTTAGGTTAAACATTATGCTAAAAGTTACACAACATACAGATAAGATGCACAACTGCATTCACAGATAACCCGTTTATGATTGACACGTCTTGTCCTCACAGACCTACTTTTATCATCACGTTTGAAAGATCACATTCCCTGTAAGTTGACATTTGCAAAGCTGACCAATGACGTAGCAGGCACCAGCAGGCTGACTTGACCACTCTCTTTTAGCACAAAGGTTATTACGCCAACACACATCAGAGACCAGTGCGGATGTTTGGACTTGATGACATCAACTGACTTCCAACAGTATTTTATGATTCGAAATGGTGGATACATTCCACGTGTCATATTGCCTGCGGAGACTGAGCCGAGGTAATGTAGCTGCTGCATGACTTTAATTCATCAACGTATTACCAACCAACACATTTGGATTTTTATCTCATCTCGAAAATGTTTTTGTGTTTGTGTAGACACATTTTTGTCATTTTGTAGGAAGTATAATTTTTGTGTGTCCGTGAGACTTTGGGATATTTTTTGGTCAGTCGGTTTGAAGAGCTGATTTTTACGTTAGGATGTTAGGATATCTGATTAAAAAGGATTTTTTTTCGTCCATGGATGTCATCCATCTACAAATGGAATAGTTTTTAATGATTTTGAATACAATAGGGAAATATTTCATGGAGTTTTGTGGGAGGAAAACTGTCCCAAGTCATCTTTAAAAAAAATGACTTAACATATTAGATGCAGTTTTGTGCTTTTCTTCCTTGTATGTTGCATCATTGAGGTCCACATGGCTTTTCACCAGATTTGTGTAATTGATATTTGTTTGGTTAAGATAGTTGAACAATTACCATCAATATTTGCATGTATTTGCAATGCACATGCTTCATGTTACAATATTTGATCTGTGGGAGATGACATCTGTTCTTCGATTGGAGCTGATGTGTTCCAACCTTGCTGCCGGCCCGATTCTGACGGCAGGTGCCGACCGATGCACTCAGGCGCTCATGTTTGCTCCAATCACAATGTGCCCACGGGTAACATGAGATGTCCTTACAAACGCAACGGCCGGCCACCAGGCACCTGGCTTTGTTATGACAGCACTCGAAACTGAATCGGCAACTCTTTGTGACTTTTTTTCATGACTTCTGAAGTTGAATGTGGTGATGGGGATGATGTCAACACCCCACAGTGGAGTTTCTGGGAGGCCCAGTCGTGCTTTTAAGAAGCCTAACTCAAAATCTTGGTTGCATAAAGTGGAGAGGAGCCAAAAAAAAAAAAGTTTTAATAATAAAGTGGCTGTTAATTTTTATTATCACTATGAATGTCACGATTCTGCGGTATAGTACAATATCCTAATAAACTTGCTCAAGTGTGGCCTATTAAAATTGAGTGATTACGGTGTGTAGCTACTATGGCTTGCGTAAAGTTGGGATGGCGGGAGGGGGTGTGGTCGATTTTTGTTACGTATTTCGTTATCCATCTGTCTTTTTTTCCGTAGAGCTTGTTCTCATGACTTGATTGAGCTAGAGCGTTGCCGAACTACTTTTTGGGTGCGAGGCAAGCTACTGGACTGGCCAATCAGGCAACTTTCTATCTTACTGTCTTCAATTACTCAGAAAAGATCACCTTTTGTTAAAAGGCACTCGTTAGTCAAGTGACCAAAACGAACTGAAAGTAAATAACATGTAATATTTGGTGTGGCATAACAGCTACTTGCATCAAGCCTGCAACCCACTGACTTCATCAGACGGTTGTGTTTTTCATCCGAAACTCTTATCTTTTTAGACCAGGGGTGTCCTGCATGTTTTCCATTTCTCCCGGCTGCAACACACCTGATTCAAATGAGCAGCATACTTATCAGGCTTCTTCAGAGCTTGCTGATGAGCTGATCATTTGAATCAGGTGTGTTGCAGTCGGGAGAGATAGAAAGCATGCAGGACATGCAAGCCCTCAGGACTGGATCTTGACACCCCTGCTTTAGACTCTTTCAGTTCTTGCTTGTTTTTGGTGGGTTTTCCCTTCAGGCGGTGAAATGCATACTCTATTGTGTTGCAGTCCGGTGATTGACTTGGCCAGTCTAAGACGTTCCATGTCGTTTCCCCCTTTGAAGAAGTCCTTTGTTGTTTTAGCAGTGCAATATGTTGCTGGTCATTATATTTTTGCATGAAAAGGCTTCTCCAAATGAGTGATGCATTTTTCTGTTGATTGCCAGACAAAATGTTTTTTTTTTTTTTTTGTAGACGCCGGAATTCATTCTGTTCCTTCTGTACGAGGAAGAATAAAGAGTAGTTAGCCCATTCCAAAGCAGCCACGCAAGACCAAGCCATGACAGTGCAGTCTGCTTTTAGTTTGCATTTGCCTTCACTTGTAACATTTGCATATGGGGCTTCCATTTATTCTTTAAAGGTATTTGGCTTTTATCATTGACATGTTTTCCCTGCAGTGCTTTGCAAATGTATCTTTCACTGCAGACCAGTAGCTACGGCAGGATGTCTGTAGATCCTTGTTGAGTCTCTGACATCTGTAATTTAGGTTGTTGTGAATACAGTAGGTAATCTGGGTGATTATTAGCATGACGTAAATCAAATTTAGTGCCTATGCAAAGTTTGGAACAGGACATTAGATGGATAGGGAGAAGCAGGAAATAGCCTGGGCTTACTGCGAGTGGTTACTTTTGTTTTGTCAGCATCATTGCTAGGATATATAAATGATGAATGAAGGAGACTTTGAAGCTGTTCATTTTCTGAAAATGAGCAGTTAAAGCCTTTTTACATTTCAGCTTCTTACTTTACCATTAATTAAATCTCTGATTTCAGGACTGTAGTATTGGCCGAAGGACCGTGCAAACGAGGCTTGTAAAAGGACTCCACCGTGGTAAGCAAATGACTTCATTTATTTTGTCATTGATAGTGATTCTTATTGTGATTCCACATTAGTTCCTAATCGCCACGCGTGTGTTTCATCCCGCAGGTTGGTCATCGTGTATAGAGAGGAGCCTCCTCTGCTCCCCGGGCTTCTCAAGTATGGCTCTGCTATCTTACATCAAGAGCCTGTTCATCCTTCAATTGTTGATGGGCTTTGTATTTGTGGTGAGCGGCCTCATCATAAACTTCATCCAGCTGTGCACGTGCGTCATCTGGCCAATCAACAAGCAGCTCTATCGCAGAATCAACTGCCGGCTCGCGTACTCGCTCTGGAGCCGTAAGTAGAATGTATTCCTGTTGATTGTGGTGAACCCGTGAATGCTTTTGTCCCTTTTGTTCGACCTCGAGGCAATTGACCTTAGAGGGACCTCTGAATTTAATTTATGGTTTCCTTGATTAATGCTGCTTATCCATCTTCAGCTTCTCAAACCGTTGCTGAACGCAGTCGAGGACAGAAAAAATAGGATCAGGTGGAGATTTCGCAGCACTGCACCAATGTCAGTTGGCAAGTCATGGGGATAGGCGCAATAAGATTAGGAAAACTGCCAAGCTTAATCTGTCAAATGCCGATGGCCGAATGATACATCAAACGCACCAATCGTTTTCCAACCCTGAGCATTATCCTTCCAACATCTCGGATCAGACGGACAATTCAGAAATGACGGTGTTTTGTTGTTTGTGGCCAGAGCTGGTGATGCTCCTGGAGTGGTGGTCCGGCACAGAATGCACGCTATACACGGACCAGGCTACGGTGGACCAATTTGGCAAAGAGCATGTCATCATCATTCTCAACCACAACTATGAGATTGACTTCCTGTGTGGCTGGACCATGTGTGAAAGATATGGTGTCCTGGGGGTCAGTTGGATTTGATTCATTGCTAGAATTTAGCACATTTAAAGATGTACTTCAAACCGGTTTATAAATAAATAATGTGAAAATGTAATTGCTCTGTTTCCCTTCAGAGTTCAAAGGTGCTAGCCAAACATGAGCTGTTGAAGGTTCCTCTGATTGGCTGGACCTGGTACTTCTTAGAAATAGTGTTTTGCAAGAGAAAGTGGGAAGAGGACCGCCAAACTGTCTTCAGTGGACTTAACAGGCTTAAAGACTATCCTGAACATATGTGGGTGAGTGCAAATTCAAATGCTACGGATATATATTTTCCCCCCCTTTTTTGAAATCGAGTCCACTTGGTTTATATCTGGTGTGGTATTGTCATTTCTATCAGTCCTCGCTTGCTGCTGGTTCTTCTTTTGAACTGTCACAGAATTGCCAGAGAACGAGCAAAACACAGCACTTTTGAGGCTCTGAATTGAAGTTTTGTGAGGTCTTTCTTGAAATCTTGTTTTGCGGAAATAAAAAATCTGAATCGCAGAATGAACAGAATTATAGAAATATTTGAAACGTCTCCTCACATGTTGTTCATACTTGATGTTTTTACTGTAAATTTTAGTTGAAATCCAAATTGTGCATCCTAAGGTTTCTTCACTGTAGTAGGACAAAATCTCATGTTTGACTGTATTCCTCCAGTACCCTTTAAATGCATGGCAAAACATCCCAAATGTTTCTGTCGCGTAAATATCCATTTGGGTTCAAGAACAGTCTTATATAATAATGTTATATCATGCTTGGCTGTGAGCATAAATGTCACATTTTAGTTTGACATAACAGCCAAAATTGACAAAAATACATTTTAGCTGAAGCAGAATGAACGTGAAATATAAATAATGAAACAAATGTTCGTTTCAAAACGTTCTCCAAGCAACAGACAGATTCTTCACTTTTGGCCCACTTTTTCCTCCATCTTCTTGGCACCGGTACACAAATGAACCTCTCTGACTGCTCCAGCTGTATTTAACAGCTCACTGCAGGAGTCTCTCTCTCTCTCTCTCTCTGTCTCTCTCTCTCTCTCGCTCTCTCACTCTCATTTTGTCCTTGAGCTCTGTTGTCCTCGAAATGCCACACTGAGACTAAACAACCCAAGTGAGGTTTTCTGTATGTACTAACGTAGTCGATGTCCCCCTCCTCTTCCCACTCAGTTCCTGCTGTATTGTGAAGGGACCCGCTTTACAGAGAAGAAGCACCAGATAAGCATGCAGGTTGCCGAAAGTAAAGGCCTGCCCAAGCTCAAATATCACCTTCTGCCACGCACCAAAGGGTTCACCACCACACTGCGGTGTCTCAAGGGCACAGGTGGAGTGTAAAAAATACACATATGCCTAACATAACCCCTCTTATTTTATTTTATATATATATATATATATATATGTATGTATATATATATATATATATACATATACATGTTTTTTTGTTTTTTTTACAGTGACTGCCGTTTATGACGTGACGCTCAACTTCAAAGATAAGCAGACGCCCACTCTCCTGGGTATCGTCAATGGCAAGAAATACAAAGCTGACATGAGCGTAAGGTGAGAACGAGCCACAGACCCGTCTGAACGCGACTCTCTCCAGTCATGTGACTATTGTTTCGCTTGTAAACTTAACCACTGCACATTTTGCCTGTGGCAAATGAATAACAGTGCCGACTATAAATAGTATAACCACAAACACAGTCAGTTTTGGTGATGAATTTTATCTAGTAATAAAACAGACAGTGCTACCTCTTCCACGGAAGCACTTTTGACAGTCATTTGCATCATTAGTTGGACATGGACATTAGTCAGTTTGTGCAACAATAATTCTATAGAATTTTAGAGCCCCCTAGTGGTAGGAGAGTGCCACAGCTCACTTTTTTTCCCACCATTAATTTATCCATCCATCCATTTTCTCTAGCACTCATTAGTGTCGTAGCCCACCCCAACTGAATTACGGAGAGAAGTGGGTACACCCTGGACTGGTCACCAACCAATTGCAGGACACATAAATATTGTTCTTTTTTTTTTTATGCATACAAATTAAAATACATTTTTGGAGCTCTTGCAATCAGGTCCATAGTCAAAGCAGCTCCATAAGATGAGCTATATTTATTTATGGTTAAATTATCAGCATTTTGCTTTCTTATTTCAATATGTGCTTTTATGAAGGTGAACTAAATTTTGGCCTTGTTATTTTTTCCTGCTTCACTGCAGACGTTTCCCCGTGGAAGAGATCCCAGATGATGAGGTAGAGTGCGCCAATTGGCTGCATAAGCTCTACCAAGAGAAGGTAACAGTTCATTTCATTCACATTTGACGAGTGAGCTCGTTCATGTTCCGATGTGATGAAACTGTAGCTGACATGTCCAGTACATCCAGTTGTTGCTTACAAATATTTTCCCCCTTCAGGATGCCTTACAGGAGACGTACAGCAAGGAAGGAAAGTTCCCAGGGCCCACAATAATCCCTCCCCGTCGTCTGTGGACACTGCTCAACTTCCTGTTTTGGGCCACGCTGCTGCTTTCGCCACTTATCAAGTTTGCGTACGGCGTGGCAGTCAGCGGCTCCCCACTTCTCATCATTGGCTTCATCATCTTCCTCATCATAGGTACGAACGTGCAGTCAAGCCTCAACTAAAGCAGCATGGATGAAACGGTTGTCTTTTCGCATTTGTGGTAATGCAGGCACATTTGCAAATTATTTCTTTTAGCGTTATGAGTCTCAACCATGTTAACTTTGGTTGTTGCTGATTTTATATTTTGGGGATTTGGTATGAAATAGGATTGATTATCTTGATCGTTTTTTTCTTGTTAATTGTGATGTGCAATTTTCATTCAGTTTTATCGCTATTAAACAGCTGACATTTTATTGTTTCTGTCTGTCTAGCTTCTGTTGCAATCCGCCGCCTGATCGGTGTCACAGAGGTCAAGAAGACGGGCTCCAGTTACGGCGACCAGGAGACCAAGAAACAAAACTAAAGGCGCGTCACCCCGGACCGACTTCCACTCTCCTCCTGCCGTCCAATCGGTCGCTAGGTCGGGAGGAGACACGGCTGTGAACCCACAATAGAGAGCAGACTTAGAAACCCTAATGAGTAAGAGCACTGGAGGTCCATAAGACATGAGGGAGGAGAAGGAGAAAGAGGAGGGGCAAGGGGGGGAGGGGGGTGCTGTACCGCATCTTAAGCCAACTAGTGACCCACTTTCCACAGCCAAGCCCTGTTAATCCCGCCGATGTTAAACCACTCACCTCCTAACCTACCTGCGGTCACATGGAAGGTCGCAAACATAGCCTGCGTCCTGCTTTGCTCTACCTCCCCATCAAACCACGCTTCCTGTCTGTCGTCACCCTATTAGGGAGTGGCGACATAGCCCAGGTCAGAACAAGGCCCTGCATCCGTGTGCGCCCCAAACACCCCCCACCCCCAATTCCTTTTTCATGCGCCTGCTTTCCTATTATTATTTTTTTTTTTAAGCAAAAAAAAACGAGACCATGGAAACATGACGATTCAACTTCCGCCAGTGAGGGTCATGCGCATAGCTATGGAAATGTAAGACAGAAATAGATGAGCTCAAGTGTGCCATGTCAAAACAAGTAGGCACGGGTCACGAGTTTACCATGATGCCGGTATTCCCGGTTAGGAATGAACTAGTTTGAAGAATACAGGACACAACAAGGCACACTTAGTTCCCACCGTACATTTGATTCATTTGACTCTTTTTTTAATCGATGGCCGAGAAGTGTTTTTCTTACAAATATTCACTGTAATTATGACTTGGACTGCGACCTATTCTGATTCGAAAACCCAGGAACGGCACCACCCTCCCTTAGTTTCTGGGGCCTTCCCCTAAGGAGCGCACTGCGTCATCAACTGAGTTCAGAAGGACGCAAATCAAGCGTAACTCTCGGCGACCCTCCAGTGCCACTCGGTCCCTTTTTTATTGACACGTGTGATCATACCGGGGAGGTGGGTTGTGTTCAATAAGGGCTGTGCATGTGCGCGCTTTCATACCTGATATACAGCTCCGGAAAAATGAAGACATAAAAATAGATTTTTTTTTTTTTTTTAAAATACACTTTTTTTTTTTTACCATTTCTCATTTTCTGCAAAATGCTCAGTCACTAGAACGAAACGAAAAAAGGAAAACTTTTTACTTAATTGATGTTTTCTTCAAGCTGTTTAATGCCCCTCCTCTGTAGTTTATAGTCAAACTAAACATAAAACAAAGAAAATCACACTGTATATAAAACTTGGACATCGCTTTGCTTTCATAAATCCGTTTGGCTTCATTTGAACGAACAATGCAAGACGCCGTAGAAAAGCGAACCACTGGCATTGGTGCCGAGTTGAACGAACCCATTAAGCAAAGGATATTTCAACAAACAATATAACAATACTTATTGGCCTACATATCTTATCTTAAACTGTTTTAACATGGAAAGATAAATTAAGTTAAGAGTGATTTGTGATATAGAGGAAATTAAACTCTGATCGTAAGGCACCACTCGATTATTATTTTGAAGTGGTCTCATAACAAAATTTCTCTCCATTTTTCCAATTCAGATTTTTTTTTTCTCTAGTACATCATGTTTTTATAATAATGTAATATACCCGAATTAAGGGTCAGGTTGCACAGTCAAACGTCATAGCTATGAATTACAATGCATTGTAAAATCCATATTATGTTACCTTCTATGGGACGAACGAAAAAAGAAAATGTATCAAAAATCTGAAAAAAAGTAAAGAATCAGGATCAAAAATACATTTAAGAACACATAAAGCCATCTCTGACTCAAACCTGCTGTTAGTAATCATTTCCAGAGCTGTACTTCCTGCCCCTCCTCACATGTTCGTTCATATTCCTTTTTTGAATTCGGACCACTTCCCTTGCCCCTCAAACGCAGCATTGTCATCTGGCAGCCGCGACAGGTGGGGGTGAGCGGGCGGTTGTTCTGCCAGATTCCCAACAGAATGTCACCAGCTGTCTCCGCGTAGCCTCGCGCAGCTGTTGACATAATATTTGCTTGGCCACATATAGACTGTAGTCGTGTCAAGTTAACCTTTGCCTTAAATCAAGCTTGCTCAGGCAAGGGGCCCGCGTCCTCCCTCACCTCCACTACTTCCGATCATGTCAAACAACCAATCATTGAGCAAATCCAGGACATTTCCATACATCCTGCTTGTCCTGAGTAGCACAAAGCTGCTTAGACACGACAAACCAGGCAAATGAAGTGCAGTAACTACATTTCAGCGTTCTTTTCTTTTTCTTTCTTCCATGTGAAATCCCGGCTACTTCTGTACATAGTTCTGTGCAATCCTTTGCCCTAACACGTTAGATATGCCACTCTTGTTTTCCCAACTCCCTCCTGTGCCACACGTAGCGTCCATTTGAACTTTGTTGTTCGCGGGATCACACGGCCACTCTGCGTACTTCTTCGATGACAGAATTATTATCTCCATCCGTTGAGATGTCATGCAAGCCTTAAAACGGGACAGTGCTGCTTCGGATTTATTTGTGTTGACTGACATCCTGACCGAGTCCCCGCGTTAGTGGATCAGTAGGAGTAAAATACTGAGTAGAAAATGAAGAGAAAAAAAAAAAAATGACTGTCGTTCTTTTAGTGTTGAGTGCCCGTTGCGCTCACTGGTCTACTTTTGAGAACCGATTCACGCATACTAATATATGTGAGCTGATACAGTGGACGTGCTTGGAGTCACTGACACAACTTGTGAAAACTGGTGTACGCACAGTGACTGGTATACCTGTGAAAGCAAGGTTGAAAAATGGCATACTTGTGAAAGAATCTGCTATAATTGCGCTCACTGGTGTACTTGTGAAAAGTGGTATACTAGTGAAAACGAGTATCCTTTTGAAAGACGTGTACTTGCAGTCACTGGCATACCTACTGAACATATTCAAAACTGGCATAGTTAAACTCATTGGTATACTTGTGAAAGCTGGCATGTCGGCACTCACTAATATATTTCTGAAAATATCATACTTGCAGTCACTGGTGTACTTGTGAAAACTGGTACACGTGTACTCACTGGTATATTTGTGAAAATGACTGTAGTCTTTAGGAAGCTGGCATCGGTGCACTCAGTGGTATATTCGGGAACACTAGTATACTTATGGAAAGCTTCCACTGGTGTCCCAATCGGGTCCTCGAGGGCCGCTATCCTGCGTGGTTTAGATGTTTTCCTCCTCCAAAACTCCTGATTCTAATGTTAGGGCGGGGAAGCATCTAAAACTTGCAGCACAGCGGCCCTCGAGGACCCGATTTGTACACTGGCTTAAGCTGTTCAACCTGTCACCTTCCGCTTGGATCCAGCAGGTTGATAACAGGGACCTTTCTTCTTGCGCAATTCTATCACAGAAGAGATCCAGGCATTTAACAAAGGATGCTTTTATTCAGTCAATAAAGGTGACTTTGATCATTTTATGAAATCTGACACCACCATTAAAAAAAAAAAAAAAAAAAAATCCTAATAATCACTCACCCCTCACGAGTCATCTGCTGTTGTTTGTTTGTTGGTTTTGTTTCCGAGGCTGTTTTTATGTTTTTTGGTCTGTCCCCACACCACCTGTTATTAAAAGACTTGAATCACACGGCAATTCTCCGTGCATTTCTTTGGAGTTTTTCTCTCTCGGAAATGCGGCATAGTCACACACTAACTGATCTCCATCTCCTCATCTCTGACGTCAGCATACACACGACACGAACGTCCCACCATTCGCAAAGCTCACCATTCGCATTTAAATGCCTCACCAGTTTGTAATGTTTTATTTTTTTGTACATATCCCCTGCCTGTTTGTTTTTTAAGTGGAATGGCATCAAAAGCAGTTCGTCCATCTTTGGACATGACATGTATACTGTAAATGTGTTCACAAATCATAGTTTTAGAAAATAGCTCTCCAATAAACTGACAAATAGCTCACAAACAGTATTTAATATTCTTTCACTTCACATAAAATTGCAGTTCTGACTGAAATAATTCAATACATCGTAACGAAACGGTTTTTGACATTTTATTTCCCCATCATTCGATGGACAATGTTCTGCTGCTTGGCCACTTGGGGGCAGTATAATAAACAGCTGTATGGAGGTCTCAACTCCTCAGTAAACCCAACAACAATCATAATTTGCAGAGGAGCGAGAATATGTTCCCTGTGAGCATTGCTTTATCTATCATGATGCTCCACTGTTTGTATGTAAATATTGTTTTTAAGTGTTTTAATGTTATGAGGTTATTTTAAAAACACGGAATTCTCTTGTTTAACAGTTAAATGGGGAGTTCCAATAAATAGCCAGAAGCTTATTTTTGCTGATGCATTGTGATGACAACCAAGTTAATTTAACTGTCGCCATATGGATATGCTCTTATATAATAATATTATTATGCTGAGGATTTTTAGAGAGGACATTCCCCTAAATTAGGCCTAACGTTGCCACCAACTTCCACAAAGTCACAGCATCTTGAAGATGCGTCTGCGTATATCCGATAGCTTCATCCCATACACCAGAGGGTTGAGAACTGGCGGAATGACCACAAACTCTAGAGATAAAATAATGGCAACAAGAGGGTTCATCTCCTCCACATTGTATCTGCTCAACGCAATATCACAAAACACAGCGATGGAATAAATGACAAAGGAGACCATGTGTGCCAAACAACTCTGGAATACTTTCCCCTTAAATTTGGCCGAGCGTTTCCATGTGATGTTAATGATGCGCATGTACGTGTAGAGGACGAAGGCCAACGGAAGGAAAATGGTACAGATGGTCATGAACATGCCCACCACGTTGTTGACCACCGTGGACTCGCACGACAGCTTGACGACATTCCAATTGGCGCAGAACACCTTGTGTATCTCGTTACCACACAGGGGCTGCGTTGCGGACATGTAGATGACCGTGTTGAGGACAAACATGGGTCCGAGCCACGCCAGGCCTACCAGAATCAGGGCCTTTTTCACCGTCATCATGGTGTGGTAGTGCAGCGGGTGGCACACGGCCAGGTAGCGGTCGTAGGCCATGACGCACAGCGTGGTCATCTCGTTGCCGCCGTACGTGTAGATGAAGTAGATCTGCGTGAAGCAGGCGGCGCGCGAGATCAGGTGAGTGTCGGACGCCAGGTCCAGCAGGAAGCGGGGGAAGAAGCCCGTGGAGCCGTACAGGCTGTTGAAGGACAAGCAGGCGATGAATACGTACATGGGCTCGTGAAGTGTCTTCTCGCGGAAGATTGTTAGCAGGATTGCCCAGTTGGCGCACACGATGAAGATGTAGAGGAGGAGGCATAACGCCAACGCCGGGTAGCGGTACGGGCCGATGTTCATGAACATGGTGAGGTTGAAGTAAGGAGACAGCGTTAGGTTGGGCATCCTTACAAACCCTCTCACTTTTGATTCATAACAGTCTGTTATTTGATGCCATCTGTGAAAAGAGAACAAGCCAAATGCGGAATCATCCCTGCTAAGTATTAATTTAATGTTAACGTAATTTAAATAAAAAGTAACACAAACTGGCAGGCTTTTTCTTTTCAGCACAAACCTGATTATAAAGTGCACATAGTACCTGTATATTGTCTTTCTGTCACACACTGCTGTATCTCACTCGGAGGTCTTCATCTTCATCACACTCTCTATTTCCTGATTCATGTCCTCCCTCTAAAAAAACAAAAAAAATGCCTCATTGTCATTTGTCTTGTAGCAAATCACACACATGCAGGCATGGAAGTACAGATTCAGAGTGAAAAGAGGTATGCAAACAGAAACCGTGCTGCACGTCGACCGTCGCCAGCACGCAGACAAGCGGCTCTCTCCAACAACTAGTTGCCATTTTTACATTTTTGTCCTCACTGAGACTTGAACTTCAATTCTGAATCCTGGACACGTACAGACGGAGTTACTGGTGCAGAATAGGACAGGGTGTCCTTTTTTAAAACTACAGACAAAAAGCAACGGACGTCAGATTTCCGAAACCCTGTCAGTTGATAACATTTATTTGAATAGGTTGGCAGGTATGCTGTTGGTGGGATTTCTTAGGTTGGATTCATGTAAAAAAATATATATATCCCCTGACCTTCAGCCAGGTGAAAAATTCTCTTTTCATCAGCACTTTATTAAAATCATCTCATCATAACCGCTCAAGTGTTTGCTACTCAAAGTTTCCTGAACATGTCTTGTCCCGGTCAAAGCATCCATCCATTTTCTAGAGCTACCACTTGTCCTGTTCAGACTCACATGTGAGATGCAGCCTAACCCACTTGACTTCAAGCGAAAGGCAGACGACGCGCTACAACTTGCTGCTAGTCAATCTCAGGACACATATTGAGCCAGGCAACCATAAACACATTTACACTCAAGCCATGCTGCTTGCACCAAAGTCAGTCGAGTGAACCATGACACCATCAGTGACCCCCTTGGTCAAACGGCACTGCTAGAACAGTTACAATTGATCTCATGCACTATTTCAAGATAACTTAAAAAAAAGAAGAAAAAAAAAACAATATTTCACTTCTACATGTTTCTGCTTCTATGTCTTCTCAACATCACTGAAAATGAAGGCTGTTGTCAGTAATATTTCAAAATATACTGTAAAACAAAGATTTGAAATTCAAGAACACAAACATGACGCATTCAAAATCCACATACATATTGCATACTTACCAGCGCGTGTCTTCATTCTGTTCTTTGTGATCGACTGCTCATGTTTGAAGACCCGCTCACCATGCGTGCACGCATCTTTTAATGCCATCTCTTTGCACTCTTGAGACTTGACTGACTTCAGCGCAGTGGCAGGTAGTAACTAAGTACGACAAATACTTCGCTACTTGTGTAGTTTATTTTAAATTTAGATTTTATTTTTATTTTTTAGGTATCTGTACTTTGCTGGAGTGTTTATTTTTTAATGACTTTTAACAGTACACAAAAGTAAACAACAAAAAGTTGTATTAGAGCTTGACTGATTAAAAACAACAACAACGAGGATCAACCTTAAAACCATACGTTTCTGGCAATCAGAAAGTGCCTGTCTGGTAAGGAATAAATACAAGTGTAACCAATCGATTTTAGGTGTTACATTGTTCCATCGTCATTGAACGCATCACCCTAATCTTACCGTACCCCTTTCGAGCCCGAAAGATTAGTTTATGCATACGGAAGCGTGCAAGTGCCAGTGCGGAGTAAAAGATTTTAACTAATACCTGCGAACGAATGTAGCCTAAATGTGAATAATTTAGCATTCTTTGAATTTTCGAAATGCTTAAAAAATACACACATTTTCCCATAATGCTACAGGGCATAAACTTGCGTATGCAAGTACAATTAAATTTGATATTTTTTTAGCATTTGTCGTACATTATACCAACATGTATGTTATTTTACATTTTTATGATTTATTACTATGTCCGCAATTGATGATTTCCGATCGGCATTTTTCCCCATGCCACGAGTTATTAATGTGCGCATGCGCAGATCCGGTGCCATTCGTTACGCTTCCGTTACTCTTCCTTATGTAGTTGTATTTGTCATGGAGGTTGTGTTAATTGTTCTAAAATGTTATGGGTAAAAATCTGAAGCGTTACTTGACGTTTTGTACATTTTTGATAAACTAATGAGTTCGATTGAGCCCCAGAGATCTATGTTTTGTGTGCACTTTCTTTTTAGTCTGCCACTGCCGTTTGAATAAACTTTCATTTTTGTTTGAACTCAATCCCATTTTGTTAGGCCTCAAAATAAGGTTTCAAGTTGAATTTTCAGTCAGAAAATAAGCTCTTAAAAATCACTATAGAATTTGCATCCACTCCCAGCTAACAAGCTCTTCGGTGGCACTGCTTAATGGTGTGTCTGTTGTATCCATTACGCTAATACGCAGATTATCATTATTTGAAATATAATGTTTTGTTCCAAATTCCATGTGCATCCCAGCTAAATTTGTTACAATAATCATTTAAATGGTGTGAACTAAATAAATCATTTTTTCAATCTACCATAAATATAATTTAAAGTGAAAAATGAATAAATTGTTATATTTTTGCCACTACTCTTGCTTGATCATCATCGTTGCCAGACTTGCTTGAAGCACCACCCACTCGGTCACACAGCCCAAAGCTTCTTTTTTGAAGAATTGTTCATCATCTTCCAAGCTGATGCTTGTTGAATGTACTAAATGTAAAAAAAATGTAAAAGGAAAATAGTAACGATCATCATATGAATTATATACAATCAGCTCCATTTTAAAAAGTGCTTTATTCTGGTTGTTCTGCATCATCAAGGTCATAATGCTCGAAGGGGACTTTCAGTTCTTCAGTCACACCAAAGATTCACATTGCTAGGATGAAATCAAATGTTTTCAAATTAGTCAACAGATGAAACTAGTAAGAAAGATGCATAACACCTTCTCATAGAACAGTAAATTGTGGCATGTCACTTCATACATTGTGATTGTCACATTAATATTCATTCGGTACAGCAGACGGTCTACCAGGGGCCTCACGACATGCTCGGAGCCTCCGTAACGTTTCCCTCAGATAAACCCACATACATGTGACCAAAATAGACAATAAAAGTCCATTTTCATAAATACAATATAAAAAAAATATATAATCAAATGTATCATCAAAGTAGCTGCATGACTGAAAAGCGACTGTATTTAATCTTGCCGCTTGTGGTCACTCCTGCCCGACTCTGGCAACTAGCTAATGCGTTTAATTCTCAACTGTTTATTGAGGGTTTTTTTTTTTTTCAAACAACTAATTATTAATTAACTCATTCACTGCCATTGACGGATATAGAAGTCAAAATGTCCATTCATTTTACCTGGGCTGGCAGTGAATAATTTAAGAGGGGCCTGGGGGGACGAATGGTTCTTTTAGGGGTGCTGCCACTCCCTTAAATTAAGCCTAATCTCGCCGCTGACTTTCACGATCTCACAGGATCTTGAAGATGCGTCTGCGTATATCCGACAGCTTCATCCCGTACACCAGAGGGTTGAGAACCGGCGGAATCATCACAAACTCCAGAGATAGAATAATTGCAACGAAGCGGTTCATCTCATCCATGTTGTACCTGCTCATGGCGATATCACAAAATATGGCGATGGAATAAATGACAAAGGAGACCATGTGTGGCAAACAGCTCTGGAATACTTTCCCCTTAAATTTCTCCGAGCTCTTCCTGGTGGCGTTGATAATGCGCGTGTGCGTGTAGAGGACGAAGACCAACGGGAGGAAAATGGTACAGATGACCATGAACATGCTGAGACCGTTGTTGACCTGCGTGGACTCGCACGACAGCTTGACCACATGCCAATTTGTACAGAACACCTTCTGGATCTCGTTGCCGCAAAGGGGCAGCGTGGCGGACCGGTAGACGGTTGAGGTGACGAGGAAGATGGGGTAAAGCCACGCCAGGCCGACCAGAATCAGGGCCTTTTTCACCGTCATCTTGGTGTGGTAGTGCAGCGGGTGGCACACGGCCAGGTAGCGGTCGTAGGCCATGACGCACAGCGTGGTCATCTCGTTGCCGCCGTACGTGTAGATGAAGTAGATCTGCGTGAAGCAGGCGGCGCGCGAGATCAGGTGAGTGTCGGACGCCAGGTCCAGCAGGAAGCGGGGGAAGAAGCCCGTGGAGCCGTACAGGCTGTTGAAGGACAAACAGGCGATGAATACGTACATGGGCTCGTGAAGTGTCTTCTCGCGGAAGATCGTCAGCAGGATTGCCCAATTGGTGCACACGATGAAGACGTAGAGGAGGAGGCACGAGGCTAACGCCGGGTAGCGGTACGGGCCGATGTTCATGAACATGGTGAGGTTGAAGTAAGGAGACAGCGTTAGGTTGGGCATCCTTACAAACCCTCTCACTTTTGATTCATAACAGTCTGTTATTTGATGCCATCTGTGAAAAGTGAAAAGAGATTAATTCATCTTTATGCACAATATGATGAATTCAAATAAAAGTCGTCAAGGCTATTTAGACAAAAATAGAGCATACAGGAAAAAATGGAGCATGGCATTGCTTGAAGGTGCATCACCTTACCCTGTGAAACCAAACAACTATGTAGAACCCGATGAAAATAAATATTTAATTACAGAAACCAACAAGTGAGTGTCCAGAAAAGCGCTATATAAATCTAATGCATTATTATTATTATAAGTTCCATAAACATATTTTGCTGATTCACTTTAACCTGGGGGGGAAAAAAACATTTTACTCAATTTACAAAAATAAATAGATAAATGTACAAATCAGCTTCATCATTTGAACTCTTTGTATAGTAGAAAAACACTTAATGTCCTCTTTTTTTTTTTCTATTTTTAGGTTCATTGAGGTTTTTGTGTCACAGACATCCCATTCATGTCAAAATTAAAAAAAGATGACGGAATTGGAGATACAACTCGAGTCTCACTTTAAAAGATAGTCACCATGCAAGGAATATAACTATTGCAGTAAGATTGTCTCGTTTTTATTTTGATTTGTGCAAAATCTCTCTCAGCTGTCTCAACACCTTCCCCTGGCTCTGTCTCATTCCTATTCACGTTAATAATCATAATAATTATCGACCCTAGGCAGGAAATTCAACTCACCTAGGCAGTAGAAAACAAGCAGACAAGCCAACTTTTTTTTTTTACACTTTGGGCCACAGCGGGACTTGAACTTACGCATACTTACACTGTGAGCTACTGATGCATCAATTATATTATCTTTTTTTACCTCAACTAGTAACAAAACAAGTGACAGGATCAGCAAGTCAGTCTACAAATAACATCCATCAAGATAAGGTAAGGTTAACCACCTGACAAAATCCTTTTGTCCAGTAAGATCGACTCGTCTTCATTTACAAGTCTTGAAAGGTAACAAGTCGCAATACGTCAACACTTTATTCAAACTAAAACGTCTGACCATAATTAAACCGTCCTTCTTCTATGCCTGTCCTATCATATCAATCTCAGCGTAATATTTTAGAGTATGGAGTCAGGTTAAACACATTCACAATGTCGCTGAACGGAAAGTGAACCGACACAGCCTGCAGCTTCGAGATTTAAAAAAAAAAAAAGAAGACCCGCATGACACCGTGACAAACCACAAGCTTCATACTCACCGACACGTATCGTCATGATGTTCTCCGTGGGCTTCTGCTCACGTTTAAAGAAATACTCTTCATGAGTGATTCCACCTTTTATTGCTGTCTCTTAGCCCTCTTGGGGCTTGATTTGTATCCCGTGCAGTGGCGGGAAGTAACTAAGTCAAAAATACAGGTTTCTGCATTTGTTTATTATAATATTATTATAATATTGATGGGGGACTTTTTGCTTTTACTCCCTACATTTAAAAACTATATTTTATACTCCTTACTTTGTCAAAGTAGTCTTGTTACTTTTTTGATGGCTATATAACGAGAAGTAGGCAGCATTAATGACAGCAACAGATTTTAAAACAGCAATAATTTCCTCGCCCAAGGCTTTATTTGAGAAAATTGTTGTCATCTCCAAAATCCATTTGTGGTGAATGAGTTGTCTTATTTGGCATTAATACATTTTCAATCTAATCTGGAAAAAAAAAAACAGCTAAGCAGCATGAGCAACATGGACACCAAATGCAAATAATTACTGACACTTTTTTCATTCTACTTCTTATTTTTTTTTTATTTCAAAGGCAAAAGTAATATATGGTTATCCTTCTGTGTGATGTCATCCATTTGTACATGAAAATGAGGAATGTTAATCGTTACCATCCATCCATTATCTGAGCCGCATATTCTCACGAGGGTTTGCCGGCATGCTGAAGCTGTTATCTATCCATATTTAGCAATTTATATGTCACATATCCAGTCTCATTTCTTCATAAATACTGTGTAGCAGAGGCATTTTCAACTTAAAATATAGTTACTTGTTTTGAGTTACATTATATCCTCACAGCAAGCTGAAAAAGAAAATTAGGTGAATGTCAACTTTTTTATTTCGTCTTTTGACTAATTTACAAAAAATAAACAAGAGACCAGGCTCTTGTTCATTTACACAAAATACTTCATTTGTCACTCTTCAGCCTTTCTTCCTTCGAAAATATTGTAAAACATTTCTGCGAACCTCGGTGAGTTTCAGGCCATATATAATGGGATTGAGTAACGGGGGAAAGGTGAGAATCTGGATGGCCATGAAATTGCTGAGATTCTGAGACATGGAGGTCCTGCCGTAGCGAGTGTACATGAGGTCAAAGAGCAACGCCACCGAGATGTTGAACAAACACAGCAAATGCGGCACGCACGTCTGCGTGAACTTCTTTCTCCCTTCTTTCGACCTGAGAGCTAACTTAACCAGCTGCGCGTATGTGCACATGATAAAAAGGTCGTGCCCGAAATAAAAGATAATATTCGCGAACCCGACAATGCTGTTGGATGTTGTGGGATTGCACGACAGTTTGAGGAGAGACCAGTTCTCGCAGTAGAGTTTGTTAATGTGAGAACCGCACAGTTCCAGCTTGGCGCTCATGATCATCACGATAGCCTGGCTCAACATCGGCATGAGTCGGGAGAAGGTGACCAACAAAAACACCCTCCATTTGGTCATAATGGCGTGATACTCCAGCGGTCGCGATATGGCCACGTAGCGGTCGTAAGCCATCACTGTTAAAACCGCGATTTCAGATGCCGCGTAAGAATAGATGCAAAACACCTGCATCAGACAGCCGAAATAAGATATAACGTGACTCTTGGACAAGAGATCATGAAGGAATTTGGGGAAAAAAGCAAGCGTCCCATAAAGGCCATTCACGCATAGATTACCTAAAAAGACATACATGGGTTCATGCAGTTTTTTCTCCAGTATGATGGTCACAATGAGAAGACCGTTAATCAGCAAAATGGCAGCGTAACACAAAAAGGTAACAACAAAGAGAAGCACTCGGAGCCTCTGCGTCATGTGACTCAGTCCTGTCAAGTGAAAAAAGGCGACTACAGTTGCGTTGGCCATCCTTGATCCATTTGTCGCATTCACTCCCCTGGCTTGTGTTCGCTGTCTTCTCCTCCACTCTGGTCCTCCCTTCCTTACGTGGCTTGGTTGACGGAATGAGGAGGATGAAGAGGTCCCCACTGGTCAAACTGGACGCGTCTTTTTATCCTCTGCCGAGCATGACGACGGTCCAATCAGAAAAAAGCGCTGTATATTCCATCGCCGGGGAATTAGAGCTATTTTTTTTTTCATGAAAGATAATTTGTTATTTGATGGGCTCATATTCAAAACCTGTTGAGGTGATGTCATTTTTTTTTTTTTTTTTTTTTTTTTGGCCGCATCGGTTTTACCAAAGGAGTTATCTGAATTGATGTGTTTATGAGATTCATTGTCCACATCAAGCTGTTTGATCAAACATTTTTTATGATGTATATTCTGTTTTGGTAGTCATACTTAACATTTTGCAAGTGTCCCTGAAATTGCTGTCAATCTTGTTATAATGGAGTAACTGAAAAAAAAAACGTTTTCAGTCACATGATGACCAGCATTTTGTCATTCTTCAGTGGTAGGTAAAGGTCCACCATGTGCTCGTTGTATTAAAAAGAAAAGTGTGAGAGCTTGACCAATTTGCATTTCTAATTGCATGATCAGGGGTTGTGCATAAGTGGTGCGCCGGTGCGAATGCGGACTGGAAATATTTTATTGCGCTGCAGTTCAAGTCTCTCATTGCGCTTCTGCACAATATGGTGCATATTCACCCCTTCACGCTCAAGTCAATTCCTTCCGCGCCTTTCGGACGCACTTTCAAGACACGGCGATTCGCTTCTGACACACCCATCGTGCGTAACATGGAAATAGGCCCGCAATCACCAAAAAGGTGTAGTCTGAAGGTGGCCCTGATTTCCGGATTTTGCATAGAGCTCCATTTTGGGGCCGCTAGCGAGATGGTTATCTCCGTGTTGCTGCGTCTTGGCTTAATGGTCTGTCAAAATATGTCCTTACGCAAAAGCGGAATTGACACCTTTTGTCTTTCTGCTGTCACAGCAGTATACGAAGGGCGTTTGGCGACTTGGACGCCGGACGGGAGATGACAGGTTAGTTTAGCCTTAAAAAGCTGCTACGACACAATCCAGATGGATTTACTGGGCCAAAGATAGAGAGATACGTCTTCAAATAAATAAACGAATAAGGATTTGTAAAGTGCTTTAGGCAGATAAAGCGCTACGTTAGTGCACTCCATTAACCAATTGATCAAATTGTTGGCCTATGGGGGAATTATGAGAGAAAAGTACAATAATTATCCGATTTGAGTTCATTCTGTGCTCTCTTGCATACAAGACCAGAAATAGCAAACACAGATTTTGGGTGCGTCCGAGCGCCACAATTTCTTCTATTTCGAGTGCTTTTGTTCATCTAAATTTGTGGTGGTCTGCTATAAATAATATCTTCTTAGCTGTGTGTCAGATCCACATGTCCATGTTCATCTTTGATGTCAAACTCAAATGTTTTTTAGTCTAAAGTAAAAATAATACTTTGAGAGGCGAGTGTCATATTCCTGTTTTCTGGACAACTCTATTGTGACTGTTATGTGTGGAGGGACCGTGGACAAATGTTTGTGTGAAGGCTCCCCTAGGGAATGTGTACTGACAGTAGATTGACGTCCTGGGGATAGTGGACACATGACCCTGAGGTTTAATCATCATGTTTACGCCGTGTCTGTTGCTACCTTGTGTGTCATAGCGTCAACAAATGGGAATTACATCAGCTAATCAGCTGTCTAATCAATACTGGGGAAAACATGTTTATCTTATCTGGCCCTCTTTTGGTCTGTGTGTTTTTAGACAAAAATAACTTTGTGATTAAAGGATTTGTGGGACAAATAAACAGCATAGCAAACAAACAGAGGAGCCATATTGGCTGTTGTTTTTGAAGTTATCGTATTTAAATGATGGAATATTTTGTCTCCGGTGTAGTCATCATTATGTCATACATTTAAATCCATGAGACATTTTTAAATGTAGTTTAACAGAATCAAAGCCTGGCTGTTTGGGTTTAAATGAAGTATTTTTGTATTTGCTACACAGCAGGAATTAGACCAAATTTGTTTTGCCATGGCAACAAAGCTCCTATTCCCACCGAATTTCGAGTCTGAAAGACCACTTGAACAGTCTCGCGGAAGTTTTGGCTTGTCCAAATGCATTATGGCAAATTCCAGTCTCATCATTTTCAAGTTATTTCAGTGACCCTTGTGGGGAATTATTTTCGAAACAAAAGGGGATGAAAAGGTCTCCATGTTTGGGCAAAACATTTGAGGGTTTTATTCACGGTACCCTACCGCCACATGCCGCTCGAATCATTTCCAATAATTGTGTTTGTTGTTTTTACTTTCATAGCATCATCTACGTTGACGCATTTTAAGCGAGAAGGGGTTTGGGGGGGGGGGACTTCAATCAGCTGCGATTCATTTTACTTAACGATAATCACGGAACACCTGTCTTGCCTTCTGATGCAGTTTTCACTCCTCGCCTATTAATCTTAAGCACCGAATGTCTCTTGGTTTGCGCGCTTGAACTCTACGTAGTATTAACACTGCGACTATATTCAGAAATGAAGAACTCGAGTGAGATCGTATTCTTCGTGCTGGGCGCCTACAGCGACATGGTACAGTTAAAGTACTTGTTTTTCTCTATTTTGCTGTTGTGGTTACGCTTCTATATGCGTGGCCGACACTTCAGTCGTTGTGCTCATATTTGTGGACAGGAGGCTGCACGAGCCGATGTACATCAGCGGCAGCACGTCTCTGTATCCTCTCATGCTTTCACAGATTTTCTCCGATGCACACGAGGTGTCCGTTTCCTGGTGCTTTGTTCAGATGTTTTCGATATACTCCTCCGTCTCTGTTGAGTTTTGCACTTTGGCAGCCATGGCTTCCGATCGATACGTGTCCATCTGCAAGCCTTTACACTACGACACCATCGTGAGCGCAGGGACCGTGGCTGTCATCGTTTTTCTTATCTGGGTGTGTTCGTACGCCAGTTTTCTGCTCTCCTTTGTCCTTTTCGTCAATTTGAAATTGTGTGGAAATGTGATCGACCAAGTATCAATTCGTCACTAAACTTGTGTGTTCTATTTCACGACTCGGCAGCATAACTAATATTTTTGCCTTCTTGACCACTGTCTTCCCATGCGGGCTGATTGTGGTGTCATATGTAAAGATCCTGCTTGTTTGTTTTGATACGTCTAAAAAGAATAAGCAGAAAGCTATCACTACCTGCACGCCTCAGATTGTTTCGGTCCAACTTGTTTGTCGGCTGCGCTTTTAGTTTTATTGACAGCAAGATCGCTGCGGTCAATTTCCCTGACAATGTACGTATTTTTTTTTCTGTGTATCTGCTCATTTGCCAGCCAATAATCGACCCCTTTATGTATGGCTTCAACCTTCCCAAGATAAGACAGGCATGCAAGAGGTTTCTGTGGCGCAAAAGAGTCTTTTTCGTACAAGAATCTCATCAAAACAAGCTTTTTGAAAATGAATCCTACCTGATGGAAATATCCGTTTTTCTTGTCTTTCTATTGCTTTTACGCAACTCGACAGGGTATTACGGCTAAAGCCCGAGTTAGTAGCCCCGTTCAGAGGATTGTGCAGGTTTTACCTCAGAGGTTGCATGGAGTTTCACCATCTCGCAGTCACCTTTCAACTCCTAACAAATGAAAATACCGGATGATGTTACTGCAAATGTCAAATCAATCCAGATACTACAAGCCAAAACATAACATTTTTGCGGCAAATTAGTTACAACAGGGCTATTATTTCTCAAAAAGGTTTTCATGCGTTTGGGTGTGGACTTTATTTTCATTTCATTAGGTACATCTGATTAATTTAATCATCTAAAAACAAAACACCCAGCTCAAGTTGTCACTGGGCCTTGCAAACCAACACTGCTGGAGGGTGGTGCATGTGGCCAGAACTAATTGTACTGGATGCGTTCAGAGAATTGTTTAGAAGAAAAATACCTGTAAATATGACTCCGTTTAGATCATATTCAAAGATTAAAGAAAGCAATCAGAACAGTCTTTGAATTCAAATATACTTCATAAGTGGTGATTTTTACATTTTTTCCAAGATATTAGTAAATATCTGTTACAAGCTTCACAAAAAATGTCGTTGAAAATGTTGATCAATCACATTTAATTACTTAAAATAATTTGAGATTAAACAACAATACGTTTCTTTAAGCATTACACGAATGCAAAAATGGGTGTGTGAGGTGCAGTACTTATTTGTGTCCACTTGGGATCGCCATCCTCACGTTTGTGATCAACGTTGTTGCTCAAGGACCGTCAACCTCAAGATGGTCCAATTTTCACTAATAAGATCCAGAATTATGAAATAAGTGCCCATGTTCCGACAATTATAATCTGGGTGGTAGGAGCCTCTGGGTGAGCGCCAGTTGCGGCGGCGCATCTGGAGTATTGATGTGCTTGTGTTGTATTTATTTTATTATCTTTTCTTCAATAAAGCGATTCAAAGGGAATAAAAATGATTGCGAACCGCAATATGGCGAGGGACGACTGTACTTTATCCACATCTACCCATTGTGAATTTGCTCGTAATGCAATGCGTGAGTGTTTGCGGCTGTGTGAATTTTAGCTACATCAGATTATTTCAAAACCCAGAAATCACGTTTTAATGTACAGTATTGGGAAATTTTAGTTATTGTTGTTCCTGTTTTTTTTAATTATCAGCTGCTCAAAATTGGCAATGTTAAAGCGAGAGAGAGAGAGAGAGAGAGAGACTCAGGAGTAAATGGAAATGTGGTGCCAATTACACATGTAACATCTAAACTAGTTTACGTGGTACCGAGAAGGCCTCGCTTATAAAAGAACAAAATAATAAACTTTGATTTAATGGGTCTTTAAATGACTATCTTGTGACTACTTAAAAAATAGTTGTTGTTACACCGAATACTGACTATTATGGCGTTTGACAAAGAATACCTTAGTGTTCTCTTTTGCGTTGCTAATTAGCATGACGTAATTGCGTTCACGTCGGGCTTCGCTCCACGTCCTCGTGACTGCTTTTTTTGGACCTACGTATAGGGGGCACTGTGGTCAAGCAATCAAAACAAGATTCAAGTCTTCCCTAATCCACTTTTTTATGTAATTATTCTTTTTATGGTTATTAATATGAATTTATTTGTTTTATTTTGTATTGTTTTGCAAATGCTTTTCTGTTATCTTCTATGTCTTATTTGAATGTACTATCCCAAAATGCTTTGTACATTTAAATTTCTTTCATAAAAAAAAAAAGCAAAAAAAAAAAAAGAAATCCGGAATCGCTGGCTTAAGTTACACAACATTCCTTCATTTCGATTTTTACTGTAAAAAATAAAATCACTACATTACATGCCATATTGCTTTTAAATCTAGCTATATGTATGGTGTTGGCTCAGGCTTCTGCTACAGTTGTAAAATGCACAAAAAATGCTAATGATAACTGAGAGGAAAAACCGCCATGGCAATTTTTTAATGGATTTGCCATGAATCATTGTAGGAGCTGACCAAGAAAATTCATAATTACTGCCAATATTTGTATGAAAAACACTTTTAGGCCATAAATACATGTGAGTGAAATGAAAATAGGAATTGCGGCTGTAACTAATTGCGGCTATAACTGAGTGTGCCTTCTTGTGCCACGGGACGACATTCTTACGTCAATGCCCTTTGTAACCTCAATGTGTCATAATTACAGTAAACATTTCCAGGCCATTAATCTAAAAGAGTGAAATGATAGCCAGCAGTAACTGAGCGTGCTTCCTGGTGGCAGGTGACAACTATTCTTATTTCGCTGCTCAAACCTGTTCACTGCGTGTCATTCGTAGCTACAAAAAAATCATATTAGACTTTTCATAAACCGAGGACCCTTGTACCGATTAGGCCTATATCCTGCACCCCTGTGGGCAAATTTCTAGTCGCACTTGTTTTGAATCTCATTTGTCAGAATTTGAAGGAATGTAAATTGTTGCATTGTATTTCATATGCATTGGATAAAATCAATACTCATGGTGCTTAATTGATTTTGTTGATTCAATTTAGCTGCACAAGGGTGCACACCCTCTTACAAGTGGGATGTATGTGTCTGTGGTCATAATTAACCAACTGTAACAGTCCATTACATGTTAAATGTGGGTCAGAGCGCACCTTTTTTTTTGTGCCTCTGACTTGCCCCAAATAAAGTTAACTTCTACAAGGCTTTCCTGACATGTTTTTTTCTTTTTTTGCAGAAGCCTGAATGTTTTGTGCTAACACTTACTGCTATTTACTGTTCATTAGTTTCTCCACCATCGCTGATAGTGTAGAGGTGTGTCTTTTGTGTGGGCAGCGTGGGATCACTTACCGCTCAGTGACCATTTCTATATGTGGCCTGCGGCTGACAGTCAAGAAAAGTTTACCAGAACAGCAGACAAACTATATTTGGATTTCCTCAGAGGAACGCTAAATGGTGGGAAGTGTGTGCTGACTCCCATTAATCATGAGTTTCAACAAAATTCATTCTGAACACAGCCACATCCCAGTAACAAGAGGGTGTGCCCACTTGCGCAATTCGATTAGTTCAGTTGTTTTACTTCTGTGAAAAATATTTTTTAAAATATATTCAATTGAGCTGAGTTGAACAGATTATTCATCACGAGAGTGCAAAAATATTTTTAAACTATCGTCTCATTTTATTTTTAATAAAAAAAACTTCCATTTCAACAGGGGTGTGTGTACTTTTAATACTCACTGTAGATTGGAATTATAAGTACCGCTATAAACAATGTTGGTGTCACAAATAAAAATGATTTATCGCTGACATTTGTTTGTATGACATTGCAGTATGCATTAAGTTTCATAGCACATAAAATGGTGGAACATTTTATCAGCTCATGAATTAAAAAGAGAATTCCGCCAAAGCAGCAGCAACACGAAGCATAAAAGTTATGCATTGTTCACAGTCTGGCTCACAATGTAGCCTCTGTGCCACGGCTGATATCTAATAGGTCATGCGTCCCGGACAGGAGTGTAATGCCTGAGATGCCGGGAGGAGAGTCCAAAATGTCTGCTGTGAAGAAATGCAAGCACGTAACGTATTGGCAAAACAACTTGAGCGCAACCAGATATGGAGCGGGTGAAGTGTCAGTAATGCGACACATTTCTGTACAAAACCACAAAGGCCACGCGACGAGTTACAAACCTTATCACTTTAATTCAGACTGTACAGACATAACAGGCTTTAAAAATAAGTAACAATAAAAAGAAAGAGACAGATGAGGATCCCCATAAATACAATATAAGAAGTTGAGTGTGTTAAATGGATAATTTGCATAATGTTCCAATGCGCGCACACACACACGTACATACATAAATCTGAAGTGATACAAAAAAAAAAAACATGAAAGTCTTACATCGCTCTCACTGCCTCCTTACACATTCAAATGGGGATTTTTTTTAACTGTTAAGGTGTCAAATTGAGTATGTACAGTTTGTATTCTTGGATTGTGTTGACAATATAGTTTGTACGATGGAGAGAAAACTCATTCTCCTTCCACCTTAAACTCTATCTTTGCGTTATTTACACGTTAAATGTGCAACATGACACACAAAAAAACAAACAGAAAAAAAAATGATGATGTTGCAACCACTGGGTTGTTCCTCCAGAGAGTTATTTTAAATTGTGGTCCGAAAGGCTGGCAGTCAGGATTGAATCATTTTCCTCCCTTAAAGTCGAGTGACTCCAATATACAACAATAAGTTTAAAAACTACTCGAAAGTACGTTTGAGCAGTACTCGCCTCTAAAAGACATATGGGTGGAGTTATTCCATAAGACACTTGGTTCATGTCCATTAGTAAAACATTATGAACTGGTAAACATTTCGAGGTCATGCAAATAGAAGCACACGTACACGCGCACACAAGTGACAACTGCCTGGCTGCTAAACGCAGCGAGGTATGTCTCAACACTCAAACCCTAGTGACCTTTTTTTTTTTTAGCTCATCTGTGCTTTTTCGGAAAATGAGGATCAGGCACGCAAGAACAGAAACATGGCTTCTGTATGGCACACACTAGCGGAACATAAAGCAGATGCACCTTCGTTCTGTATGGAAAAGTTCAGTCTGGATGTGGAACAACTTCAACAAAAAATTTAAAATAAAACCCCACCCCCCCCACACACGCACAGATCCATTCAAACACATCTAAATGTAACAAAAATAAAGAATGGCAGGCTTAAAGTGTGAACAATCGTCTTTATCTAAGCAAGAATAAACATTCAAAAAAATTCTCAAGCACCATTTCCACTCCCACAGAAGAAAACTATTACAGTCTTTCTGATCCAGGGTCCACCAATGTAGGGACCACACACACAGATGGCACTGAGGCCCATTTGTGTGTGTGTGTGTGTGGTCTCTTAAAGTCTTAAAATGGAAATGTGCCCATTTCATGGTACCGATGAGTTCATAATGAAACGGGACACAAAAACACCACAACAAATTAAGAGGTTTATAATGTAGACGCTAGAACAGCTCAAGAGTGGTAGGGAGCGCTCAAACCGCATTGAACAGTTGTGAGAAGGGGGTGGGGGGGCAGAATGGCAGTAACAGACCAATATGGCTCCTAGGTCAAGGGTCAAAAGAAATCAGGAATTTAGTCGCCATGGTAACATGTAAGCCGAACAAGTTTTTGTTGTATAACAGTCACTTGTTTTACCACTTAAAAACAAAAAAAAAACTTGTGCAAACTAACACAAACAGTAACTTCATTCACCTTCGGAGTGAACATTCAATGCGGGAGAAAAAGAAAAAAGGAAAACGTTTTCACTGAGAATAGTGCGTAGCCATTTGGCAACAACATGAGCTGCTGCTCTTCTTTTTTTTTTTTTTTTTTTTAAATCTAAAGCACAACTTAAAGCATTTCAGTCTACAAGCTGAGTAACTTAAAATGTTGAATCCAAGTAAGCCTATGAGACACATTCACAGTCCGTGGACCTTTTGGCTGCACTTGGCGGCACTTTGTTTAGGCCCATCAGTGTCATTCAATCATGTTCGGCCGGACACACAACATACATTCAACATGGAAGCAAACACAGTAAGGATGTAGTGAGTGAGTATATAGAGATAACTTCAAGTCCGGTGTTAATGACAGCGAGCTTATGCATTTCAAATCCAAAAGTACAAAAATTTTTTTTTTTAAAGAGTTCAAGGACCGTTTAAAAGAAAAGTCCAGATTCTTCCACTTAATATCGACTATAGAGAGGAGAAGAGTTCTGTCTGTGGGCCTGCGGACTTGTCACAAATAGAAAAATAAGTCAAAAATTGTATAAAATTGAAAGCTATCTGACCTCATTTCTCTATCTTTGTAGTTTTGTACCTTGTTGCACTTCACACCGTGGTCTCTCCGTGGTTACCGTTGCTAAGGCGCTTGTAGAACCTCCTCCACGACTGTAAGGTCTTGCCGGACCAGACCCAGAAGCCCGAGGTGATCCCGACGATCATTGTCATCAGGTACTTGATCATGAACACGGTGAAGTCGGGCGTCATGGGGGCAAAGTTGTGGAGCGGGCAAGGCACAGCGAAACGCTTGCACGTTTGCATGTGCCAGGTGCGCTCCCAGTGCTCCCGGAAGGCCTGCTCATAGAAGTAACAGGCGATGACGATGGTGGCCGGAACCGTGTAGAGCACGCTGAACACACCGATGCGCACCATCAGCTTCTCCAGCTTCTCCGTCTTGGTGCCGTCGTGCTTCATGATGGTGCGGATCCGGAAGAGGGAAACAAAGCCGGCCAGCAGGAAGGAGGTGCCAATGAACAGGTAGACGAAGAGCGGGGCCAGGACAAAGCCCCGGAGAGCGTCCACGTTGAAGATGCCCACGAAACACACGCCGGTCAGCACGTCGCCGTCCACCTGGCCCATGGCCAGGATGGTGATGGTCTTGATGGCGGGCACGGCCCAAGCAGCCAGGTGGAAGTACTGCGAGTTGGCTTCGATGGCCTCGTGACCCCATTTCATTCCGGCCGACAAGAACCACGTGAGGGACAGGATGACCCACCAGATGGAGCTGGCCATCCCGAAAAAGTACAAGACCATGAAGAGGATGGTGCAGCCTTCCTTTTTGGTCCCCTGGGCCACCGTCCTGTAACCGTCCTCCTTGAATTTATCCACACACACCACCTTATCCTCCAGGAAGAAGCCTGCGGCGTAGGCCACGGCCACCATGAAGTAACAGCCTGACAGGAAGATGATGGGCCGCTCGGGGTAACGGAACCGCCTCATGTCCACCAGGTAGGTGAGTACCGTGAACAGAGTGCTCACACAGCACAGAATGGACCAGATGCCCACCCAGAGCCGGCCAAATTTCACCTCATCCTCCCGGAAGTACATGATCCCGGTGGGCTTGGTGGGTTCACATGGCGCACCGCAGTCTTTGACCCCCATGAATTTGTAGCCCAGGTAGGACGGAACATCCAGCTGCAGCGGGCAGGAGAACTCCGGGTACTGGTTGTGCAGAGGAGGCTTGGGTCGGTCCAAGCTGGGGGGCAGGGTCAACATTTCGGGTGCGTACGGTGAAGACGAGGAGCCTGGGCTGCTGGGCTCCGAGGTGTTTTGACCCACGCAGATCTCTCCGGCCCCATGGACCGGGAATGCCTCGCAGCGAAGTCTCTCGGGCCACTGGAAACCGAATTTGTTCATGAGGGCTTCACACCCTTGTCGTGCACGCTCGCACAGCGACCGGCAAGGGGGGATGGCTTGCTCCAGAACCGTGCACACGGGAGCATACATGGAGCACAGGAAGAATTTTAAATCGGCCGAGCACTGGACCTTCACCAGGGGGTAGAACTGGTGCACCTCCAGCCCCGCGTCTTCTTGGTTGGTGTGGCCCAGGAGGTTCGGCATGATGGTCTGGTTGTAGGCGATGTCGGTGCACAACGGTATGGAGATGGGCTGGCAAAATCCATGCTCCGGGATGGATATTCCGCTCTCGCTGTTGTAGTGTTGAGTAGAAGCGGGTGAGAAGGACAATCCGCACAGCAGCCACATGATCCGCACAAGCACGGAGCCAGTGGTGGACCTGGCCGCCGCCATAGTTGAGGAGGAGAAGGAGGAGGGGGGAGGGAAGGAAGGAAAAACTTTGATCCAAGTAGGGCGACTCAAAAAGGGTCCAAAACAGCGTCGCAAATCTGCATTTAACGTCCTCGCGCGTCGCTGGTTGTCGGTGAAACTCGAGCGGGTGCACCCAGGTCGAATTCGGTCTTATTTCAAACAGTTTAATCCAAATAAATCCTCCGTCGAGTCATGACTTCTTGATGGTCTTTGTAAGTGACTCCAAGCAGCCCACTCTCACTTCTCCGGTGAGAGGGGGTGAAAAAAAACACGTCCCGAGCTTTTCGAAAAAATGGGAAACCGACAGGAATCAAAGCTCGCCAGGTGTGTTCAACACTCGGCTCGTTGCTTCGGTGAGAAAAGGCGGAAGAAAAATGTCCTAAATTGTCATCTTTTGTGGCTCGACTCGTCCGAGTGTCGGCTTCTCCAGGCGGTTGGAAGTCCGCAGGCTCGCTCGTTCTCGTCACTGCGGTCAGTTTCAAGGCACCCCTCCATTCACAAGACCCCCCTCCCCCTCTGGAGCGGGCTGCGGGGCGCCTGGAAACCGACTGCGGCGTCTCAGCCAATCGCGGCGCTTGTTTTCCTACAGGACTCGTCGCTGATTGGCCGTTTACTCCCCGTCGGAGGAAAATATGCTACAGTAATTAAATTACACCAGAGATTTTACTGAAATAATCACAATCACGACTCCTGCCAAGTTCTCAACAAAGTGACAGACATTAGAGAGGAAAGTTTACTTTTAGTTTACTGTCTATCTATCTATCTATCTGTCTATCTATCTATCTATCTATCTATCTATCTATCTATCTATCTATCTATCTATCTATCTATCTATCTATCTATCTATCTATCTATCTGTCTATCTCTCTATCTATCTATCTATCTATCTAGTTTTCAGGCTTCAGGCAACTGTGGTGAAGTGTTTAAAATGGCTAAAGTTCTAAGCAAGTGGCCATTATCTCAACAGGCCACTGCAACACCTCCAGCAACAACCAATGTGGGAACAAACACTAACACTGGGTCGAATTTACAACACAATCGATTCACACGCACACGCGCGCACACGCACGCGCAAGCGCATACGCACGCACACACAGGCCACAAAAAAAGTGAGGGTGGTGTTGTAGGCGGTTCTTGTTGGCCTCGCTGCATTTGGTTTCTTGCCTGAGTGGGATGAAAGGATGTGGGGGTAGGTCGGCTTTGGGGGGAGGGGACAGGAAAGGAAGAAGAGGGGAGGTCGGGGAGGCAGGGGGAGAAAAGAGTGGGACATCCAGTTGGGGTGATACTCCAGCCAAAAAAAGAAGTCAATGGAGTTCCCCGCTGTCAGCAAGCTTCCAAACAACAAGTCAAATTGTATAGAAATGGGCCAAAAGGTCAATTTGGATTAAGGACCCGCGAAAGAAATAGTTTGTCAAAACGTGATGGAGATTTCGTATTTGGCAAAATTGAGTCAGCTCTCATTATTCCTAATAGAACGTTTTTTGTTTGTAAATTTCTTTTTAATTTTTTTGCAGTCCCCCTGAGAATGCCATGGCTCCCCCCGTGACACCCCCTCCAGGAGAAAAGTCCAGCTCCGCCACTGTTCCCCATACGAATATATTAGGTAAGGGACATAGTAGCTGTCACACACTCTAGCAGAAGGAATTTTTTTTGCTCTACTTTCCTAAAAATAAACAATTTAAGTACTAGTTGAGGTTTGATTTTCGATGTCTTACAACAGTTCGATTTGTATTTTATTCCTTTACTGTACCCAATGTGAACTGAACGGTGAACTTTAACCCTGACCAAACTGCATAAGGAAGAGTGGTTTTTGGTGATTTAACAATGATACATTTTAGCCTCCCTAGGGACAACCATATCTGTAATATGGCTCGTAATGTAAACACGTTTAACATCATTGGATTTCATCCTAATTATATTCCACTCCATGATCTTACGGCTAACCACTTACAATATAATACTTGTTACACTTACCAAGGCAAAAAAGGAGTAACTTTATTACCCTTACCATTTTTCATCCATGTCATAACGGTTTTTGGGGCATAACATTTTTAAATAGTTCCAGATATGTTCTACAAAGGTACTTTGTGCTTTCATGCTTCAATCAAACAACTGACAACACTGCCACATTTTGCATAAGCTTTACTTGTTTTGCCCTTCAAAAGTCATATTTTTAACATAAATGCTCCTGTGTGTCTACAATGACAACTAGAATTGCTGCGGAGAAAATAAAAGAAGAAAGCAAACGTCAAAGTGATCCTTATAACTTTTGTACAATAAGATAACATGCTGTAAAAATAGTATCGCTAATAATAGAAACATCACATAACCAAAAGCTAAGAATGTCTCCAAAAAAAGATACACCAAAGCATATCAAGAGGCTGTTTTCAACAGAAGGGATCAAAACATTTTTTTTGGGACCATTCATTTACATGATGAGAACTACATTTTGATGCATAAAAAGGAAACAATTTACACACCAACTGTGTTTTGAGCATTAAAATGCAAAAAAAAAAAAAAGTAAAGACTGGAGAATCATATCCAAAATAATAATGGCGGACCAGAGCATATAATGCTCTTTTACAACTTGTTTAAATTTGCAAAGAATTCATTGCAAATATATATTTCTCCATGGCATGTTCACAACCTTCCTTCCTTTTGTTGCGTCTATTAAAACAGTGGATCCTTTTTTTAAATAAAAATGTTTTAATAATAGACTACAAAAGCAACACTGCAAGAAAAAAAATGTTTACTCTATGAGATTAAAGTTGTAATTTTACACAAGAAGGAAGTCCATTATTCCAAAATTAAATCTGTAATATGAGAATACATTTGTTAATTTTTTTGAAAAATGTTTTTACATTTCTAATCATCCTTTTATGAAGGAAAGCAAAAGAGGACTGTAGTGGACCTAATATTCTTTCAATATGATCATGATGTGTCAAAAGAGTGAGTATTTCATTCTTGTAAAATTACAATTCATCGTAATTCTAAAAAAAAATAAAATAAAATAAAATAACCAAGACTTTTTTTTTAAATATGTGTCTTGTCGAAAATACACAACTTTCTTCTTTCTGAATGAAATTTTATTCATTCTTGAAAATATTTCCTCCAAAATATCACATTAGTTCTGTAAAATTACGATGTTAAAGCTTGAAAATATGACTTTCTTAAAATTCAAAATACACACATTATTTCCATAAAATTACTACTTTAATCTCATTGCAGATGCTCCTTCTTAAGTGAAGTATATGTACCACTAGTGATATGAGTGCTCCCTCCAGTGGTACATCACTGCCTCGGTACAGTTCAGTTATATTTCACTTTTAATATCCTCCCATTTGCGTTTCATATTTTGGTAATATTTCAACATTTAAGCACAGTTTTGCTTTCACTTTTATGTCGAATGCATTTTAATTGAATGATTGTTTGCATATGTGCTCGTTGGGAACAGCTAGTGACCAATCAAGGGTGTACCCCGACTCTTGATAGATGTGGTACCAGCTCATCCATGACCTTAGTAAAAAAAAAAAAATGGATGGTTGAATCATTATTAAGCACGTTATTTTTATGGCCTTATTAGTGTTAATATTCAAACTGATATTAAATATACTTTTTATAATCCCTCTCTGTCTGTTGCGATGAACATTTATGGCTACTACACTACTTCCTTTGCTATTACCCCAAATCCCCCCCCCCTCCCAGCCATGAAGCTGATGGACTTGAGACAATGGATGCGTCCCGTGCATCCTAAACTGTGCCCACAGAGCCCACGCACAATCCGCTCACAGGGAACTTCTCGCAGTGAATCTGCTCCGGCCACTCGAAGCCCATCGCTGTAATATTGGCTTTGCATCCTTGATGTGCATTCTCACACAGGGCCCGGCAAGGGGGGATGAGTTCCTCCAAAACGGTACACACCGGAGCGTACACGGTGCAAAGGAAGAACTTGAGATCTGCCGAGCAGTGGGCCTCCAACAGAGGGTCAAAACGTCGTATCTCTGCAGCCGCGTCTGCTTGGCTGATGTGGCCCAGGAGGTTTGGCACGATGGTTTCGTTGTAGACAAGGTTGGCGCACAGCGGGATGGAGATGGGCTGGCAAACGGCAAGCTTTAGGTCGGCGTGTGAGAAGGACAGCCCGCGCAGCAGCAGCACAAGCACGCAGCCTGCGTTCAGCCACGACGCCCCCATAGTTGTGAACGAGGAGAAAAAGAAAAACTTTCTGTCAAAACAAAAAGACAAACGTCCGGGTTACGTCCAGCCGAAATCAGACCTCCGTCGTGATATTTTCAGCTCTTTCTACAAAAGTGTCTCTATTACTCAAGCAGCCCACTCAGTTTTTTTTTTTTTACTGAAAGGGTGGAGATAAAAACACCCACTCTCTCACAACAATTTAGCCAAACTTTTTCAAGCTCCTAGTGGCAAAAGTGCTCTCGTTCAGTAAATATTTACTAAAAAAAAAAAAAGGGCTGGTAGAAAAAAAAAAAAAATAAAAACCACACAGTAAATTTCGTAGAGTACAGATTATACAAAAAAAAACAACTTTTAATTATATTTGGTCCCAGTAAACAGAGTAACATTTGAGAGGAAAATATTCACCGGCACCCCGGTAGCACTGATGAAAAATTCTGGCCCCATTTAAATTGAAGTTGCCCAACCCTGATTTGAATTTATTGTGAATATATTGACAGTACACCGCTACATTATGCAGTGTGTTTCTAATTCTTAATATTCCTAATGATGCAATGTCATTACATGAAAAAGAAAAACAGATTTTATTGATGACAAGAAGTTGGCTGTCCTTGTAAAACAATGACATTGTCTTATGGTTAGCAGACACAAGGCTTCTGCCATATGTCTGCTTCGCTGAGAAATTGCTGCGTGGGACAGATTAATTCAGCATGTAGAGCGCTTGTTGTCATTACTAGGGTCAAATGTCTGTAGACAGAGCTGTGTAATAATTTAAGACACCAGCCACTTAAGCTATTGATTAAGCATGTTAGGACGCTGATTTCCCTTGAGGGTCTTTTTGGACCGCCTCAGCTCAGTAAAGCAGCGAAAGAAAAACAAGTAACAATGACAGGTTGGAGGACTTGTTTTGATTTTGCCCATCCGTCCATCAATCCAGTATATATAGCGCTTTCTTTTGTCCAGAACAGACATGCCGCTTGCCCAGCAGACCACTCCATAGAAATGGGGCTGATGTGACCCCAGAGTCAAAAAATGCCTTTATGAGTGTCCCGCGAACACCAAAAGCACACCGCGTCTGTCTCACTATTTGATATGAAGGCGCTATGTGCGCAGGGTGAACGCGAAGGGAGTGAGGATGGTTCCCTGTGGTGCTCCGGTGCTAGAGAAGAATGTCAGACTTGCAGTCCTGCGGCCTCGCATACTGTGCTTAGTTGTCGAGGTCGTCAGTAATCCAAGATTTTAGGTGATGGGCCACCGCTGAAGACCTCAGCAGGTTGGGTTGTATCAGTTTTTTTATTGTTATTTTATTGCGTTGGTCGTGTATTCAAACCCAGACCGCAAACCAATATGGCACTGTTCTGCACCCAAATAACCTGTAAATAATATTTGATTGTCTGTTGCTGTCGCTCATGTTAGGAGACGTGTCCCTCTGTTAAATTGAGTCGCATCATTTAAATAATACAATGCAGGCCATTCAGTTGAAATTTTGGAGTCAGCGCGATCAGATTTCGAGGTTCAACGTACGTGCGTGGTGGAAAGGTATTCTATTGTTTAGTTCTCAGTCACAGCGTAACATAAAACTTAAGCACCTGCACTTTCAAAACAGGTTGACACGGCTGGAGGAACATTCCTGAAGTGCTTAAAGAAAAAGAAAATAAATGTTTGACACGTGGCCATCCCTTCAACTGGAGACAAGTCAGAATTAACATATTCAAGACGACCTTTCAGCATTTTCATTATGTATCAAGGAGAATATTTAAATGTATCTATTTAATTATTTATTTTACATTGATGACTTGAGTGCTTGTTTTAAAAAATATGATCATATTTATTACACTTTATCACATAAAATTCAGAATCCAACGCATATTTTCATAGAACAAGTCCTCTTTTCTTGAGTTTGAACGACGGTCCTGCAGGACCTCACAAGAGCGAGTGAAGCGAGTCTTCTGAATTTGACACCCCTCAGAGAAGAGCGTTGTTAAAAGCCCTGCCAACGTTAATATTAATTTGATTAATTAATTAATAGTTGTAGTTAGTGTATTAATATATGGGTGGTTACGGTTTTGAAAAAAAAAATACATAGAACAAGGCTTAAAAATTGTGGAAAAGCGAGCCGTTGTCTGTGCTCTCAGTATTTCACTTTCGACTAATTCCAATAAAATGTCATCGCACACAGGCCGTATTTCCAAGTTGGGTAAGCAAAATGTGTCTCTGCCTCAGCACATATCGTGGCATGTAGCAGTCATGTCAGGTCAACCGGTTACATTTCGAGTTGTGTAACTACTGCTGTTTGCTTGTGTATGTCTGTGGCTGCGGGGCGGTGTGCGCAGTGGTCGGGCAGATGGAGGTGGTCCAACAGGTTTCCAGACGGCCTGCTGGTGTTTGGACTGCTGCCTGTTGCAGCTGGAGATTTACTGGAGACCAATGTGAAATAAACAAAAGAACAGTCCAGTTCAGTCAGTGGTTGCACAATTTAATAATAGTCAGACACATGCCAAGTATTTGAACTTCCACACGAGAAACGACAACAGTATCGTTCTATTCCGTGTAATTTATGGCCTTGGGGTGGGAAATTGAATTTGCGGAGTGCTCACATGGCATGTGGGCTAGCCACATTACTTTGACCAACATGCTTGAGAGGATTTACCTCCTCAGTCTAATCGGTCGCTTTCACCCATGTCGATGTGTGTGTATCATGTGATTAGAGGCCTAATAGAGCCTTGTCTACAGTCGACAGTCTCGACAACAAAAGTGAGAGACAATAAAGACAAAGTATTTCAACTCATGGAAGCAACACTTCTGTGTATGAGGCACATGGACAGGTCAGATGCTAACACCGTTAGCTAACGCTAATGTGTGCGTCCAACAAACTTGGTGCACTCAGCTTTTGGTTTTGACATGGAAACAAGGTGTGTTATGGGATTTTTATTTTTTTCTGACCGATAATGTTCCATGCAGTGTCATCCGGTGGCCAGAGTCACTTGACTGTTTAATAACACACTTGGGTGGTGTGCAGCCATAAAAAGAATACAGTTTTCCATAATATGTCCATGTGGTCGCAGGGCGATGACTGAGAATGACTCCATCAGACATTGTGACTGCACCCAAAAGCATATTTGTCATAACCATCATTTTAGCGACTTTAGTGTTTCCCGAGCATCTACTTTTATGAAGGCCCGGAATACATTAGCGAAGACTACAGTACCATGAATCCTGTTGTCTGAGCACATGACGGGAAAATGGTGACAGTCAAATGCAAACGATGACCTGTGCTTGTTTTTGTTTTTTTGCTTGTTCATTTTATCATGCGCATGAGAGATCAATAAAGTCTTATTTTATCTTATCAGAAGTCGCAGTTAGTAGTTTCACAACATGTTTTTAAGGACTTCCTATAGATCAGGGGCGGAGGCAAACTCTTGAGATCAATGGGCCTTATCATTCGTAGATGAGGTACAAAGGAAAAGAAAAAAGTTGTATGTTGTGAACATATAAAATAAAAGTAAAATGAAAAAAAAAAGTTCAAATATGTAAAATATGAAAAAAAATTGGTTTTACACAATAAGGTGATTATTTTTTAATTATATAATTTCAAATGATTAATTAATTAATTAATTACAATGATTTCGTACAATGTTAAATGTTTTCTGAAGCTGAGCCACGATTGATCGTTACACGAGCATTGAGCAACTGTGACTTGCAAAATGGCCGCCCCCTGAGATGTACAAACACGGGTGGATTTTACTGCTGAACTCATATTCCACAAACGCAATCTAAATCAGAATGCCATGTTTTTTACTAATGGAGCTGCATAGAACACATTCTTGTTAAGAAATGTTTTGGGGCAACTCCCCCTTTAAGACTTAACATTTTTACCCAACACAAAAGCAGTCAGGATGCTTTAATTTACTCATTTTAAGTGGGAATTATTATTTAATGCAATAATTAGTACTTGTGACAATTCAAACTTGATCTTTTCAAACCATACTTTGCCCAACCGTGCTATAGATCTTTCTTAAGTGCTGAAAAAGTCCTGATTGATCATAACTATTAGAATATTACTGAGCAAGGGGTGGAATAGTATTGTGTAGTCACTTGAACAAGGGTAGGGAAAATCAAGCACGAAATCAGGAGAGAGAAAGAGAGTGAGGAATGCAGGCAGCTGGTTAATGTCTGTCAGTGCAACACAGAGAGCCCACAGTACTGGACTACTCAACCCCCCCCCTTTCTCTCACACACACAAACACATGCACAGTACTGAAAGAAGTATTTATTTGGGCCAGCAGAGTGTGTGTTCCGCAGCGAGAGGCTCATTAGCCTCTTAAAAAGAATGACTAATACTGTACTCGTACGCTCCTCTCTTTCTGATCTGTCTATCATCTGCATCCATCCATTATTTCTCAGTGCTCATCAAGAACTGGGTCATGGTTGCAATAAGCCGAGATCGGAAAATGAGGGAGTGTGCAGAATCACCCCAACACGTAATTCTGCCAGTGTATTTTTTATTTTTTTTTACTCCACTCCAGAACATTGAAGTGGAAGCATTCATGAGGTGTAATCAGATGCTTGAACCACCTCAGCTGATTCCCCCAAGGAATGCAACCCTCATTCCGAGCAGGATTTGAATATCCCAGTGAGGAGCAACGTGCCGATTGAGTGAAATTGGTTGGGCCTCCCAAGAAAAAGATGATCTTAAGCAAGAGCCTGCTTGAGAAAGATGAATGTAGCCAAATGATTGGTCATATGGGATTGCAGGAGTCTTGCATGCCTGAGAGAGGAGCTCATAGGAGAGGGCTGAGGCTTGATCCATGTGTTGGACCAGTGGGCCATGAGGCTGGGACTACAGTATACAATGTTAACACGGCACTGATTATGGACAAAACACTGGATCGTTTTGGACATTTGTATACTGGACAAGTTCTATTTAGCATGAAAACACAAATTCCTTAAAATGTGTCTGGAACGTGAATGTTGAAAATTGACATCTGTTTAGTGTTCAGGGGAGGAATGCACACGTGTGTCCCCACTAAAACAACGAGGGTGGACCGCGGCACTTTTGTTGTAAAATATCATAATAAGTATAAGATAAGCATAATTAAAAGCTTCACGACAACCAAAATACAAATCTGACAATATAAATCAGACAGGGGTGTCAGATCCAGTTAGAGAAAATAAAAAATAAATAATAAATAAATAAATAAATAAATAAATATATTTATATGTGTATATATATATATATATATATATATATATACATATAGTTGCAAAACCCTCATGTTCCTCTCTAAGATCATAGCGCAGCCAGCATTTCAGTGTGAGCTGAAGAGATCATTGGGCCCAACCAAGGAATCTGAAACGTTTGCCACTCATCAGATCTCTAAGTGTGCAAGTGTGTGTGTGTTTATATAACGGGGGTTGGTCGTGTGACTGATGCTTCCACAGTGAGGTTGTCAGACACCAACTGTTTAGCACTTCCTGCCCATAAGGGTTGTTTTGTCTCTACACGTGTTTTGACTTTGTTCTTACGAGAGGAGTAGGCGAGGTTTACAAACCATGTATATCACTCGAAATGGTGGACAAGTTGATGGACGTGATGTGACTCTCTCCATTTCTTTCATCCATCCTTTTAGACGTGACGTTTGCTTTGGGTGAGAGGTGAGAACGGGGAGGAGATGGCAATTATTGCCACTTGAGGCCAATTTATCAGGAAGTCAAAGAACCGACTGTTAGAGGAAGGTGGCAAATTCCAGCAAAGCAGACCAGGTTGCTAGTTTAAGCTTTCGACATGGATTGCATGTTTTGGTTTCATCTGTACTCTCTAGATGCTTACTGTAGCTGTCTTTAAAATCTTCCAAGAAACTTTGGAACAATTTTGAAACAAACAAGTGACAATGATTTGACGTGCCTGAGGTGCGATTCAAGTCTTTGACTTTTCTAGACTTTGAATGGGATTATATCTATAGGTGCAACTATATCGCATAAAGGCTGTGATTCCAAACTAGTGCATCGTGAGATATGTTCAGCCATGGGAAATGATCCAGATTAAATTAATTTGCCAAAAAATGGGAATTTTTAAATTTTGCACCATGGACCGTTTTAATGCAAAGACATATTTAGATGGACTTGCATAAAAAAAAAAAGATTATTGTTTTATAGTCCAGCAGAAGCATCAGTTGAGCGAGTCGAAAATTCTCTGTAAATTTGGCCGATTGGGAAAGTTGAGATGCCAAAAACATGTTTCTTGTGATTGGTCGAATTAATGTTTTAAATGACTGCAGTGAAGTCGACTCGCTGAATAGTCTACTCATCGCTTTAACTCCTAATCTGAAGTAAACTGACTTTGATCCGAAGTAGAAATTGTGGTAAACAAAAAATTGCTATTGCTGCCCTTCCTGAAGTATCACTACTCATCAGGGTGTTATGAATAGAAATAAGAAAAAAAACGATTTCAGTGATGAGTTATTGGTGGAAAATTTGAAAAGTGAAAGATTAGAACAAATTTCTTACTTTGCTCTACAAGTGTAATTGAAAACAAATCTTCTCCTCTACTGCCTTTCCATTGAGTGGAAAGTAAGTATTACGATCCAAGCAAATAAAATGGGCTGTAGCAATTGTGAATTTTAGTATGAAGTTCATGCTGCGAAAAAAATGTCAGCAAATGGATCACTAGACGCCTCTACTCTACCGTGGACTGATCTCTGTTATTTTTTATGAGTTCACTTCACCTTTTCCCAGGCCAACCCAGACGGCAGATATGCAAAAAATGCACGAAAACATCCATTATAAAAGATTACATTAATGCTGATTCTGGCCTTGACTCAATGATGACTCTACTGAAAAGATAGCAGCATGATCATTCTTTGTTATTTATTTACCCTCCCCCACACGCAGTCTTGGAGGTCATGTGCTAATTGAGACAAAATAACAGAGGGGGTGATGTTGTAATCGTTGTCCCTCTGAGGTCCTCCTTCGTAATATTATTTCATTTTTTTTTTTCATGATTATCGTGTGTTTGATGGAAGATTTCGAAATTACGAAGGGTGGGGGATGGGAACGCTGAAGAATAGGAGCGGAGGGCCGAGCCCTTGGAGAAGGGAACGTGAAGAAGGAAGAGGATTAGGGGCGGGAGGGAGAGGAGGCCTCCTGCGGTTTGGAGGTCACACGCACAGCTGTGGTCATCACCTTTCACTGTGAGGGACTTACACACACACACACACACACGTACACACCACACACGCAAACACACACACACACACGTACACACCACACACGCAAACACGCACACACACACGCACACACAAACTACGGTGATCAGCACCCTCGTGGCAGGTTGACCTGAGCCAGATGGCCGTCGCTCTCATTTTATGACGTCGTTTTTTTTTTCCTCCCCACACCTAGCTTTTCAAGTACACATTTCTAAACAACAGTGTTACATCATTGTGTGAATGAGCCAATCAATCAGCCGAGCTGAATGAATGATGTATTAGTAAAATACACGTATAAAGATGTCACTTTGGTGTCACCCTGTAAACACAATACCATAAAGCTTTTTGTCTATCTATCTATCTTGCTAGCTCGCTAGCTCACTAGCTCTAACGCTATTTAGTTAGCAAGCTAGCTACCAGCCATATGATAGGCAAATGCTTCGTGACTAAATAAGAATACTAAAATGACACAAACTCAACTTTGAAATTGGTTTAATTTGTGTTGACATGGTAATTATTGGTAGCCTAATTACAAAAAGTGAAAAACAGATACACACATTCAGTAACACTGTAGTATCGATATGTAGGTAGGAGAGCTGCCTCCATCTGTGTATCAATCTCACAATCATAACAGTGCCCAAAAGATTTTTTTTTATTCCAAGGCCCATGACATGTGTTTTCAATATTCTTAAAAGGCATGTCTGCACACATGTGCTCAGCCTCCTTTGCCAGATTGAAACTCCACCTCACCATACTGTCTCAAAAACAAAGTCTCATTTTTCATTTTTGGGGATCAAGCAGATGATAAGATGAGAAGAATTAATTAAAAAGATATCCATCGATTCATTACTCGAGCCGCTTATCCTCACGAGGGTCGCGGGCGTGCTGGAGCCTAACCGCCATCTTTTGGGCAGGAGGCGGGGTAAACCCTGAACTGGTTGCCAGCCAATCGCAGATTAAAAATATGAGCTGAGTTTTGAACCCCGGACCTCTTGACTGTGCGGGCAGACTTTCTGACCACTAGTACACCATGCAGCCAGACGGTAATCTAGTTTATTTGTCATTCCCTTCGTTAAAACCCATGAGGTGCACCATGCAGTGTGTATATTATTGAAATATTAGAATATACTTAGTGTGGTTGAAAACGTCTTTTAAGAGAAAATAGGGAATACAGTTCTAGATATGGACAAAATACGCATTGCATGAAGTGTACATCTGGAGTGTGTTTTTGTTTTGCCTTCTCCTCACGCTATTATGGTTGATAAAACCACACTCTTAGATCCACTGTGTTGTGTGGCGTGGCTTCATGTCAGTGTATTTTCTTCCCCTCTACACACACACACACACGTGCATGTCTTGTAAACGTTGTGTAATTCCCAGCAGCACTTTGACTTTCGGAGGGTTTTGATGAACACACATTGGCTCATGCTTCAATAATGACATGGTGTGTGTGTGTCGACTTGCATTCAACATTGTTACTTTATAAAACCTGTAATGATAATGTTATTAAATAGAATGAAAATAATTATACTCGTTTGTCTCCCTGGCGAACATCATCCTCCCATGGAGATATGCTTGCAGTTCCTTAAAAAATGAACTGGCTTGCATGGTTTCCAGCAAATCAGTTTCTTCTTCGCCCAAGTCACACACTGTGCTTCTGTTGACAGCAGATCAAGTCGGCTGTGCACGCCCACGACGGCGCAAATTTTTAAACTGCTCCATGATGCGTTCATCTGTGAAAATACCAAAACCGTGCACCTTGAGAGGAGCCGCTGCCACGCTTTTGTTCACTCCCACAACGGCGGAAACGCCTGTTTCTAACTACGAGTCTATGAAAACGAGCCCATGTGTGAGACCGGTAGAGGATCAGATAGAAGGTTCATATTCTGCGGTATTCAATTCCAACCGCACACCACAGCTCAGTGAAGAGCATCGACTATAACGTGTTCGTTACACACGTAGGATTTTGTATTGAAAATATCCTGCGGGTTTGGGATTTGACTTTAACAGTGTGCTGTAAAAAAAATAAAAATAAAAAAAAAATTTAAAAAGGAGAGTGAGAGAAAGAGAATCTGGCCAGTATAGTTTGACTTTTGGGGTCTGAGCATACCTCATGAATCATGACTGCTGCGAACTTCTGTGGTCCAAGTTGTTCTTATTTGGATTTCTTAAGAAGCAAAGCCAATTCTGCAGCTCTGGCCTGACGTTTCAGTATGTGGTTATAGTTACAGGAAAGACACCTCATTATACTGAGAGCTGTTGGTAATATTTTACATGTTACATTGTTTGAGAGGTGCGTATGAAGTTGAAACTGTGCAGCGCTAACTTCGACACCGATCGTAAAGATAGAGTGGTGTTAAATTAATAGCACCTACAACTGAACATTATCATTTTAATCGAGTGACAATAAAACGGCTATGTGACGTAGATTGTTAGTGAATTTAAATAGATCACACAGTGCTTGACGCCAAGAGAACAGTAAAAAAAACGAGCACACCACTGCACGTTATTTTATATTCTATCAATTTTGTGCTTCCAAGTTTTATGTTCCAAATTAAAGAGTGTGTTTGCATGTCTATATTTTCACATAGACTTTCTACAACACAGCTTTTTACCTGTTGCGTAATTCTGGAACAATATGAAGGCACGGTTAACAAATCACTGACATTTAACAACCAGGTGAAAGGACCTTGTTAATAATGCCTGAATGCACTAATAGACATTTTAAAGAGTCATTTGACTTTGAACAATTATTGTTGACACAGAACACTAAAGAAGCAGACAGCAAACAATAAAGCATCAACCCTACGTGGCGCCTGTGCCTTCTGGTAAAACAAACAAAAAAAACAAAACCAAGGATGAGTGAACAAGTGAGGGGCAAGTGCAACACCTGAGACGAGGGAGTGGATGAAAACCTGCTCTCCCAGACTGTCAGCTCTTTGCGAACTCTTAAGTTTCTTAAGTGTCTTCTCCGGTTTATTGCAACTGCATTTCTCATGCACAATCCCAGCCATGTCTTTTAAGTGAAGCACCTCAATTGAACGAGCTGTACCAAAAATAATCTGTTATAAATTAGGATTAAAACTTAATCTGTAAAGAAATCATTTAATGGAATGTTTTCACACTTTAAGAGAGTGTCCTAAATCTCTCTAAGATTCTTCCGTCCGACTACGGAAAGGATCAAGAATTCCAAGTCGCACAATGATCTTCCCCTCTGGTTCCAGTGACTCAATTTGAGGCCGGCAGTTTTGTCTCATGCAAATTACCATGATGTGGCGACTGCGACAGAGCAATACAACCGCATCCAACAATATAGTTGACCCCGCCATGCTATTATGTATAGCAAATAAATAGTACTAGATTTTACCTTATATTTATTAACGTTTTTTTTGTAAAATTTTTGGGGGTTGTGAAAAAAAAAACACCAAGGGGACTCGTTTTAAAATCCAAGGGAAAAAATTCTATTTTGTAGTTAGTATTTCAAATATATATTTTTTGACACCAGTCTTGCAACTTTTTTGTTAAATTTGTTTCACTCCCAGGTCGGCATTGTAAATGAGAAACGTTTTATCCAATTGCAACATCCTGGTTAAATAAATTACTAACTATAAATGAAAAATCTTTTTTTTTTAATTATCTGATCTTAACGACCATCTGATCAGTTTGAGTGCAAACTGTTAGTCAAACCAATAAATATTAAAACGTAACAACTTTGTTTACTTTATTAAACAATTAGTTCATCAAATAATCAAGTAGACTTGAGGACAAAATTGACGTATTTTAACTACAGATTTTTTTTTTCAATATATGTTCACCTTCATTATATGAACGAGGGTCAACGAAGTACATTTTCGGATTTTCTCAATCCCCAAAGCGAGTAATCCGCGCCTCATTTAAGTTTGACCCTAACGGGCCGCCGTAGTGAGCCTGTTGCTGTGCCCCAACCACAACATTGCTGAACTCAGCTGTCACAACTTCTCCCTTCGACTGCGATGCACTGATTGACATTTGAACAATTAACTCTACTCGCCGGATTTGACAACCACAACCACACGTGCAGCCACGCGGAGCAGTAGTTTTGTTTTCATCACACACCTTTACTAAGTTGTGCCGTGTTCACTAGTTGGTAAGTTTTGACCGAATAGTTAGCTTGGCTTTCGTAGCATTATGCTAGCCCAGTGTCGAAAATAACCACAAAACTTTAGGCTTGGTCTGTAATACAAAAGAACACTTAAGTAGACCAGTTAGCCTCGTTTAGTATATTTCCGTGTGTATTTCAGCAATCAGTTTTGCGACTGATTTAATTCTTGTAGTCCTGCGTGTCAAAAGTGAGCAATGCATAGTATTTGCACCAACATGCAGCAACTTGATGCATGTTGGAAATAGTCCCAACATGTCAGTCACGGTAGTAACTGGTTTAAAATAAATCCTACATTATCACGCATGCTATTTTATAATGGAATGCATTCTGGTCAGTTAAATGCTGTTCTGTGTGCAATTGTTTTTAAAAGATTTACTGTGTAATTCCCACAGGCAACATACAGCCGCACACTGGCTGGCTAGTATGCAGTCAAGACATGACAGAAGATTTCCACTTAAAACCAAAGACATTGCTCTAAAGATGTCTTCCTTGCACTTTGGAATGGATGAAATCTGAAGAGATGGAGAACAAAGAACAGAGGTATCTACACAATGTATTAAGAAGTCTTTCTTTCCATTCCCTTACATAGTGACATAGTAGTTAGAATGTCTGCCTCTTATTTGAGAGGTTCTGGGTTAGAATGTCAGCTCAGTGGAGTTTGCATGTTCTCCCCATGCTTGCATGGGTTTCCTTTGAGTATTCTGGCATCCTCCTACACTCTAAAAATATGCATGTTAGGTAAGGTGTGCGGACATCAAATGGTTCAGAGGTCTATGTGTAAGTGGAAACAGTTGGATGTACCCGGTCAGCTGTGATGCCCTCCAGCTCAGCCACCTTCCCAATCAGCATAAGCACTACACAAAATGGATGGATGGACAGAAAAAGTTCTGAGCGTTGACAACACTTTCGATAGGTTTTTGAGTCATGCGTAAAAATTTGGGCTGAGAATTTGAGGATTGGGGGTCATGCATCTCTCAGGCAATGTACACACAGCTGGAGACTTTTTTTTTTAATTTTTTTTATCAGGCAGCAGCTCTGTGTTCAAAGATTCATGAATGAATGTGCACATTCTTTCCGTATTTACACAGGCAAGATAATGCCGGTGTTTACAGAAGTTTGCATTTTTCTCTCCAAACACATCCAAAGCGACACTCTTTGGATCCTTTTTTTCTGCTTTTCTTTTACATAACTTCTGGGGAATCTGGTCTTCTTTCTTAACACCACTTGACTTGACTTTTCGGTGTTACATAAAAGCCCCCCCAAAAAAGACAAACACATACCCAAAGTTAATCATTTGAAAGGAGGTGTTGTTGCTGATACCAGTTCCATTTGTAGCCTTGCAGAAAAGCAGGCCGGCGCACCTCCACAGCGAGGACTTCTCCACATTTGGCAGTCAGGGGGACCGAGTGAGCCACTTAGTCCAGAAAGAGTGCTTCTGTCCCAGTGTGTTCTGCAGGTGGCTCTAGGAGAACATCACGGACTCCTGCTGGCACAATGTGAGAGAATAAGTTCCAATTCACTCATTACGTATTATTGTTTAAACTTTCTGTACAGGAGTATCTCAATAAATTCCAAGATCGTAGCAAACATGATTTCAGCATTTTTAGAACTTCGCATTAAACAACTTTCAGAAGACTAATTAATTCCTACCTCCTTTTTTTTTTTTTTTTATTAAAAAGCATTTTGATTGTTTCTTTTGTAATATTCAAATTTACGTTTTTGGGGGAACTCTTTTATAATCTTCAAAAAATACAAAAACTGAAAAGATAGACATGCTGTGTCTATTGGATCTTTATAAAAGTTGAACTTTTTGAATTGAAGTACTCAAATTTTTTCCATGATATTATAATTTATTGACATGCTCCTGTCTATGCTGTTGCCAACTTGTTTGTTGAAAGTGTAACTGTCTAGGAATGGAATGTCCGTGTAGCCTTGCTACAAAGTATTGGTACTCTTTGCCACATTTGTTTACCAACTACAGTGGGATTTCCAAGCATATTTCTATTAATGTGACAGCAGTGTAGCATTGTTTTATAATAATGTTGCTTTTGTTTATCTAGAGCAGGCGTGGGTAAACTACGGCCCGGGGACCACATGCGGCCCGTTAAACGTATTAATCCGGCCCGCCGAACTTGAAAAAAATTAAATGAATAAACCTTATTAATGTTTTATTTTCTAAATACTGTGGTTTTTCAAAGACATATATATTGTTGTAATGCTTTTGTTCACTTTCATTTAAAATTAATTTTTTTACCCCGATGAGGTGAGGTTACCAAAACACTCCATCCATCTGCTCCTGGTCCGGCCTGTCAGTCAAATTTTAGAACCCATTGTGGTCCGCCAATCAAAAAGTTTGCCCACCCCTGATCTAGAGTGTGACTTTTGCTAGCTGGTTATACAGTAAGTAACCAAACTCTGTACTTGTATTGTTTTGTTCTTCGACGTGTTCCCAATTAGAAAGACCAACAACAAGCCGCTCCATTTGTAACATGTAAATTCCATACCTAAGCTACTGTGGTCAAATCAAATGAAGAGCTGTAAAAAGACTTTTGTTAATTGCGGACACGATTCTCTTTATTACAAGTCAGTCAGTGGCCCCGTCCCACCCAAAATATTTTTTGACTAAACTCCGCCCTTATTATTGTCCCCCCTCCAGGTGGTGCCGTGTATTCTTTTGGAGAGTTACTGTGGAGGGGGCTCAGTGTTCCGCCGTCAGCTCCATTGTTGGAGGTCTCCCTGCGAGGCACGACCGTGGTTCATGTCGCTTGTGGCGGTTTTCACTGCGGAGCGTTGAGCAATCAGGGTGGCGTCTACATGTGGGGGGAGAACACTGCAGGACAATGTGGGCCAACTGAGGAGGATTCAGATTCAAATGTGACTGGTTAGTCATCTCCTCATTTTCTTGATTCGTAGGCTCATTTCCATGAAAAGATAAATCCTATTTCCTCAAGTTGTCTCGAATAGCATTTTTGAGGCTCTGTGTTTGACTGTCAGCTTGTGTTAGTTGCAGAACCGTACCCGCTGGCTGTGGTGGACAACGAGGTGGTTCCTCCCGTGACGGTTCGGATTGTGGATCTAGCCTGCGGACGGGAGCACAGTCTGGCGTTGTCAGCTCAGAATGAGTTGTGGACCTGGGGCAGTGGGTGCCAGCTTGGTCTGGTCACAAGCAACTTCCCCGTGTGGAAACCACAAAAGGTCACTTCTTGCAACACTAAATTATGGACAAAAGAAGGATTTTAGCTGATTTTCAATTCCTATGATTTTTTTTTTTAACCTTTTTTGATGCAATTGAAAATGTTCCTTTTAATGCGCATTGTTCTGCTCAATCCGATGTGCGGCACCAGAGCAGAAAACCTGCTTAAGCTTGAGGAGCCAAATGCATAAAAAAAAAAAAGGCCGTAGCAGAGATTTGAATCCAGAAACTCTTGCTTCGAGACAGACATGCTATCCACTAGGCTGCTTTGTTATTATATATGATTAATGATGACATCATTTCTGAAGTTGTTTTGTGTTTTCGGTCAAGGTGGAACACTTGGCAGGCAGGCATGTGATTCAGGTACATTCTCTTTTCCTCATATTGTCATTTAAACATTCAAAATGAACATTCTACATTTCCAGTATTGTGCTTGTCCTCTCTAACAGGTGGCTTGTGGGGCCTACCACAGCTTGGCTCTGGTCCGTTGTTTACATCTACAAAACCCAAATACTCCCAAATCACTAGAGAGGCGGCCGTCAAAGAGGGAGGAGCCTTGTGCTGCTGAAGATGCTCACTACTGTCCGCTTGGGGTGGAGTTAACGGAAAGCATGAAAGCAGAGGTTGAAACTAATGAAACACTTTCTCCCAAAATTGGACGCTTGGAGTCGTATTAAACCTTCTGTCGTTTACATTTTTAGATTTCAGCCAGAAAACGCTCCAGACAAAAGCCCCGGCTCGCTGGCGTGATGCATGACTCTCAAGCTAATCTGTCTCCCTACTCCTATAACATATCTGACAATAAAGAGTAAAGTATTTAAAAAAATGCTGTATTTGTGTTTCTTTCCATCACTTGTTTTTCACTCCTGCCTTTTATTCTGTCCCTTAGGAATATTCTTTTAGCCGGTACGGAGATTGAGCCTGACGAACACGCTGACCCTCTAACCCGGACGGACAGCTGCACTACATCGTACTCGCTGCCAGCCTTGACAGATAAAAAGAAAACTGCTTTGCCTAATGAGCTGGAGCTTCACAACCTCCTCCAGAAACTCTCCGGTCACTCATTAGAGATGCAACATAGCAGAAGGCTCGGCGATGCAGACTCGCTGAGCAGTCGCACCTCAGGTGGGTGGATAATATAGGATTGATACTATAGCATGAAATATGAGTGATCTTTTTTGGGTTGTTTGTTCTCTTTGGTTTGCTAACCTTCATTTTTTTTTTTTGTCCAGATGATAGCTATGTTTCCTCAACTCCTTCTAGTGATCTGTTACACACAAGTTGCGAAAATGACTTGACGTTTAGGTAAGACGCGAACAAAAACATTGGCCTTGGTTTAAAGTACCGGATGTCCCAAAAATGCGATGATTCAATTACGCATTAGCTCACATTTTAACAATATGTGTAAAAACTAAGCAGTTTTTTTTTTTTTGTGTGTGTGTGTGTGACACACTTTTGTCAAAATGCCCCCCGGGGATCAAGAATTTTATCATACATGTTGAAGCAGAGCCCACAGTGTGCAGGGGGGAAAGTGAGTCCAAGGCATGCTCCAGCATGTTTCGCAGGACCCGGACTACCAACCTGTGTTTTGTCACATGCACTTCAGATATTTAACTTTGGTTTAGTTTTGTTTAATTGGTTTTAAAATCAGTTTGGATATGTTGTTGATGTGCAGTTACTCAAATTATATATATATAAAAAAAAATTGAGACCGTGTATTGCACCTCATTGTAATCTTCTCTCCTACTTCAGCAGTGAGGTGGTGCGGTCCTCCTCTCTAGTCGGCTTGGAAGAATGTCCTCTGTGGAAGAAAAAAGTAATGCTGGAGCACAAGAGCTCCAGTCTCACCGACATTAACCTAAAAGGGAAAACGGGAAACAGGCGATTCTCCCTACCTGGAACGCCCACTCATGGTAAGTAATAGTAAGTAACAAGTTGGGGCAACGAGATTAACAATTAGACCAAAATAGCCAAAGTAGTTTATTAATGTTGTTGTGGTCACGATTTAGAAATGTATGTCTTATGTGGACAGAACATTCCAACACACTGTCAGAGTGAGAAAGATCTTTTTATTTTTATTTTTTTAATTTTATTTGGTTGTTTTCACTTCCTCTAGCAGGACAGTTTGCAGCAGTGTGAAGGATCAGCTGTTATAGAGAAGCCGTGTCCTCCCCATGTCTCTGCCCGCAAATTGACCGGTCAGTAGCCTCTGCAGGGTCGTGTGACTGAGCTTAGACACGAAGGTGAGGAGTTCAATCATCTGGAGTGAGTCCGAAGTACAGCTGCTGACTTGGGCGGACGTAGAACACACTGCTTGGATTATATCATTTAGCTGGCATGGAAAGAATTGTTTTCGGCATATGGTTATCGAGTTTTCAATAACAAAATATGCTTGTAAGGTGCAGGAATGAATGTTGTCCGATTGGGGTTCCGTCCTTGCGATTATATCTGTAACTTTGAGCGTGTGTGGATTTTAAAGGTGCGGTCTAGCCTGGTGAGTGACATGGGTGTCGGCGAATTATAAGTGTGGAGTCGGCTGTTATGAGCTCAGGTTCGCTGGCCGATGACTGCCAGTCTGCGTATTGTTAAGTGCAGGCATCCGTTGTGGCCATGGCAACTCGTGTGAGACTTTACTTATGTGTTTATTTTGTTACCGTTTCTTCAGTAAAGACACTTGGAAGTGAAATTTTGATGTTATAGCGGTGTTAGGGAGGCTGTTGTGATCCATTGCTGCAGATTTTTGTTCACTTGGCTCACAGCCTTCACGCCCATTCATTAACTTTACAGAGTTGTGCGCGAGTCAGCAGTAACATGTGGAAAAATGTGAAGCATTGAGGCAGCGATTTTGCTTTGACTTTTTTTTTTTGTAAGAAAATTGAGCAATCATTTCAGCCACAATAGCTTTTTATTCTGCATGGACTCGCATTCTTTTTTTTTTCCCTTAGCAACCCCAAGGCGACAACATTGTGGAAGCAAGCCATCCTCTTTTTCAGAGGATGAGATTCCGACCTTGGAGACGGAGGTGTGGAGCTGGGGCAGAGGGTCGGAGGGGCAACTGGGCCATGGAGATCAACTGGCCAGGTTTGAGTATTTGCACCGTTCAGAGTTGTGTCCAACACATAACCTTTTTCAAAAATAGCAATTCTCTTCGTGATGTGTTCATTTAACATTTTGTGTGTGTGTTCCCAGGCTCCAGCCTCTTTGTATTAAGTGTTTGACAGGCGAGGAAGTGATCAAAGTCGCCGCAGGCTCACACCATTCACTGGCTCTCACCGCTCAGTGCCAGGTACCGTATCTGTCACACTCAGAGGCTTAACTTTCTCGTGACCCCCAAACCTTAACCTTTGCTGTCACAACTTCTTCTTTTTCCGCCCCTTCTCGCAAAAAATGGTATAAAAAAAATAAAAATAAATCTTGAACATTCGAGACTCTTGTTTCTTTTCAGGTCTTCTCATGGGGCAGCAACATGTGCGGGCAACTCGGTCACGTCAACAGTCCTGTTACTGTCCCACAACAGACTAAGGTATAATAAACAAATATTTTTGATTTTAGAAGTCATGTTTGAAAGAATTTCTAAATCCTGTTCTACTGCTTATACCGCCATATTCATGTGTTTTCATTCATGTGCAGTTATATACACCTGATTTATTTATTTTTTTTGTCACAAGGGTAGACAACAGCTATCCGAATTATGGCTTGAACATTGAAGATATTAAATTTGCGCTTTTCTCAACTTCTTCACTCTTTGCTTTTGCTCCGTAGCTGTCCGATGGTCTTCGGGCTTGGGATGTGTCGGCGGGCCAGAGCCACTCCCTCTTCTTGGCTGACGGAGACGGCGACCAGCCCGCGCTGTTGTACTGCGGGCAGCAGCAAGAGCCGAGGTCGAAGCACAGCGAGACATCCTGCCCCAGGGCCAAGTCATGCCAGCGGTCACCAAACAGGGCTGAAAGTTACACAGTCAAACCTACCTTGATGCCTTTTTGCACGGAGGTGTGTGGGCCCAGAGAAACGTGTTGACTTGCAATGTGTGGTTGTTGGCAGGAATGTGGACTTTCTTGGCAGTCTTTGGTTCTTTGCCTGTGGGAGAAGTCTAAAGATGGCTTGTGATTTACAGTTTTGAAAAAAAAAAAAAAGGCTTTTTCAAAGCGCGCATGACTTTAATGCAACTTTGTCCACGTTTACACCGGCATGTAACATTCATGTTATTTTTCTTTTTGCAAATCCGAGAAATGAATTCTCCTGCATAAACTTAATGTTAAGCCATTCTTGTCTTGTGAACATGTCTGTGTGCATAGATGGGTTACATCAGCAGCGTGTGCAGTGGTGGTCACAAGTGCGCTCTGCTGGCTGACCACAACATCCCGGGTCTTATCTTGGCCGCCCACGAGCTGGCTTCCATTGAGAGGAAATTTTACTGCTGGTTAAGCAGTGTCAGGAAGCTACTTCTTATGCCCATTTTAAACAAAGGTGAGTGACCTTTATGTTTGGTGTCCACTTCACGCATCTTCAGGTCAGATGGCCAATGTCTGGTGGAAAGGAAGATTTTTGAGATTATAAATGAAAGATTATTTAACAGGCCGAATGTGACTAGTCTGGAAATATTACTTTTAATTGCTTCTATATAAATAGTTGAGTCTCCATGGCGTAACTGCCCACCCATTAAGAGACATGAAACTATGATAATCTTCTGAATGTGTCTGTGAGCAAGTCGTTCTGCACTTTTGCTCTGCTATATGACTAATTGACAGAATAACTGCACAATCACCAAGTTTCTCCACACCTTACATGAACAGCTAAGCTTGGATATGATCCAGATCCACTTTAAAGTGACTACACTGTTTGAAACACAATTATGCAGAGGCACCATCATGTAAAAAAAAAATAAAAAAAAACACAATGAAAAATAAGCCAAAGATGAATTATTTAAAAAAAAAAAAAAATTCCACCTTACCTAAAATATGCACAAATCAAATTATTTTAAATATTTTTTTATTTTTAAATGGAATTAAATATAACAACTGAGCAGTTCTTGTTTTTGTCCCCCACAGAGAAGGCGCGCCCATCCCTCGGTGAGCCCTGCAACCCTCTCTTCCTCTCCCTTTATAAAACTTTCCTTCGCCTGAGCGTCCTCATCGGACAACACTCGACGTCACTCACCCATTTCCTGCACAACGTGCCACGTCAAGATGTCTCGTCCCTTCTCCTGCTCACACATGTTCGGCACTTCCTTGATACCTATTCTGAGTAAGGTGTAATTCCAGATGTTAATTACATTGTGGAGTTTATTTGGCTGTACACTTATATTCTCTGTTTCCTTGTAGGTATTGCAGCGCTGTAGGGGACTTCCAGGTCATGGGTGGATTTCAGTTGCTTCATAAACTCTCACTGTAATTTTCATTATTTGATTACGATAAGGATGTCAGACTCATTTTCATACATAGGAAGGATTGCATTTCATTCGTTCTGTGTGTTTGATCAATGTTGTAAGTATTGTATACATTGATTATCATATATCGATATCAGAACTTTAGAATTCTGACACCTCTTGATGATAATATATATATATTTAACCATAACACAGACTTGTTTATAAATCACAGCAATAGATTCTCCATGTCTCTGTGTGTATGTCGTCCAGTGATTGTTTAGGTTCGAAGCAGAACAAACTTGCTCAACTTTCTGATCTGGACCCATCAGTAAGTGGCGATGCCGATTTGGGTTCCTTGTTGTACTGGCCTTTGCAGCAGCTCCAGCAGTACAGTCGGGTCCTGCTCCAACTGGACTCCTGCTATGACGTGGTGAGGCTGACGCTCTCCAATTTGATGTCACGATTACAAAAAAAAAGACTTAAATCAAGTTAGGTGTGGTAATGTCAGTGTACTACATCTGTTCTGGAATCACACGATTACGATCAGAATCACTCTTTATGGTGCACATTTTGACATGTAAGCCGCTACCAAATGGGTGGTTGTGATGAACCGGCGCCTCTTTATCGCCCCCTAGCTTACAACAGAGCATCAGTCCCTCCATCACAGCGGCATGCAGTGCGAAAATCTCTCTGCGACGCTACTGAGGAGAAAAAAGGAGGCTGAAGCCACTTTGCTCTTCTGGAAGACTCACTCGGGGAAAAACACTGTGAGTGCAACCTGCCACTTATTGTGACCTCCTACAATTTGTCATTTTGAAAGCAATTGTGCTATAAAACGCTTAATAATTTCATATAGTTCATGGTCACCTGCACAAGATATTGGTAAATTCTGACAAGTTAATTAGTTGCGATAATGATGATCAATTTTGATTGACACTGTGAGAAAAGTGTGAATCAATTTCGTGGGCTTCCTTTACACAAGCAGTCTTAAAAGGGTGCGCCTGTCAACATGTGTCAACCAATTTTAGTGCGATTAACGTTACTCAAATTGAATGAACACACATGCTTAAGAGAGGAACAATGGCGACGACAAAGTGAGCTAAAAAAATCTTTCAAGAGCAACATGCAGCAGAGCACAAGGACACATGATTTGACTGCGTGTCTTTCAGGAGGGTCTGCGTCTCCCACAACGTCGCGTGTTATGCGAAAGCAGCAACAGAAGTTTGACTCTGCAGGGCGCTGGGCGCTTCTCCAACCACTGGTTCATACTTTTCAACGACGCGCTGGTTCACATACAGGTATACACAAGTGACCTACTGTACTTTATTAAGTCTGTGGCGTACTGACAAAACACCCTGCGGACTGAAATGTATCCTGAAATAAACTGCACGTACCTGCACTGTTCTAATTTCACAAAGGTGGGTTGCATGCCAACCATTCGGAGAAGTTAGTTCCGAGTATGCATGAGAAGTTAACAGTGGTTCTCGCTGTGTGTATAGTTGAAATAATAATTGCCGAAGGACAATTCGGTTGTATTTAACTTTAATTTATTTTGATTTAATCTGTAGAAGCTGTTTATTTATTTATTTATTTATTTTTTTTTAATTATGGTACAATTTGTATTCCCCTAAATTGTAATGCAGAATGAAACCTGTCTCGTTTTTGATGAACACGCGGGGGCCCTTGGTATGACTATTTCTTGAGCTACAAGCGTACATCACAACTTCGATTGTTTGTTTTGTCTCGGTCACACATAATTAATGAATGCAATCCAATGCATCCGCTCCGTTGTCTTTTCACCCACTCAGCGCGCCGCTCCTCCTAAGAGCCTCGTAAGTATTATGTGATCGCAGTTCATCAAGCTCCGTGCTACAGCAGCATGGGTGGGCTGCTCTGTGCGCAGTACTCACACCTTTCAAACTCTCACCGGACGGGGGGGTCGTTCATCTTAAAACAGGACTGTATGGAATGTTCAGTGGTCTTGATTGAAACGGTCAAAGCAGTATTATTGACATTCATTTTTTAATTGTGGTTGCGGTGGCTTAGAAATTGGCTGCAGGTTACTGTAAGATCCCCCACATGAGAGGGCAAAGGCATTTTGGGAAGCAACTCTTTTAAATTGTGAATCTAATGAAGTTTATGATGCGTGTATCTGATTTTGTATTCAGGCAAACTATTTGGATTTGGTTTGTGATGAAGCAAATTGTTCGTCTGTCTGTAAAGCTGAATTCACATTTAACATTTCATACGTCCTGGATTGAGATTTATTTGGTGCATGACACTCAGGTGACAAAGCCTGCTGTGTGCGTATTAGAGGTGACCAAAAAAAAAAAAAGTTTTGGGCCCAAATCTTGTCAAGCTCTTAAACTCACCGCTGCAGTGTGGCTGGCAAACTTTTACTCATTAGACCTTCCCTTGTCTTGTGGATTTCTCCCTGTCCTTTTTTTTTTTTTACTTTGATATGAGCGTGATATTTTGTGTTCCAAAAATCCCAAAAGAAGTACAACAAGGAAAGAAAATGTGCAAAAATAACCCCTATGTCTCTTTCCAGTTCTCCACTCATCGTGTTTACCCGGTGAACCTTTTATGGGTAAAACCGCTTCCTGAAAACGACAGTGGATGGTCAGTTTGTGTTTTTTTTTTCCCGTTTTCATAGCCAATCGATCACCCATAATGAGCAGCATGAATTCATTTCAAACTACATAGTTCATATAAAACAAACGCTAAAATGTTCTATTCGATGTGTCTCCAGCTATGCCATCAAAATGTCATGTCCAGAAGAGACCTTCATCCTGGTGGCCTCAACGCCTCAAGAGAAGGTATGCATTGTGTTTCAAAACGATGAATCCTGTCGCACGTTTGCAAATCGAGTTGTATATATTTGAGTCCATTCATGCTAAAGCTCGCCGTAGAAAGTCTCATTCACTCCCAAGCACGGTTAAAAATAAACCTTTGTCTCATGACTATATGTCACTCAACAAGTTTTCTTTTTTTTATTTTTTGGGTTGTTTTTGCACTCACCGTGAAGAACAAGTGGCTGCAGTTTCTTAATCAAGAGGTGGACCGGGTGCTGAGTGGTGGAGGTCAAGGTTCATCGCCAGGAATAACAGCAATGTCCCGCACGGCCTCCTATACGTTCACGGGAGAAGGACGATTCAAGGATGCTCAGTATACCGGGAGCTGGATGGCTGGACGAGTTCATGGCAGGTCAGAGTCGATTCTGACGGTATGATAACTGTGAACAAAAATATTGTTGTATCACAGAATTAAAATGATAGCTCATTCTTTTTTTTTTTCTGATATATTTTTGGGTAAATACTATTTTTTTTTTGCAATTCAACAGAATCTATTTTATTTTTAAACGAAACAAGAATAGTTGGGTCATTAAGAATCGTTTACCATGTAATTCACTTTGTCCCACCACCGCTGATCTATTTTTAGAACAGACCTGTGCGCTACTGTCACCTACACGTTTTAGTTTTTTTCTATAGGACAGAAGCTGACCTCCCTCCATGCCCCTTCCTTTCTTGTCATGACATTTTTTAAATGTGCATTCACAGAGGAACAATGAGATGGCAGGACGGGCGTACCTACACTGGGAACTTTAAAAATGGACTCGAGGATGGGTAAGCACATTCCTAGTGTTGAACTATTGTGAAATGGATCTGTCGGTTTCTCTAATAAGCCGCCATTTGTCTCGCCAGCTATGGCGAGTGCATGATTCCTGACAAGCTGCTGAATAAAGCGGGCTGCTATCAGGGACACTGGCGAGATGGCAAGATACACGGATTTGGCATCTACAGGTCAGTTTACGGCAATACGGCGCTTTTTTTTAATTGCTTTTTTGCAGCAAAAAATAAATAAAAAAATAAAAATGCATGATTTGTGTTGTGGCTTGTCAAGTTTTTTTTCTATTGGATTTTGATTTCATTTTTTTTGAAGGTATGCTACCGGCGAGGTATACGAGGGCTGCTTCAATGATGGCCAGCGCCACGGCTACGGCATGCTACGCTCAGGAAAAATGGACAAGACTTGGTCAGGCGTGTTCATTGGCCAGTGGGTCTGTGACAAGAGGACTGGATATGGCGTCTATGACGACATCACCAGGTCAGATGTGAAGCGTCACCATGCTGGTTTTCCGACGCGGCAAAAGAAACCATGAATCCCTCTTGCTGTTGTTGTCTTCATGTCAACATTTAATCAGCGGCCTCATTCGGCTTACTCGATTTTTCTTCTAGGGGTGAGAAGTACATGGGAATGTGGCTCGACGACGAGAGGCACGGGAGTGCCGTGGTTGTGACTCAGTACGGTGTGTACTTTGAAGGGAACTTCAGGGAAAACAAGATGAGCGTGAGTGTCCGATCGGACTCCCCTTACTCTCACAAATGCGTCGTTTTGATGATGCAACTTGAATGTTTTCTCAGGGTCCCGGTTTGCTGGTATCTGATGATGACACGGCTTTCCATGGGGATTTTTCTGAAGACTGGACTGCCAACGGAAAGGTAGAAGACATCGCTTTCCTTTGTCAAATGCTTGCACTGCTTTGGTGGTATTTTTGCCAGGTGCTTGTAAATTATTCCAGACGTGCGACTGCAATTCAATCATCTTCGTTCTCTTTCTCTCAGGGTGTTTTGTCCCTTGCAAATGGTGACAGTTTCGAAGGTCACTTCAGTGGCGAGTGGGGCGCAGGTCTGAAAGTGGACGGGATTTATACCAAACTAGGCCCTGATGAGATTGAAGACAAGGACAGAAATAACTTGGTGTGAGTGTTTTGTCAGTATTTTATTAAATTCGATGAACGACGTCTCAGCCAATCACTCTCATCTTTCCCCATTCAAATGAACAGAAGTGCCATTCATTTATTCCGACCTCCCAAAACAATTTTTTTTTCCAAAAGGAAGAAATAACAATCTACAATGTTGTTCTTTATATATGAACAAACAATTATATTTATAACAATATATAACAAATTAAATGTAAATATTTTTTCTCAATTTCCGTAATTGCTCAGCAAACCGCAGTAATATTAGTACTTTGCAGAGGATAAAGAATATAAGACTGTGAGTGTTGTTGTATTATTTCAAAAAAAGTTATAAAACCGTTCTTCTCAGCACAAAGCTAAACCGATTGAAACTGAAGCTATGCGGTTGTTTTAAATACACACGCAATTCCTTTTGTCTGATGTTTCGTTTAACAGTAAACTTCAAGAAGAAACGGCTTGAACTTTTTTTTTTCCTTTTATAATTTGTCAAACTGCTGCTTGTTGTGAAGTCACTTGCGCTACGTTCACTGCCGCCATCAACCTCTTGCATCTTGAATCTATGTGCGCAAGTCAAAGAAAAAAAATAAATTGACCAAACCATGACTTGGCGACTTGTATTACAAAAACTCTTCTACACAATGAAAAATAACGAGGAATCAAAGACCAACCGCTAAGTAGATTTTAATGTTTGCTTATTTAAGTATTATACTTAGAAAAGTACTGTATGGTGAGTTTTTTTTCGTCTTGCGTCTATGTGAAGCAGGTTGGGCCAGTACGTGGTAGCCGCCGACGAGAGGTGGGTGTGTGTTTTTGACGAATGCTGGAGGCGACTGGGCTGTGACGTTGCCGGCAGAGGAGAAGGGACGACAGCTTGGGAGAACATTGCTGTTTCTATTTCAAGTGCACGTCGATATAGGTTGATACAAAATATATACACACACACACACAGCTTTATGTTTTATCAACTTAAATTTTTCATTCTATTTCTGTGTTCTTGTGTGCAGCCCGGACCTCAGCAGGACTCAGAGCAAAGTGCTGGAGTGTTTGGAGTGTATCCCTCACCACGCGGATGCAGTCACCACCACAAATTACGACAACATCCGAAAATACCTCACTAAGGTGTTTTAATTGTACGACCGGCGTGCTCGCACGAGTGTGTGTGTGCTCCTTTTTAGAGCCCTTTATGTACATTCTAGGCATGTGAGACCCCTTTCCATCCTCTGGGGTGGCTGGTTGAGACGCTGGTGACCGTCTACAGGATGACTTACCTGGGTGTGGAGTCAAACCACAGGCTGCTCAGGGAGGCTGTGAAGGAGGTGCAAGCCTACATCAAACACCTTTACTCCATTGTTAGGTAACTCCATAACTTGTTTTTAAAATGATAAATTCAACAAGAATCTTGAATGGAACTGTTTTCCCCACTGTCAGTGCAAGCCTAGCTGCTGCGGTGCATTATGGGAGTTTTAGTATATGTTGTATTTTTATGCCTGATCTGAAAGGTTGAAGCCACATTTTTCTATTCTAAAGCTTTTTTTTGCGGTTTTATGGGTCTAGACACAGTGATGTTTTTTTTTTCTTCATTTTCAGTTTATAAAACAGCCGTGGTTCTCAAAGTGTGGTACGCGGGCTCCCTCTAGTGGTAGGCAATATAGATTGTGAATTTACTGTTGAAGTGCTAAGCTTGTTTTCACAATTTACATTTGTATTTAATATTTTAGAATGTTTTTTTCCCCAAACATTTGTTGAGGCAGATATTTTTTTTAGTTAACTCGTCTAATAAATTTGAGTTGAATCCTTACATGGACTGTAAATGCAGGTTTTTTTTTTTTCATTTTCACATAATTAGGACCAGTTTAATGTTCAAACTGTGTGTAAACTAACAGTGGCTTGCAGTAATATTGAATGTAATATTTAAATGATGACCCTGAAGTACAAAAACAAAATAAACACAAGATGTCAAAAACAAAACACAAAAATTTAAACAAAACAAAAAGGTTTGTCACAACAGCAAATAAAAAAAACACAAATGCAAAAACAAAGGATAACATCAAATTAAAAAAAAATACAAAAACATTTTGTTTTGTTCAGTAATTTATTTTTGTATTTTTTTAATTACTGTTTATTTAGTTCTTTTGTTTTGGTGTTTCTTTAATTTGCTGCTGTGTTTAGCTTTTTAGTTTTGTGTTTCTTGATTTTATGTTGTGTTTAATTATTTATTGTGTTTTGCACTTTTGCCACCGAGGTATTTTTTGGACTAAAACGTCCCTTATTTTTAATTAACATTTGGAAATAATACTCTATTGTACTTTAGTCTTGCTCATAAGGGTGGTACAACAGTTTTGAGTCCCGAACAAATTGATGTACTTTATTTCCTACGAGCGTCGCACAACAGATTGGGAGGCTCCACTGAACATAATTAGTAGTCGTAGCTTATTTGTAATCGTCACTCTACTTTTGCATTTCAGGTTCCTGTTTCCTGGCTTACCAGATGATGGCAGCGTCCTCCCGGACACTCCCGTTTCTCCGTGTAGAATCAGATACAGCTCATATTCCGAAGAGCCGAGGTGGGTGTTCACGATGCCCGTCAATGCAGCAACATTTGCCTCCATGACTCCTGCTTCTCCTCCCTCAGCTTTGTCTCTGTCGTGAGCTGCTCCACTCTGCTCCTCCCATTGCTGCTCCCGCAACTCTACCAACCTCTCTTCATGTTGTACTGCCTCCACGACGAACAGCAGGAAGCGCAGTACTGGGAGCGCATCATCCGACTCAACAAGCAGCCCGATCAGTCCTTACTCAGCTTCCTGGGCGTTCAGCCGTGAGTGTTCAACGTCACACGTCGTATAAACTTGTGAACCTCAATAATGCAAATATTGACTAAAAGAGAACTCTGTTGTGGTGTAAAATTTCACTGTGTTGTACCGACAACTTTTTTTTTTTTCTTTTTTTTGTTGCTTCATTTACAAAGAGATTGCTGACAAACTTAAAAATTGAAGAATGGTTAAAAGATAAAGTAAAGAGCTTCCAGAATCAAAATGAAACATGAAACGGCCACAATAATACAAATATACCTAAATTGGGGTATACTTTTGTTCCAGTTCTTTTATTGGCTCTCATAAATATGTACACAGCATGATTAGCTTTCTCTTAATAACTTACAGAAAGTTCTGGCCAAAGTGGATGTCTGTTCTTGGGGAGAAAAAAGAGGTGAGTTATTTGCCATGGATTGATTGTAATCCCCTCTGATATTCAGTCGTAAAGGAGACATGATTTCAATTCCTGATTGTCTTTCTAACATGCATTTGTCTTTCTGAAATTGGGTACACAAACTATTCAACTAAATTGTTCAACAAATAAACTTCACTTGAGGCTCATAAATAGTAGTTGTTCTGTAACCTATTTTAGAAAATGCAGAGCTTTGCCCTCTTTAAATTGCATCTCCTTTGCGCCCTCTGATTCTGCTCGCGGACAGATTGTATCGAGCAGTAAAGACGTCAGCTTTGGCAGCGCGGTCGAGACACTCCAGCAAATCAGGTAGCTTTTATTTGATCCTTAAACGGCGCAAATGTTCACGTGAATTGATGTTAACTGGAACTTTATGACCCCGGCACGCTCGCAGCACCACGTTCACCCCATCGGATAAACTCCTGGTCATCCAGAATACTTTTGAGGAGTTGACGCAGGAAATCAAACCCATGCAGGACGGTGATTTCTTGTGGTGCATGGACGACCTGCTTCCTCTCTTCCTCTACATTGTGCTCAGGGCGAGGTACACACGCACACGCACACACACTGAGCGCTGATGCACTGTCAACCGTTTATGGAATGGGATCAAAAACACCATTTTTTTTTTTTATGTTTGTATTTGTATGAAAAAATTTGCACTCAACAGTATTGCACAAAAAAAAAACAGACTGTATAACATTTGTTCTCCAATTCTCTCCTCGTTTCTTAAAGAACTGTTTGGAAGTTGAAAAGTTTTGGTACCTGTATCGACACGAGGCACCACAGTCCGGCTCTATTTTTTTTTCTTTCTTAGAAACATGTAACAAAGTGATCATTTCGGTTTATTTCAATGTGACGAATTTCTGTCTACTGTTGTTTAGAATCCGAAACCTGGGAGCTGAAGTGAGTCTGATAGAAGACTTGATGGATCCCAACGTTCAGCACGGAGAGCTGGGACTGATGTTCACCACCTTGAAAGTAAGCAAGATCCCACTTCCTTATGTTCTACTGGTCTGGAGATAACGCATGCAAATTAAAAAAAAAAAGATTTTTTTTTTTTTTTTACAATAAGTAAGACAAAATATAATTTGACATGGCTGTGTGTGGCAGGCCTGCTACATGCAGATCCAACTGGAATCAACGATGTAGCAGTGAGCAGGGTGTACTCGACCTCCAGTTCAAGCTACCAGTCAGTCCTTTCTTCTCGTACTGCTAACAAGTATGTTTCCACATTTCTCACTGGACTTTTTCGACTTAAATTCATTTTTAAAATAATGAGAGCTTATTGTGGCTTTTGTTTAAACACACGCACACAAACGCCTCAGGGATTTCAAATACAGAGAGTACATATTCTTTATTGTACGCGTTTTTTTTTTAGGAATGGGAGACACACAAAAACTACTACTGACTATTTGCTTTGTGTGCATGTTGTAGCAGTCCAGATTTTTTTAAGCATTTCACTGGTTGCAAGCTGGATGTCAATTTCTACTCTACCCATAAGTATTTCGCGAAATACAATATTGACGCTGTTGGGCGGAATCCTCACGTCTCCGTGTTACTACTTTTGAGAAATTGGAAAAAAACAGTTTTGATTGGTTAATAAAAACAACAGACAACATGGAGACGGACAACATTTGACTGTATTTGGAGGTATGAAGGTGACATTACGGTGCATCTCAATAAATTACAATATTGTAGAATTTTTTTTTTTTCAGTAGTTCATTTCAAAAATGAAAATGTTATTATATCGCTAAATTAAACACAAAAAATTGAGAATATTTTCCTGCATCATTTCTGTGTAAAAATATATTTTTGTGTAATATTGTCATTCCTCGAACTGGTAAATCTTTGAGTATCACTTTCACTACTGAAATAAATTGTCCACAGTATTCAAATTTATTGAGATGCTTACTTGGGGGGGGGAAAGCAGCGCATAAAGTGACATGTGTTTAAAAAGGGAAATCTATCCAACTGTATAATTGTTTTTTTTTTCATCTTTTAATTATTTATAATTCTATTAACTGCCGGTTGAACATGTTTCATGCAATTCAATTTTGTTTTTCGTTGTGTGTAGCCTTTGTGTATTTCATCAACTACTTCTGCGCTTTTGCAAATGAACAAAATCTAGCACTTTTCTATTTCACTGTATGCAATTACAACTGTTTGTCATCAAGTATTTTTACCTGTGTAGAACTTGAGTGAATTTGAGTTCTGCTTACATTGTATCTTTAGCTTTGTGCACTTATTCATTTTTCAAACACACAAAATGCATTCCAGGGATCATCAGGAATTCTGATGTCAATGTACTTGAGTGCCGTAATGAATGCACTGTCATCTATCACACCTTTCACACTCACACCTACAATTGAAAAAAGTTCTCTGCACATTTCAAATGTATTAGACTGAATTCATCTGTTTGATTATTTTTAGATCATTATCATAGAAAATGTAGTAAACAAGAGGACAATTGATTGTCAAAAGAGAAATAAAACATTTGTGTTTGTCTAAAAATATGTCCTAAATTAAAAAAAAAGGAATAGGATTTATTGTATACTTAAGATGATTATTTTTGTAACAGCAGATTTAACAATGTATTTGTCATATTTCTAAAGCACACTAACACTTTTAACATATCAAATTAAATGAATCATGTGATATTTGCTTTGTCTATTTTTTTGAGTAATTATTCTTAACATGTATTTTATTTTATTCAATTTTGGAGGGGAGGTTGTTCAAAACTGAATGTGTTGCAGCAGTTCAATTCCAAAAGTGAAGTATTAATTCTATATTACAAAAGACAATGATTTTTAATATCGAAATTAGACCATGTAGATATTTACAATAGTCTTGTAGTATGAGTACCACTAGTAGCACACAAAAGAATTATTGCATTGAAGGTTCAACCTGTCTTCAACTTTTTTTTGTACATGTTTAAGTATAGTTAATTTTTATTTAACTTCTAAGTATGATGCATTTGTGTGTAATCTATTGTGTCAATTTCCAAACATTCATTCATGTTAAGTTTTTATTTAACAAGCATACAATTCAGCATTAAATTGAATACATTAAGTTAACTACTCCAAAATACAAAATCAAACATGAACTTTCTAAAGTGAGACAAGAGCTCGTGCAGCTCAATTCAACACAGTGGATGAAACAAAAAGAAATTGAGTCAGCGCCGAGTCATCATATTTTTATTGTGATGGCCCCCTGAGGCTAGATTAAAAAGGCACAGTTTGCACCTCGACTAGCTCCTCAGTCAGATAGACAAAAAGACCTGTACAAATAAAATACATTTACAACTACACAGAGTGCCACAACTCCCAGATGTCAAACATTACGACGGGCATTAACAAAACTGGACTGGTTTCAGAGACACACACACGCACAAAGCCTCATTTGTCAAATACTTTTCAGCACATTTCAAAATATATGACAACAAAAAGTGCTCAAATTAGCTCACATAACATTCAGGATTTTTACAGCACTTTATTCACCTTCAGCGTTTTGTATTTGGTCAGGCCAAAAGAACATTCGATCATTGACGGACAGCAGAATTGTTTTTTGTACAATGTTTAAATCAAAAATAGAACACCCAGCTGTTACAGTGCATCAAAGAAGTTTACATTACTTTTAGTTACAGCCTTATTACAAAATGTATTCCCTTATTTTTTGTCTTCTGTGGCGGTGTATAAATTTTGATGAACCAATTTATGTGGTAACGCAACAAAATGTGGGAGAAGGCAAGCACTGTGAATACTTTTCTGATGCGCCATATATTTGTTTGGTCTTCTCAGAGGAGTCCTTGGACAAAATGGATGCAAACGCATGTTTGCGCTGCTAAAATAGCACAAATGGTGGGGGAGTAACGTTGGCATTGCATTCTGCTGAGACATTGCTTCGTATTGCATTAGCACAAGAAATGATTAGTTGAGCAAAACAGTTAACGAGCATTGCAAAATGGCTACAAACAGTTGCTTGATTTAGCACAAAGGCTAGAAACCGTTGCTTAGCTCAGCATTTGGGCAACAAAATTATTATTATTATTATTTTTTTAGGACAGAAGGGTTACAAACTCTAGCCTACATTTGTTCAACAAAACATCCAGAAACAGCTTCTTAGCATAGCGTTAAAAACAGCTGCTTTGCTTAGCATATGGCCAAATAACAGTTGTTCAGCATAACATCTGGGTAAAATCAGAGGTACAAATAAAACTAACAATTGTTTAGAAAAGCAGGTTGTTTTATCATCGCACAAGAGGTAAAAACCTTACCATACATCAACATATGGTCAAGAAAGACTTGGCGTTAGCGTAACATTAGAGTAGGAACAGCTGCGTAGCTTAGCATAACGGCTTCAAACAGTTAGCATAACATTAGGGTAGCATTACTGTAAAAACAAACAAATCAAATAATTTAAAATTTAAAAGAAAAAAAGGAAATGGCTTCTTAGCATAGCACTTAGTCTGTTACAACAGTTTGAAACAATTGCATCACTCAAAATTAGAGCAAAGAAAGGTTTTAGTATAACATTAGGGCAAATAATAAAAAGCTTGAGCTAAAAAAAAAAACAAAAAAAAAAAAAAAAAAAAAAATTAATAAAAATAAAAAAAATGTTTAAAAAGTCATTCACTGCCAACGATTCTAGGAATAATTTGGTTGATTTTAAGACCCACAGGCTAATGCATGTTTCATTCTTTAAAGCAGAAAAAAACATGGAATGGCATTTGACAGCAAAATAATAATCTATTTTATTTACTAATATAAATACTCACCAGATGGCACATAAGCAATTTCTGTTGTATATTGTCTTATTTATGACGCAACCTTCTGCTAACTACTGTGACATACTTTGCTAATACTACATGTAAAATATCTAAAATATCTGTTCTTCTGGTTTATGCCTAAACTTTTCTAACCTTTAGCTTGTGGGACACTGTGGCCATTTTGTCTCCTCAAATATCTGAAGCGTACACAAAAAAAAAATGATGCATCACTGCCATCTACTGGCAGCTACATGTCAATAAAGTTAGATATTTACAGTGGAGCAGCATCAGTGCCTCCTCCACATATTCCGATTGAAAAACCAAATTGACGAGTATACTTGTTAATGGCAGTGAATGAGTTAACAGTAGGGGTAAAAAAATACTAGGTAGCATTAGACCTAAAAATACAATAAAAAAAAGTATTTGCTTAGCAAAAGGGTAAAAAAAAAAAAAGTCCTTTCTTAACATAGAGAACAAGAAAAAGCTTGAGTCGTTTAACAGAGTTGCTTTCAAGCTATATATGAAAAATCACATTTGAGCTAAACAATAAAAAACCAAAATAGTAGCGTAGTATAGTGCGAGGGACGCAGTTGCTTCGCATAGCATGAGGAGTAACAAAACAAGAAAACATTTATCATAGCACAAGTGCTAAATGTGCATACAAGGGCCAGAAGTGGTGCGAGAAAAATGTTCCTCAAGATAGTATATGAGCAAGAAGCGGTTCTTTAGCATAACATCAGGGCTAGAAACCCTCAAATAACTTGGCATAGCAAAAGATTATCGGTCACATTTTATTGAGGAGGCCATCCATGCTTTGGTGGCTGATGATTAGAATTTTGGACAGTAAAGTGTTTTGAGCTTTGCCTTTGGGCCAAGCTAACATCTGCTAGCTCAGACAAATACTGTAGTGGCGTGATCATCATCCAAAATTGCATTTAACCCTTGATTGGATGTCCTGGTAAAAAATACACGAGTAACCCTTTGACATAAATGTTGCGCTCAAATGGCAAAGAAACCATTTTGAAGTCCCATAAAAAGAAACCAAAAAAGATCGGGGGATTTTATTTTTTTTTGTCCAGTTCTGGGACACGCTGAGGTAACGTACACCAATAAATTATTGTTCTAAAAAACAACACACACACACACACACACATTTTCATATCAATAATACAAAATGGTATCAAACCTTCATGATGCACATACGTGATACATTGTCATGAGACACATTCAATTCTTTTAAGAGTGACTTGCGACCCTTCTTTTATTCGGAGGCCTTTCACTTTATTTTTGTTTCCCTTTGAATACCTCAAGTACACGTTTGGTCTCATTATTATGAATACAAGTGGCATACCCAGACACACGGGCCTACAACACTAATGCTTGGTTTTTTTTTCTCTTCTTCTGGAATTCACATTCCAAACCGTTTGGACCTTTTCATTTCTCGTGTGCCTTTAGGAAAGTCCGACATCACATTGAAAGTGCAAATATGTATTCCTTTGATAGACAAACTGAATTCAGACAAAATGTTGCCTAAATGTTTTGTTCTAATGCAGTAACAGTACAAGCCATTTCATAGGTTATCAAATTGTACATTCCCATTCAAACTTTCCTTGAATGTCGCACTGCTAAACTAAAATCATTGTCGTATTTTGACGTCGCATTGCCCTCATGGAGGTTGATAGGCTTTTAAAAACTCCCGCCGTACTAGTCCCCGGGCTCTAATTTCAACGTGTGCTGTCCCCTTCGCTGAGCGCGATTGGTCTTACAAGATGAACCTGAATTCATTGGTTTTCAAAGTTCTCACATGACAATAGAAAAGTCAGATCACATTAGTTTGGCATTTCAAGCACCCATGACCAAGGTTGAGCTCTTTAACTTGCGTTCACATTCGTTGTGAGAAAACATCAGAAAAGTACATTGTGACTTTTCAGTTCACAATAAAAAGGAGTATTATCAGGGCCACACTGAGGGAGAGGGAAAAAAAATACGACAAACATGATCAATAAAGTCACAGTCTTTTTGAGAATTAAGTGACGTTACAAAAAGAATGCCCAAACTTTAAAAAAAAAATAAAAAAAATAATATTAAGAGTTATAATGAGGAGGAAAACAAATGATTTTAAAGAAAAAAAATGTTATGACAAAATTATGACTTTTTTATGAAAAAGTTATAATTTTAAAAAGAAATTATTCGAAACGGTCGTAATTTGGAAAAAAATGCATAAAAGCATTTAAGAAGAAAAATGTAATTTTAATGAGGAGAAAGTCATAATATAACTTTTACATACGGTTAAAAAATAAGTAAACAGTCTGAGACGAAAGTTATAAGGAAAAAAAGTCAAAATTTTACAAAACCGATTAAGGACTAAACGATATGATATTATTAAAACATTGCAAACAATCATAAATTTAAAAGTAAAGTAATATTTTGGGTAAAAAAACAGTTTTAATATGGTGAAAAATTGTCATTTTACGTAAAAGTCAGATTAAAAAAAAATCTTAAATCGTGACATTACGAAGTATTATGGAAAAAGTAAACGATTTTACAAGACATTACAAGAAAGATGTGAGTTTAAGAAAATAAGAGCAGATTTAAGCAGAAAAGAGCTTAATTTTGCTAGAAAAAAAATCACATGTGAAATCATGATTTTGCAAAGATTAATTGCAATATGAGGAAAAAAAATGTTATTTAATGAGGAATTAGAATGTGAGGAAGATATTATTTAAAGGAAAAACTCGTACAAAGAAAATGTTTAAATTCTAAATTAAATGTTTAAATTAATTAATTCTGAGAAGACAAAATGACAAGAACATAACTTTCACAAAGATAAATATTGTTTTGAGTGTATGACCTTGAATTTATTTCATGTTAGAAAAATGTTTAAAAAGAAAAGAAAGCATCTTGAGGATCTTAAACCGCCGCTGTCGATGCATTTGGCACAAAAACAAAATCTTGTGACTTTTGTTTGGTTATTCTTGTAACATCACCTTTTTTTTTTTTTGTCATATTATTTCTTGATTCTCATAACTTTACAACTTTTTCCACCCCCTCATAATTGAACACACCTTTTCTTTTCTACGTGGCCCGGAAACATTGTCAAAGTTTTTTGCACTGATATCCTGTCACTTTCCCTTATGAGAAAAGATTTGTTGTTGTTTGGCATCAACACGTGGACGTCATTTACAATGACAATATTTCAATATTATCGGACACGATAAAAGTTCACGGGTCAAACCAACACTTGCGCGGATTTTCTCCGCTCGTTCCAGCACGTCCTTCGGTCAACTCTCAGGGACGTCCCACAACAATCATTTGTTCATATTTCACCATTTCCCATCTCTTTCCATGGTGACGTCAACAGAATCAAAAAACGCCAAACCCACAGGTGCTTTTCTCCCCGACATGGCGAGTGATGACCAGTTTTCGTTAACTAATCCAATACAACGCCAAGTACATCCTTCCCTTTTTTTTTTTGGCCATGTGATTGAGGGCCATCTTCATTTTCCTCGTGTCACATTGGCGATTACAGTAAAGATGACACCAAATAAACAAGTCAGTACTTCTGGTTCAGTATTAACGGAAGGACGTCAAAATCCTTCATGGGAAAATGGAGGTAAAAGCCCCCCTCCCAATTGTCTCCCTTTTTTTGTGCGCCAGTAGTCATGGACAACTGAGGAGTTAGTTCCCTGACAACCAAAGGTATTTGTGTGTGTGTAATGTGGGAATGATTGTGGAGGAAAGCGGTCACAATATGACGCAGCGGAACCTGTGAGAACCCGTCGATCGTTCTGCCCGCCATTTCATCTTCTTCTTCTTCTTCTGGTTTCGCTCGGGGACTTGTTGTCTAAAAGAAAAAAAAAAACAACAAGTGCAAGTGAAGCTTACTTTGGTGTCATGGTATGTTAGGACTCTGTTTTTAAGTAGGGTGGAATCTTGTCAAGTGGAACAACGTGAGTTTTACGAGTTATGAGCCGTCTGTCTGGTGTGGGTTGTTAGAAAAACTAGCACTAAACCTACTAAGAATGAAACTAAAATGAAGATTTTTTAATAAATAACAACCCTGCTCTAAAAACTAATTTATATATATATATATATTATTTAATATATATATATATATATTAAATATATTATTTAAAATAACTAATATCAAACAAAAAAAGTAACTCACGAAAACTCGTTTATCACTGGTTTTTACTCCAAAAAATCAGGAGTCAGTTCATTTTTTTAATATATATATATATAAAATTAAGCCTTTGTTCAACGAATGTTTGTGTTCTTGAAAAATATTTCAGCTTTAAAAAAAAAAGTTTTCATCACAATTCCAAGACATAGTGGCATGTGTCGTTACCACCGTACTTGGATTGTTTCACATTTGCAGCCGGGAGTTTTTTCTCATCCAAACGTTGTACTCTGGCCTCGGCATGGTGACGTCACGTTTCTGATACTAATGTTGGAAACCGACAAATTCCGAAGTCGACTTCAACTTGCCATCGCGTGGCAAACAGTAGATCAAACTGATTTACATGATTCTGACCTAGCGTATCTTTTTGTGGACCTCAACCAAAGACACGTGTGACAAGAATCTTGGAAAACAGGTGAGACGGGTTTTGGCGTACTGCTGCTGACAAACCAAACTTCGCACATGGGGAAACATTAGAAACTTGTGCTCGGTGGAGCTAATTCTTAAAAGCAGTGACACGTGTGTTAGCATAGGAAAATGTACCTTATAACACGGACCAGCTCGTGGAAGGCCTTGTCCACATTCATTGGAGGATCTTTGGCACTGGTTTCAATGTATGTTATCTAAACAAAACAGATGAAATATACTCCTATGTACGGTAGTTCTTTTTTTAATCAGAATGCTCTCGTGATTCTTGTTAGTGTCATGAATATTTTATACAAAGGTTTTGTTCTCGTTGCATCGACTTACATTATGTTTTGCAGCCATCTCTTGGCCCTGGTCAGAAGTGATCTTTCTCAAATGGACCAAGTCCACCTTGTTTGCCACCAGCACCATAGGAAAAGCCTCCCTGTAAGAATTCCACAGCAAATAATACAGCTGTCCCACTCTGTAAAAGTTTGTAAAATTTTAGGTTTAACTCAAAGTTTCCTGAATAATACTCCTATAATTGTACATATTTTATTAGCGTAATTTACCAAGTCTAAGATACCCCCTAATATAATGCGCCTTACCAATGACCCTTAAAATAATTTTTCTCTGCAGTTGTGTATAATATTTTGCTCCGGTTTGCTCGTATCCTTTATCCAAAAGTTACCAATAAAGTGTAAATACTTTTACATCCAGGTTAAAAATGATCCTTTTCCCACTTTTACCACACCTATGATGAAGGTATTTATAAGCATTTTTATTTTATTTTAAAACCATATTTTTGCTTTACCTTGCTTTTAAATGCCTTTAACATTTTTTAGGTATTTTTTTAGTCTGTGAAACACATTGAGTTACCTTGTGTGGTGCCCAAAAACTCAAAGAATAGACAATTTAATGACACCATCCAATGGCTTTAAGAAATAATTGCCTAGCAAGCCAACAAATAATTGAACACATTGTACACAACGTGAAAATGGGAAAGTGCCACTGCACATTTATTCAGACTTTTTTTTTCTGAAGAGCAATGTGTGGCACAATGCAGCTTGATATGAAAAGACAAAAGTCTTTGGTTTCACTTCCTCTTAACTACCATGTTGAAGTCCGTTTTAGAGGGGACTGTTGGTCACCGTTACTTACAGATTTAGAAACAAGTCATACGTGTTGGACCAACATTGGTGCACTTGTAATAAAAGGAACGAGTCCTCTGGTAACTGTCACACTGAGAGGACAACGCCACCCACCAACATTTCTGCTGAGCATGCGAAGATCAACCAAACTGATGTTATTCATCAGAGACAAAGTAGTTGTTATTGTTGTTTTTTTTTATAAAACTGGATGTAAACGTGGGTTTTGAACATAACGTAGTTATACTCTTACCTATGAAAATTGTTACCTAAGAAAATTGTGAAAGGAAAATGTTTCAACAAAGTTGTTTTTTTGCATGTTGCCTAACCTGTCTTTAACCCGTAGAATCAGTTGATGAAAGCGGTCAACGTGTTCAAAGCTGGCCTTGTCCGTCACAGAAAAGACAATGAGGAAGCCGTCTCCTGTCCTCATGTACTGCTCCCTCATGGCACTGAACTCCTCTTGACCGGCTGTGTCCAGCACTGGTAGGATGAAAAAAAGAAAAAGAAAGACAGAAAAAAAATGATCCTTTATTCATTTTAATGAATTAAAGCACTACTTTTGTTAGACAATGTTTTGGTTTTGGTCTGAAGGAAGCTCCACTCCATACTTCAACATAGTTCCTTGGCAACAAGATGGCGCCAAAGTACTTCTTTTACAATGAGGGTTTTTCTTGACCCCCAAAACAGCAAATAGGTGAGTTTTTCCTGAATTGTGAAAAATGTTGGGAACTGATCACCAACTATTTAGGTACACCTAAATGTAGCAAGGCAGCACAGGAGGGTTTGCCCCCATGAGCTTCCATAGCTTCTGCCCTCTCAATTGTTTCCATCCCAAAGTTATGCTAATTAGAGTAGCGCAAAGAGGCTAAATAAGGGGAAGCATTTGTACCGAGGTGTGGTATCGTCAGTTGTTCTGAAGTGGTTTGGGTTTGCGGCCACAGACATGAAACAAGTGACTCCACGCTGCAAAGTTTGTTGGAAGCCTACTGCATCGAAAGGTAGCGGTTACGCGCGCGCACACGCAGGCACATATCTCAGGCGTTGTACCTCAGCAAAATTGTTTGTTTTGATATGACAATGTATTAAACAAAAACCAAAAGTTGTTTTGCGCTTTCTGTCATTTTGACTTGTTTTCTTAAAAATGAAAAAAAATCTTATATAATCTAATAATCAGAGATTTTATTTTTTGCCCTAGAATCGTGTTACTGTATGTAATTTCCATGTTAATGTGGGTCTTCCCCACTCACCGTCCAGTATGGCCCACTGTCCGTCGATCTCGGTGTGTTTCAGGTAGGAGTCCTCTATGGTGGGATCATAGTCCGGCACAAAGATCTTCTGGAAAAACTGGATCGTGAGTGCGCTCTTGCCGACGCCGCCGTCTCCTACCACCACGAGCTTGTACGTTGGCAGGTTGTCGCTTGGCACCGCGCTGGTTGCCATGGCTACTCCTCAGCGGCGGAGTTAAGAGGTGGAAAGGCGGCTCGTGTGTGGCAGATGCGACGTACCAGTCTGTGGAAGACAGAGAAGACGTGTTCAGTTTAGATGTTAACATTATTCATTTATTTCTAAGCAAAATCACACTGCTTTGTGACCACGACAAAGATTACCGCTAAGATCAGTGTCGAAAGTGGAGAGGATACACACTGAACAGAGTGACGTTACAAGCAGCGATACGGCATTTGTGCTAGCATCGAGTGCTTTCTGAGGCTACGGCTTTTTTATCTCACAGGCAACCCACAAAAAGCCTTTACTGTAAATACCGCCTCTTTTTTTTTTCCCCTCTCTGTAACATAGCGACGACGTAACTGCCATTGTGATAAAAGCTGGCCGACAAAGATGAAACATTTTCCCATTGTTTCTAATTTCTAGTCTTTTATATATACACGAAAGAATTGTTAAATACAAAGTAGTAAATCTAAGACCACTTGTCTCGCCGGTGAATTCAAGTTGGCACCAGTCAGGTGTGGTTAAAGTGTACTGTATTCGTAGTAGTAAATGGTTTCCTTTTTCCATGGCTGCTAAGCTGTTCCAAAACAGAAATTATAGTTGTGCCTTGAGATACAAGTTTTATCCACTCCGTGACTATAATTGTAACTCAAGACACTCAACTTTAATCAGCGTTTCCCGACACTCGGTACGCGAGCACTATGCTGGCGGTACGTAGAAACAATTAATATTTTATTTCAAAGAAGATAAGTAAAGTAAATATTCGAAGTCATTTCATAAGCCCGTTAATGAAATGGTATGTGCCTTACAACTCGCTTCCCGGGGGCGACCAAAAAGCAGAGTTTAAAATGTAAAAATGTATAACACATTTAACAGCCAACAAAAACAGGCACTTCCAAATCAGCTGGTCTATTTCTACGACTAAACTAAACAAAACTGGGCAGAATGTGAGCGCATGCCAAGCGCTAAATCGCTGGCAGGGCTTGGCTCAGCTGGCTGGTTAAAGTGAAGTGAAACAAAACAACTCTGAACTTCATATTCAAATTCTTTTCTCTCCTGTTACCGCAGCGATGTCGCTCGTGGTTAACAAATTTAAAGAAGACAACACACACATGCAAACAAACACAGCTTGAACCGCAGCCATGGTTACTGCTATTCTGGTTGATGCCAACCTTTTTTTTCTTTTCTAACTTAATCTCTCTTGTGTCTTTCCCCATTTTGCTAAATTATTTAACATCGTCTCATTGTGGTTTTTGTTTTGACATTCTTTGCATGTAACTTAATACGGTCAAGTTTTTTTTTTTTAACACTGCACACCGTTTGACACTTGTCATCTGCAGAAATGGTCACATATGTTCAGCCCGGAAGCTCATATGGTCGCAATCAATCTGCGAAAAAAATGACAGCGAAGCGCCATTATGTGTTATTCGATTGTGTTATTAAGGCAGAATGCTCGCATAACTGCAGGCCGCATTGTGGGAGAGAGTGCCAAAAAGAATGAGAAGTAGGAGGCGATCCAAGGGGCAAGATGAGGGTGTGAAGAAATGTGAGCCAATCCCGTTGGATTGGATGCTTCTGGACTAATAAGCCTTTTTGCTTTTAACACGTGCGGTTTTAATAGTTATACACTCTAATGTTCAAGTGATACAATTTGGATTTTTGGCTCATAAGTGAAAATAGAATTTTGTTTCTTGGCAACGTAAATGGGGCAGGGGGGTGCATGAAATCAGATCTCTTCAGATCAGAATCAGGCATCTTCCAAGTTCTGATAGGTATCGGATGCTACTAAAAAACATGAAGGAAGATGCGAAAATACAAATTCGGGGAAAGAATATTGGGATGACCCATCTCTGTAATTAATCTATGCCTAATGTGGCATTTCAACGATTTTCGCCCACAAAGATTTGCATGCATGTGAGCAAGTTTACGGGCAACCGGGAAACAGCTGTCATCTGGCGACCGGCCATTTTATCCTGGCCTGCACAATGGAGGGAAGTTAAGATGTTTCCTTCCTTTCTAAAGCCTGCCAGTCAGTATGAGCAGTAGATGGAGAATTTCGGAGCCAAAGCCTCCCCGCTCCGACTCTCTCTCTCCAGTCACATGTGGATTGCTGTCACAAAGGAAAATCATTTACAGTATGCACCATGACGTTTCATAAAAATACGGCTGGGGGTAGTTTTAGTATACAGTATGGGCGGGGAAAGCAAACGCCAAATCAGAGTTTTCAGGTTCAAGTGAGAATGAATCCTATCATATTGTGACGTGTGCTAGTGGCACAGGAATGTTTGAATTGTGGTGGGTGCACAGCGTTATGGGAAGTGCGAACCATAAAGTCTTGAATTTGGATTTTTAACCAACTAATGAGCATTATTAAAATTGTTAAGCAATGATTTAATAAAGCCCATCTAGAATGGCAAACATGGATTTTGGGTACGAGTCCAAGCGCTAGTTGGGATGTACCGGTATATAATGAATACACAAGCAGGAGCAATCAACAGTTAATTGTGATGAAGACACTAAAGCAGGCTTCTCAGACATGTGTCCCAGGGGCCATTTTCCACCCACGGGATTTTATTTTGTAGCTCTCTACTTGTTAAATTTAGTGCTACCCTTACATTTTTTGTTGTTGCCTTTAATTATTTTTTTAAATCACTTTTGTACTACCATAGCTCAGGCTCATGACGGCGTTGAGATCGATGTTTGTCGACAACTTGGCCAAAGTGAATTAGCAACGTTAGTCACTTGATCCAAAGGTATTTCTTAAGTGACACCAAGTGGAATGAAATAATATCCTGTGACCCACAGTCAGTAAGGTCTTCTTTAAAATCTGCAGCGAAGAGAGAATATTCCAGTGCCCCCCCCATAAATTGTATTTAAGACCCCTGCCCTTATTATTATTATTGCCCACTGATGATAATCATTTGTAATTTGGATTAGATTAGATAACCTTAATTAACCCCACAATGGGGACATTTGCATAATTTCAACAGTGAGTATAGGAATAGTAATTACAGGATTACAACATAAATAGCATAAACGTCACTACATAAACCTCTTGTGTACTTGGGCAGTACCCTCACAATGCAATTCAGAATAACGAGCTTGCTCATTAGCATCGGACTTTCTGCTGTTAGCTGGATCCAACTAATGTTAATAGCAGCAATGACGGAGACTTGCTTTTCTTAAAAGCCTTTTCTATGGCCATCCTTCCATCCGATGCTTTCTGTCGGCTGTTGTTGTAATTATGTTATTTTCAGCTGAGCCACAAAAAGCCACAGGTACCAAATCCAAGCAAGATCACTGTCAAAACGTGTACTGGATTTCCCGTGAAAAGAGCGTATTATGAAATATTTACTGAATATTTACTATAATAATAATAATTCGACTACTACGTTAGTTTAGGTTCGTGATACACTACGACATCTTCTTCCTTGCTACAAATTCGCGTCCTCGCTGTAGAAATGGAACACCGAGGACTCCTGTCCTTCAGTGTCCAGATCATTGGTCATTCATGACCAGGCACCGGCTTAGAAGCTGGAGTTACTGAAGAAAACATGCTCGGCTACAGGAAGCAGATGCAAATTACTCACGTGAGGCCTGTTCTGCAATTTCATCCCAGAACCTCTTGATTATGAGGCAGACATATTATTAACCACTAGCATTCACGTGCTGCCTTGTTTTTGTTTTCATCTATGAAAAAAATGATTTTCTAAAACTGTTAAAAATGTTTTCAAGAACACCATTGTTTTTCGAGATGTTTCAATTCTGGTGCTGCAAAAATATTGATGTTAAGCTTGAGCATTACATAATTCTGTGAAGCACATGCTAATGCACACTGATCATCAACATCCATCCACACTCACATTCACACCTTTTAAGAGTCCTCGGAAACAGAGAAAAACATGCATGCACAGAGAGGACGTGTAAACGCCACATTGGAAGGCCAAAACTGATATTCGAACCCAGAAACTCTTGACTGTGAGACGGATGTGCCAACCACGTGACAAATTAATGCTACAGAATAAATAAACCTGTATCTTGGCCATCTTTAACATCATCACCTTGAGCACAGTGGTGTGTGTGCGTGCGTGTGTGTGTGTCGGCGAGTATTTTTGCGCGTGTACTGCTGCTGACTGTTGCTTCTGAATGGTCTCATCCTAGGATTAAACAAGAATCTCTGTGTTCCCCTTCACACAGAGGTTCACCAGCCTGCGTGCCGTATTCAGTGGCTCAACACTGTTGATGCGTTGGGGTGGGAGGGGGCGCAGTGGGTGCGAGGATTCTTTAAAAAAACAGAGGGGGCAAAATAAGCAGCATTTTCCCCGCTGATGTCAATGACAGAACGTTGCACACACAGTCGAGACCCCGTGCTGTGCGGCTCTTTATTCGACCGCGTAGAAAAGCCCAACAGCAGCCGCCCAAGAATACACGACCACATTTAAGTGGCTTCGTCGTTCTCCTCAAGTTTGCAGCAAAAATGCGATTTCCGCAAACGGCACACGGTGCTGATTCTAAACGAGGAGTGGAACGTGCCGCAACGATCACTAGAACTGTCACTAGTCGAGTAGTTATTAGTACATCACTGACGCTAACCAAAGCCACTTTTTACACCAAATAGTACAGGAACTGAGAGCAACATTCATCCCAGAAAACAGACGTCTACCTCCCACCGTCTCATTCCACGGCAACACAGACACTTACCGTTAGGTGTCCTACTGACGAATAATAATTATGATTAAAAAAAAGCCCTCAAGGCGACATATTTGTCATTTTTTTCAGCCTGTTTAGGCTCCACACCGCCGCCGCCGCCCTCGCGCCGCAGTCGGGTTTCCCACATCTGCGGAACAATACGTCGAGTAGCTCATCTTTGTATTGCAACAGCTGATGCTATTAATAGAGTAGCCCGAAAGGGGTGAACGCCTTTTTATGCCAACATTCAAAACTATTTCAACGACTTATGTATAAATCAGTATTGTATACGTGTGAACAATGACTCAAAAAACGGCTTGTTGATTTTCTTTCTAATGCTTCTAATGTTTAACTTGAAGAAATCTCACCAAGTCGTAGCACAACTCCCCTTTTGCTGAAATGGACTGCTCCCCAAGTCTTTAAAGCGGTATAGTACGGTCAAAAGAAGAGGAGACGAAAGAATGTGGTGGTTTTGAGTGGGGAGGTTTTTTTTACTTTCCGTTTTTACTCACTGTCACAGGATGGAAAGCTATAGGCTTCATAATCATAACATTTCATGTTCACCTCCGGGCTATTCCACAGAATTGGAGTAATTACTAGTTATTATTTGCTTGTAACAATCTCTGGAGAAACTCACTTGTTATCTCATTTCTGTCTTTTTCCACCAACTCTAAATCTGATGATACACTCATTTGAACAAATAAATTTTATTAAAATATTGGCCCATGTCGGACAACCTTTTTATGTCATAGTTTTATTTAACTGGATTTTTCCTTTCAGTGACAGGACTGAGTATTTAACTTGTTGAAGCACGTTACAGTGATTAAACAAAGTATTTTAAATACAAACACATGACATAAAAATACTAATAACAATTTAGGTAACATGTCCGAGCCAAGATTTTCTTTTTCCTCTCCACTCTCCAAACTTTAAGTGTTGTACGGTGTGTTTCCTGTTTTGAATATTTTTGTTGTTTTTATATATACATATATAAATATATATATATAAATATATACAAACACCAAAAATTTTATCACACTTGATTATCCCTATTAAAACGTGCATATTTGAACATTTGCTTCATGGTGGTGGTTTATGTCAGTGTGCACTCGTGGTGAGTGCATATTTAAGTGCATGCAGCCATACAGAGGAAAGCTTCTCTGATGCACATGCATGTCCAGAAAGTAGTTTCATTAACCTCTCCGTTAACCTCTCAATGCTGTAAGATGCTCTCCGAAATCTTATGAGTACTCAACACAAGAACACCCCCCCACACACACCCCCACCCCCACACACGACCAAATTTCACCTGATCTTGAGGACAAAGGTTCCTTTTTTTTTGTCTTGGTTTATAATACCAAGGGGTTATTTCAAATGCCACTTATAAGTAGGTATGCTAAACGTAACGGTACCACACAACATTACAGTATGTTTTATCTCTCTGTCCCCCTCTCTCGCTTTCTCTCACATTCACACCTACATACACCTTCTCTTGCCTGTTTCCATGGAGACAGCATGTGAGGAGGATTTTTCCACTAGGATCAGCATATCTGATCTCAGTATATGTGCAAACATGTATATGCACATGGCATCCAAGTCATACTGCTAAAATTATCAGAAGGACACAATTATCCTTAACTAGCTCTGTACCTCCTCCTCTTTGGAACCTGAAGCGACCAGAGTAAGATTCGTAATACAATACTAAAATATACTTTCAGGAATTATAGACAAAAACTTCAATTTGGGGTTCATCAAATCTTAAATAGTTTTCCCATAATTCTTACAGTGCTTTAATATTTTAATCATTATTATTCTTATTTTTTAATGCATATTTGACTTTGAACTACCATCAACAGATGAAGACTACGGGAGATAGTCTTCAGTGCATATTAAAACCATGCTTGTTTTGGAAATTCTGAACTTTGCTCTTCTGGCACTGATTATTTTGTTCTTTTTCTCATGTCAGGCATTTTGGACGTCTTGCGTTGATGAACAGTTTTCTGTTCCAAGCGACAAACAACAAACATTAATTAACACTCACTAGAGAAAATTTACATTTTACAGGCCTTAATCTCAGGAGTGCAATCTTGCCTATGAAATGTGAAATTAAACAACTATGCAAATCTTTTATCTACTCATTTCTGAAAATGTATCTGTAAGCGAACTCTTCTTGACTTGTGCCCACTGTTATGTAACAGAGGGGCTAATTTACATAATACCCGTCATACGCCCCCATATTGAGTTTCTATGACTACTCAATGAATATCCAGTGCTGCTTTCAAAAGATTGTATCATCTGAGATACAATGGAGCAGAGGCATTATCATGCAGAAACACTAACATTGCCCACAGGTGCGACTCCCCTGCTCTCACGTTACGGCAAGAGTTATGCAGCTCTGCCTAACTTAATTGTTTTACATTGCGGAAAACTGAAAAATGTCTTCTTTATTGGTAATCTACGATGTGCAATCTGGCTATACACTGAGTAAGTAATAGCTGACTGTGTTTGGAAACCAAATATGAAGAAACATCTTCCCATATTAGGATGACGTTCAGTGCGACACAACACTTCACTAAAACTCTGATGAGCTTTCTGAAAGGCAACTTAATGTTGTGGCTTTCCAATGCTGAGTGATGACACAGCAAATGTCAATCGAAAACGATGAGTGACTATCTTGAAATGATGCGAGATCTTGCAACGCTTACTGTCCAAACAGTTGCTCACTGTCGTAAAACTGTCGCGCTGCAGTAGTCTGGGAGCGACGTCGATTTACGACCAGGTTGTGTTGTGTCATGGTTGCCATATCACATTCGTGCACACCTGTCCTTGAAATGATACGGGCAACATGATAGTTCTAAAGCATTTCTAAACTCTAAATGTAGTCGTCTTTTGCTGCGTGGTGTTTAATTTCTACAGAGCGAAATCATGTAAGTAAGCCCGCGAGCCGCCGTTCAGTGCAGTGTTGCATGTACAGTTTAAGCCATCAGTGAGTGTGTCAAGCTTTAATATCGTTATTCTGTAAGAAGTTTTGGTCAAAATTGAACAACCCAAGTTTATGTAGAAACGTGATGACGCCCCTAGCTGATGCTAACGCATTAAATAATTCAAGTAAGTATTTGCATACAAAGAGTGTAGGTTATTAATATAAAACAAAATAAAAAGTTAATTGCGGTGGTGACTGAGCATGCATTTATGTCAATTGCAATGACATATTGTTACGCCACTGCACAAACGACTTAATTTTGCACCGTTCGTAATCTCAAAATGTCATAATTAAAAAAAATATGTGCATGGGTATCACTTCTAGGCCATAAATAAAAAAAAAAAACAATCAAAAGACAAACAGTAGTAGAGTGATGATTGAGCGTTCCATGTTATGACGTACGTTTGTATGTCACAGTACATATGTGTATGAAAACCACTTGCAGGCTATATTTAAAAAAATAAAATGCAACAGTCACAGATAACAACAGCATGCAACCAAATGCTTACTAGCAACCAAGTCCTCTTCATTCTTAAATGATGCACAATATGATTCCACTGTCATCTGTCTTCACAGATTGTTCCCCCTAACGCTGACTTCGAAGACAAACAAATGGCTTCGAGCTTCCTCAAGTATGCGGTGCTTCTTCAAAAGTACAGAACTCCGCTGCTCCTGGCAAGCTGCGGTAGCGTCTTTGCGGCCAACATGTTCTACCACGTCTTCCCTGATGTGTCGTACCGCCAACTCTACCAGGCCTGGTACAAAGGAGAGGCAGCCATCCTGTCCGATAAGCTAGAAGTCCTTTTCCAGGAGGTACTGGATTAAACTTAGTTTTTATTTTTGGGGGGCTTTTTCCAAGTTATTATTCATATCTACAGATGGGGCAGATTTGGTGTATGTGTGTATTTCATACACAAGGCAACTTAATGTGCTTCACATAACAAAAAAGCACAACACCTAATAGCGTTTATAAACAATGCAAAGAGAACAAAAGTATCTTATTAAAATTACTAAGTTTATTGATTTGATTTAAATACATTTAAAAGCAAAGGAAAAAAAATAGCAATCCGAAATGACTAAAAGACCATTTAGTGAAATTTATTTTCAAAATGTTTCAAACATTTTAAAGGAATAATGAAAAAAACATGTTTTTTTAAGAATAATTTAAATGCATTTATACTTGGGGCACTTGTGAAAAATTATCTGGTAGTATCCAGTGAGTTTTTGGGAAATATTGATCATGTTCAAATTTTGATGCCGACAATAAAAAAACTGTTTGTGAACGTCTTCGCAGCCTTTAACGAACTCTGACGAAAAACAACATTTTCTATGTTGGCAAACACAAGCCTGCAGTTACCACCTTGAGGCAAAGTGGAATGAATTGTGAACATTTTAAAATGGCTGTCAGTGTTCACATAAAACCTTTATGCCTCTTCTTGGAATAAAAAAAGGTGAAATTTAAACCTACTGCGACAGCTAAGATGTATTTGTGTTTAATTATAAGTACTTGAAATAGCTCAGGTGTGCTACCCATTTAATCTGAGTTTTATTTTGTGTGTGGCACAGGGTGTGTAGACTTTTTATATCAACTACTTATTAGCTCTTCCTGTTGTAGCTACCTACATACGTAGCAAGAGCGGTCATTGAGGATGTTCCACATGTTCTGAATAGGATTGAGGTCAGAGGATGATACTGGCCAGTGGCCACACAATGAATTTTCCTCCCCCTAATATCCGTAGCAGCAACAGCTACAATGTTATCTTTTGTAGTGTGGGATTGTGTGCAAATGATTTTACTGCAGAAGGCACGGTTCTTCTTTTTATAGCGTGGCAGGAAATGATCTGCATGAAACTGCACATATTTTGCAGAGGTCGCGTTGACACTGTCAGGCTCTCTAAATGAGCCTGCCATCTCACTTCCCATTTTTCCACAAAGAGTGTCAAAGCAATAGAATAGATCCCAGTCACTTATTAAAATCTCTGTGTTGATCTTGTCATTTCTAGGTGCTAAAGGACTACAGTGTGAGCTCATCCAAGAACTTCTCTGCCTTCGCCTGCTTTGGTTTCCACCCAGTCAGCGCCGGTGTCCCATGGCTCCCCGCAGGGGCCCAAATTGGCATCCCGGCGAACTTCAACAGTACGACAGATGACCACAGTGGCATCACAAACCGCTCTATTTTCATCAATGGCAAAACAGTCGAGTGGGACAGTGAGATGGGCACGGCTCTCAAAGACTCCCTGGTGTTCTCCGTCCAAGCACAGAAATTCGCCATTGCACGAGAGGTGGCACGTTTGCAGTCGGGCGCACCCATTGTGACTGCTGCAATTGCCCCCTTTTGCCTGGGTGGCGTTTGGGTGTACAGCGTGGTGCTGAAGCAAGTGTTCAACCTTCACGCCGGGCCCGCTTTGTTGCGTGGAGCCGTGAACCTTGTGGCGCTGGGGCTCGGCGCCGTATCCTACATCCTCACCTCGGACGCCGTCGCCCAGTGGTCCGATTACAGCTCGGACCGGCGGGCCGCCGGGGTGTCCTGCGATTACGCCAAGGGTGGGGTGGAGTTTTACGACAAGATTCTGTCCAGAAACAAAACCCTGCGTGCGCTCATGGGACAGAAAGGAGAGGAGATGTATGCACCCAGCGGGAACTTGTTTCCCGCCAACATCCTTCAGCTCAAGCACACACCTTACACTTCAAGGAGGGAGGGTATCCTCTCACTAATGAAAATGGACAAGATTTAAGTTTACTTCTATATGAGTAGATTTTTAAGCAACAAAATAAACCAAACACCTGACTATTTTCTTATTTATTATTTTAAAAGAAATTCTCTCAGTTTAACAAAATGTGTGTGAACCTAAATATATCATTTCTTATCCTTTCTCCCCTTGTTGAGTTATATACAAATATCGACCGTCTACTAAAAATGCCCAATTATTATGCCTGCCTTGCCTAGTGTTTCTAATGTCCTGCAGTGAAATGACAACTTGTAAGTGCTGCAGTGCAATGAGAGAGAGAGAGAGAGAGAGAGAGAGAGAGAGAGAGCATTTTCGATTACATGCAGTCTTTTGTAGGTTTTTGAGTATTACATACAAAGCTAATGTGCCATCCCTCATGGAAAAGAACACTAATGCAATATATTCACCGTGCTAGTCCATTATTTCCCCTGTGGTCCTTTTTTCCCCTCCAGCATGGTGTGTCTCCACATATTCTTCTTTTCCCCACTCCTAGCCCCGGAAAACAACCTTAACTGAGAAAACAGCGCTTGAGTATGCTTACATTTGCATGACTGGCTAATTTGTTTAGTGATAATCATCTTAATATCCATCTCGGTGGGACCTTGGAACTCATCACGCCACACTCCCCGAGGTCATCCGTCTGCATATTAACAAGGTTCCGATATGTGTTTTAATTACATTTCTCGTCAGGTACCCCGAGGATTCAACTAAATATAGCAGCTTGTAATGAATAATATTGCGGAATGGATACTTTGGTCTACTGGATAGTGTGTCTACTTCACAGTTTGCGAGTTCGTCGTTTGGATCTTGGCTCAGGCCTTCCTGTGTGGCGTTTTAGTCAATAGTCAAACGGCACTATGCATGGGAATTCCCAACATGTCACTGCGGTGTCGACTCTTTGGTCATTGATAATGACCAATGCTGCTGTTATTCAGGAGCTGTTTGATCTCAAAGCCATAACGGCTGGAGCCATTTAGGAGGTCCGAGACATTTGAAGTTACACAATTCTGTTTCATTCTGGGGTGGAAATGCCATGTTAAGCATGAAGTATAATAAGCCTGACTCGGCTTTGAATTGATGCAAAACAAAATAGAGCAACGCAAGGCTGTCACTTAATTATTGTGGCTTAATCCGTCATGTGTGAGTTGCTTTGGGATGTTCCCATCGGCAACAGTGGGCTTACTGTCTCCTCTTCATCATCTTATACTTCATAGTGTGCCATTGAGAGCAAGTATAAAGGCCCATTGTCTTGCTCTAATGCACTGGCTGCTATTACATTGGGCGCCACATGAGGCCACTCCAGCCCACATCAGGACGTGTCCTCTTATACAAGAAATATGAATTACACGGCGGCTAGTCGTAAATATGTGAATGAATACACGTGGGGTCATTAGTATTCATTAAAAACAAATATGAATAATAATACGAGAAAAAAAATATTCTAAAATGGATCCTAAACGGCCATATGTGAAATGGGGTTACACAGTACTGTAACGTCCCCTTGTAATGAACGACAATGTAGCCCCAACATCCGGGTCTCGTGAGGAGCTCCATACATAAAAGGATTATGCCTATTTACCTGGGTGCGCTCCATAACTACCATCGCGCCTCCCGCTTTTGTTGCCCCGCCTCCACGCGCTCCAATTGCGCCATTACGTCGCCGTCACCGCTGCTGTGTCGCTCCGATGAGCAGCTGCAGTGAGACCGAGCGAGGCTGACAACAACGAGCAAGCGCACGAATGAAGTCAGAAACGCAACATTTTGGGGTTAAATCGACAGTGATTTTCTTATAATATCATCAGTGTATTGATTTTTTTTGGGGTATTTTCGTCCGTTTCAGGTTCTCATCTTGAAATGACTGATACCGTTCGCGTCTAGCCAATGCTTACTGCGGGGGCTCGCGTTTTGTGGATTATCATCCGTGGCTGCCGAAGCATTGGTGGCATGGTCACGGCCGGAGGAGGCCCCTCTCTGCCGGATGGATGTGCGTGAGGCAGAGGCAGACTGTGACCACTTGTAAAGACGGACCGTCCGTAGAAATGATGCCCAGGTCTCGTCGGCATCCGCGGGCGAACTCCTCTTGAATGTTCGGGCTTCGTCGCCCTACCCACAAAGACAATTTCCTCACACGGCGAACATATAATTCATTGAAAACTGGACGCCCCCGGAGCAGTTTATGACGGTAAGAAAAAAAACCCTACAGGTTTTAAAAACTATTTCTCAACCCTCTTTACAGACAGCTGACGTTAGCTAGCATAGCCGGCTAGCTCGACGCTGTCACTTTTGCTCCAAGTTGCTTCGCGCCGCGAAATAATTCCGTTTAACATTATGTTAACGCTTCCCCGAATGGCCCAATGTACCGATTTTTTTAAATGAGTGGTATGTCTTAAATGTATAATGGCGTGATAATACTCATCTAGTTTGTAGCCCCCTTGTTTGCTAACATCGCTTTTCCCATTCAACACATCGCAGTTCCTTCTTACAGCCACCAAACACCCCAAAATGATCAATTATCCGCATTGTTGCATCGCATTTATTCCCCATTATGAAGCATTCCTTGCCCTAGCGTTCCGTGTGTTCACATAAATGTCCCCATTCGTTAATAGGTCATTCATTGTAACGTTACAAGTGTACAATAAGCCCCTTTAATGACAGCCCGGTTGGTGGTGAATAGAGTCAGTTGTATGTCTTTAAATATGGCGCACATTGATTTGAAGAATACGAAAACGAATCAACAATTAACGAGCGCTTCATGCTTATTTATGCACCTCCAAAACTACAATATGGCGATGGGAGACCGTGACGATTAAACTATGTATTTCCATTCATTTGGAATCATTATGGCTTTTATGTCAACCATTGTCTTAATACATGTCGTTCTTTTCATTAATTGCATAGAACAGCTGCTCATCAAACAGTCGTGCGATCTTCAGTAATAATGAAGCATGCATGCGATCGAGGCGTCCTCCTTTTTTTTTTCTCGATGACGTAATCCTCCACCATCCGTGCCACATCTTTTGGGTCGCAGTCGGCCCCTCTGCTGCCTGCTGCAGCTGATATCATATTCATATCATATCTGCTCCTGCCGGTTTGTGTGAATACACAGCCCTCGCTTTTTATTGCATTTGCACAACCTTGAGTTTTTGGTCAGGATTCATCCTTCAATGGAGGGTTACTAGATTATTGAGCAGTCATATCTGGGATGTGTTTTCCTCCGAAGCAGCCACTGTGTGATTGGGGATCAGGGATCAGTAAAAGAGGTGTCTCTGTCCACTCCCAGCCCCCATGCTGCTAAACAGTGTAGACTAGAGGACAGGTTCCCAAGCTTTTTAGCACCACGGACTGGTTTCACATATTTTGATGGAGCAGTATAGGAACAAATGCAAACAAAATATTTAACATAGAACTCATCATAATACTGAATTTTGTTCGCAATATATTTTTGTGCTCTTTTGAAGATGCCACTCGATGTCCGACAGGCACAAGGGTCTTTTGTGGTGTTGATGCCAGACAAAGCAGGGTGTTAAACTTAACAAGATGATTCAGAGAAAGGTCAGATCATTGTCGGCAGTGGTGGAGGTTAACAGCTGATCAGCAGGTAACCCGTAAGCTGCTCAACTTAAGGTAGAGTGAGTGGCCAACTAAAGATAAAGCATCGTTTGCAACATATGTATTTAAGAAGTCTGTTAAAAAGTGGATTCAAATATCTAATAGAAGAGTAGTAATTGTCGTATTTTTTTGATGTTGTAAAGTGGTGACATACATCATCATTCTTGAACTTCTAATGTGTTTTTTTAAAAAAACAAAATTTACTATGAGACATTTAAAGGGAATGCAAGATGAGTTTGAATCCCACTATACACTTTACACACCTATTTTTTGTCTTGCTGAAATTAGTACTCATGCAGGTGAATGACTGCACACCTTGCTGTTGTTCAAACGGCAAGTCTGGCTATTGTAACCATGGTGACCAGGGATGGATCTCATTCCTTGCGACCAGAACAGAGCCCAGAGTAAGCGAGACCAGCAATATAATATACCAAATTAAAAGTCTTGACTACTTTTGACAGTGCACACTTACTAATATGATAATAAGGCATGCTAAGAAATAAAGTGCAGGCGGTTTTAATAACGATTTTGTTTAAAAAAAAGATATTTTTTTCTTATTGGCTTGTTTATTTGCGATTTAAAGAAATATTTTATAAAGTTGTATTATTGTATAGACTTCCTTGTTATTAAAACAACCACGGTGCAGATGCAGAAATGGCAAACATGCAATGTCCTGTGCTTTGCTGTTCATGAATGGATGTTCCATTCCGCTGCCCTGGAAGTCCTTCAGTATCGCGTTGGTTGGTTAGCCCCCAATTTAGAGTAACTGGCCACCGTCATGTGGATGTGACCTATTAGTGTGAAGATCTTCAAATGATTCATGTGAGATGACATACCTGCTTTCTTACAAAGCCTGCCGCCTCACATGCTTAGTACGACCCAGATGCTTCCGATTAGATTTCCTGTGGTGATGACCCAGCTATTGTTGTCCTAGCATATGTGACCTTGCCATGAGAAACATACATGTTATACGCATACATGTGTGCTTAGTAAGCTGTGATAAGAAATGGATGAAGATTTTTATTTATTTATTTTTAATAGAGGCATGGAAAGATTCTGTGATTAAATGGGGGGGGGGTAGTTTACATATTAAACAAATAATAAATTGTTAGTTGCAGCCCTATTTTTCTTTTTTATTGTGGTTTTGCAGCATTCATAAAATATAAACACTAAACCTTCTCACTGCCATTTTTTTTTATGTCCTGGAATAGATGCGACGGTAATTTGATTTGATCACCTTCTTCATATTTACTGATTAAACAGTTCTATCCGAATTGTCCGTTTATTTTCATTCCAATGTCTGACCTGCTTGGTTTTTAAATCATCTGCGAACTCTTGATAATAAATGATCATGTTTTGAATGATTCACTTTAGTTGGCAGCACTGCAACGTCGGTGTTCAAATCATAAACATTGGCCCTTTCTTACAGTTTTAAGTAAGGGTTTATACACGGTTGACTAGCGCTTGATTGGTTATTTGTTTCAAATGCACGTCTGGACTAATTTCAGATGGAGTGGTGTTTACCTTTAAGAGCCCTTCATTTATTTGACTGGGACCAGGCTTCCTTTGACCGTTGCCGTCCGCTGGTGACAGCCTTGTCAAAGAGCAGCCTGTTCATGTTTAACCAAGTGGACCAGCTGCCTGTCCATCCAACTGGAACCCCCCGGAAAGCTTGCAGGCCAGTCTGGAGTTGGGAGATCTGTGTTTGCAGAGCTATTGATAGACCCATTTTTGTCTGATTTACTTTGAAGTGGCTGAACAACACCAAAGCGAGCTTTTGGCTAGTTCCTTGAGCCTAGTTTCAAATTGATCCTTGAGCGCTGCGCATCTTGTGACTGTAATGATATGAAATGTGGCCTAGCTTGGCAAATACCGGTGGAGCACATTGATTACTCTTGTCGTGATTCAAAGTCCTTTCCTGGCCCACCAGCGCTGCTCACATTCAACCAGACTAGCTGCCGTTAACTGTTCAGCCAGATGCCTCAGAGAGAGTCGGTTGGTCTGTGGTCAGTCTTTCTGTTGGTCTGTTGATGAGGCCACACAGTTAAAATAGTATTTCAACTGACACAACATGAGCACAATCTAAAACTGGCCTGTCACTTGAATGGATACAATGTTTATATATAGCGAGACATACTCGTCCGACATAGATTGCATCATTTCAGTGAGGTTTACCATATTCTGGTGGATAGCTTAGAAAGGCAGTAAATCTTTAAGAGTTTATAGTTGCTTAGGCTCTTTTACAGAGAACTTGATATGAATGCCTTTTTCCACAGATTATATTAGGGCTGTAAACTGCCAGGTACCAGAATCTCTATAAAATTCTTACTACATTGTATAATCTTAAGGATGAGATCTTAAATTTCATATACAACATTTTGTACGACTATATGTACAGTTGACATTGCTGTCAAAAAGATGGCGTAGTTCTGCCAGTTTGAATAGAACTGAAATAAATGTTAGTCATTTAATATTGGTCTATTGATGACCAAGAATGAAAAAGAATGAAGACAATATGGACTGAGGGTGGGATTGTACGTGTGGACTGTGTATTTCCCTTTTTTCTTAAAACGTACGCTGATACAGCATCATACGCCTCATTTGAATTTTTAATTGTACATGCCTTATTTGTTATAAACTATAGTCACTCTCATGACAAGCCAATATTTCTGAGCCCGATAATTAGAAATGTCTAGCAAGGTGAGACAACATTGTTCCATATCCTTCTTTAACGCTTGTTTTTTTTTTTTTTTTTAATGGTTGTTCACTCACATAGTTTTAATCAGACCAACAGGAAAACACCTTGCTGATACCTATTCAGAGAAAATTGTATTCATCAGCACTGTATTTACTGTAATGCAATAATCCCATACGATGTCTTATTCTGATGTTTCAAGCCCAACCCCCACATGTACACACCTCAGGTATGTAAGTAGAGCTGGCCTCCAATTCTTTACTCAGGAGTTGTACTCCAGTGCTAGTTTTGACTTGTCGTCTGCCAATTTTGCCTTGCAACAACATTTAGGAAGTGGAGAACAGACACGTCTACATTTAGGAGCACATACATCGAGAATGTCTAAAAAGTGTTGCACTTCGTCCAGCCCTAATTTGCTCCGTGTACATCTGAGCCTAGCATGTTCAATTTTTTTTGTTTTTGAAGCAGCTGTTATACTTGTAGTCGGAATACCAAGAGAGGTCAAAGCTCACAGTTGCTTCCGTACTGCTGGTCAGAGCCAGGGATTCTTTGCTTTGTCCTCTTTTGAGGCGCACACGCTATTGCTGTTGCTTTTTGTGTGATTGGACATACAGAAAGAAGGAGGTATTCGGATTGTATATCTGCATCTGTGGACTGGGAGGATGGTGCTACATAAACCCTCTGAGGAAGGAATGATATACAGTGCAAATAGGACAGGACAGGACAGGACAGGACAGGACAGAGGTAGTGAGCGAGGCAGTGTTAATGTGTGATAATGTGCTAAATAATAATCTTGTTTTGGTGAGAAGGCCAATGAAACAAACAACATAAATTGAGAGATTTTTAGGCTAATTCCCTGTTGTGCAGACGTTTTTTTCCTCTCTGATCTTTGGAGGAAATTGTCGGTGCAGACAACTGTAAATGTTAAACCTGTTCAATATTTACAATCACGTCACACTGTTTGGTAACCATACTTTTTCAGTGCTGTCTCTCTAACTCTTCTTTAAGAGTAACAGCTGGCTAAAGTTTGTGCTTTACAAACCATAAATTAGCAGAACCAATTCCTACTAAATGTGTACGTACTTCCTGCCACTTTGGACCCGTTTCCAATTTGCAGCTGCATCTTGGCTCCTAACCATTCTCCAGACACTGCTATTTCTGGGATATCTAACACAGTAAAGCTATTCTTACGCGACTCTTTGTGTGGAAGGAAGCATAAACAATTCTGCATCCAACTTTAACACTGAAACAAACAAAACATGGTTAAATCATTACACTGGGAAATTGCTTTGATTTCATGCAAAGATTCTGGCTTCTATTTTGTGATATCCGACGTTGTTGTGCTGGTCATGGCTAGTCCGATTTGTTCAGGTCAGATTTTGAAATGTCAATTTACTGTGCACATCAGATTTTGCCAGTGCTTCTCAATTATCTTCTGTTACGCCCCCCTAGGATGAAGAAAATAATTTGCACGTGTGACAACTCTCCGCTGCGACCATAAATACTATCATTTGTCTATAAAATTATTACAAGTGCACAATATCCTTATTAACAGAAAAGAATAATAGACACAAACAATGAATTCTGTTTCTGTTCCACCGTTAAATATTTTTCCATGACAACTCTTAAGTGTTTCTTCACTGCTTTTAATATCTCCTGCTCTATGGTGTGTGTACACTTGCTGGATGAAAAAGAAATCTGCACCTTAGAGCCAGAGGTGGCCGCAAGTCACTTATGTGCAAGTCTCGAGTCGCCAACCTTCAAGTCCTAAGCAAGTCCCATGTTACTGTGGGGGGAAAAAAAAGTCGAGTTGCCACCAAATTTCAAGCAAGTCACAAGTCTAGTCATACCATCTTGCTTAGTCCCAACAAATATCGGAGTGAACATTTATGAAGAAATTCAATAATCATAACACTGACTGGTACATTTACACCGCCGAACGTAAATAAACAACTGCTGAGATCACGAATGAATATATTGCACAGAATTGTAGTTGGAACAAGTTGCATTTCAAACTCAATTTAGCTCAACTTTGTTTCTAACAGAACTATGCCATTTCAGTTTCCCCCCCCCCCCCACCATGAATGTGACATAACTGATACAACTCAATTGGAACTTTTTTGAGAAGGAAAGTAAAACTTAATGAATGTGCATATCCTTTCATAACTATTGAGGTGGCAGTATTCAGAATTAAACTCACACTAAATGGGAGTCTGCCCTCACCCGACACCCTTTAATATGCCACTCAAATTTAAATAATCAGACTTTTTCCCCCCTCCACAACCGACTGTTAGCAACATGCTACTTTACTACTTTTGCGGTCAGCAGTTGGCGTCTTTATATTTTAAACGCATAGGAGCTATTATAGAGTGCACTTTGCTTCACACCGTAAGGGGAGAGTCGCCTGGGGCGTCTTTCGTGTTACTATGTCAACCGAACCGCAACAGTGCAAACAAACTGCTCGGACAGTTTTCATTTGTTACTTAGCAGAACTTACATGATCACAAGTTCACAATCACATCTTGGTATTGCTAGCATAATTGTGTGTCATCTCACCTGTTGAGTAGTGACGAATGAAGTTTGATGTTGTTGTTGTCGTCTTCAATCTTTGAGCATTTTGCAAACTTCTTCGCCAACATAATCCATGAATAATCCTCCGAGCTACTTCCATCGCTGTTGATGTTCAGTTTTGCGCCTTCCCCCGAGCAAGTGCGCTGCAATGCTGACTAGATTGCCAGGTTGGCACGAATGAAATAAAACCCCTATTTTGATTTATTTCGTTCTTGCTTTCTTTAAAAGGCAAACTGTTAAAACGAAGAAGCCTATGTTGAGTCAGTATAGGTGTCAAGTCATTCACAAGATTTGGCAAGACATTCACAAATCCTAATGACCACTTTGAACAACACTCCTAATAATTCTCCACTTTCTTGTTGGCAACTTGGGCTACCGGCCTCCCTCCAATTTAAACCCACCGCTTGGGGGCAGGAGTAATGTTCACCTTCAGGTTTCATTAATTCATTAATTGCCCGTTAAAAATTTGGTTGATTTGTGTTAAATTGATTCTTAATTAATTGTCTTACAGCTTCTTAAGGCAAGAGATAATAAAGTATTTGACTGCCAACCGTAGATTGGCAGACGTCAATACAATTTGTGGAATATGAGTTAAGCAGCAGAATCCACTTGTTTTTAGCCCTCTCAGGAGGCGGCCATTTTGTCACTTCTCTCGACTGAAAACGACGTCACAGGGCTCAGGTAACGACCATTCATGGCTTGATTGTTTTCTGAAACTTTCTGATTTTTTGGGGTTGATTGCCCCTATAACGACTAACGTTGTGAGTATAATTCATAATCTAGTCAGTTAATGCCCCACTTGAATGACTCACCTTTTCTGCTTGTAGTAGAAATGCACTGCTCTTAGAATTTTGCTTCTTTAAACGATGACAAATACTAAAGTAGAACGTGTGCGTGCATGTGCACATTAACATTTGAACAGTGCCTGGAACTAAGACGGTTTCTGGCTCATATTCCTTCACTCCATTGATCTGTTTGTTATACTGTGTGTTGGACAGCCTTGAGTTTGGAGCCGCTCATGATGGGAAATCAAATTGGTGGCATTGGTGTGATTCAGGTCGTATTTGTGTATGTATAAACGGAGTGTGTGTGTGTGTGTGTGGGAATGAGAGTACAGGACGCGTAGGGGAAACTGGCAGCCTCGCTGTGGGGCAGGCTATCAGGACTTGAGGCAGCAGGGAGGGATAATAACAGAAGCTGTTACATTCTTGCGGTTTCACTGATTTCAGCGTGAGGCGGGGGGCCGGCTTTGGCTGACTCACGGCGGGTTCTGCCTGCTCTCTGTCCGTCCCTGCGCCATCAGAAAGCCGCTAAGAAAGAGGACAATGCAAAAGAGTTTTGAGCACTTTATTACGGGACACATCATGGGGCATTTTTGCGCGACTTAAGCGTTAACCTAGCAGCTGATTAACAGTGGTTAACCGACTTATAATTCTACTTTATATATTTTTTTAGGTCATGTTTGTTCCTCAGGCTGATTATGGGACATTCTTAGAAGCTGGAGAATGTTTTTTTCAGCAGAATGTTTTAGTACAGTTGCACTCTGTTCTTTTTTTATAATTTTTTTTTTACTGGTGATAAACTATTGTTGCATAAAGGAGGCCAGCTGATATTAAATGGAACGGAAATCTTCTGGAAAGAAGATTCCCTTAAATATCAGATGTTAGACTTCAAACCATTATCTTGTGTGACGTCAGCAAACCTCACAGCTGAAGGATTACCTCCACATCTTTTGTTGTTGTTTTATTTTCTCTTGGAAGGATTACAGTGATGGGCAATGGGAAAAGTGTAATGATAGAAAAACAGAAAGGAAACTGGCTGGCTGCACACTACAATGTGAGCTTTACATTTATTATGATGGCCTTTTAGCGTACATTTTCACATTTTCGAAGGCTTTATTATATGCATTATATGTATGATAGATTTTCTGTCAGACTTTTGGATGATGTCACTGTTCTCGTGTCTGTTCTATGTGCGTACTTTGAATGTCTTTTTTCATCATTCCATTATGTTGACTTTCAGTAGTCCTGGGTGTTTCTTTGTTGGATTAACGTCACATTTTCTTGCACAGTAATAAGTCCGTTTCATTGGTTCGCCTACGTTCCGCTCAGATGTTGCACTAATCTGGTGTAAAGTCAGATTAATCCGAAACAGGCGCCTGCCTACACCCGGCGATGTCGAACCCATTTGCTGTGGACCTATAATGCTGTTTTCTGTAAATTACTGAGCATCATATTTGGATGGACATCAGGTGCATAGTAACTCCTATAATATCACAGGCACATCTAACTCTTAGACACAATCATATTTTCGACATAAAAGTAGGTGTTACATTTCAGTTGTGCAAACAAAACAATGAACATGCATATCCACATGATAATCCACAACAATATGAGAGAATTTTCCACTGTCCTTATGATCAGACTTTACTCTGGCCATAGTCAGACTTTTTCGAGTCAATGTTGACGAAGCTCATTAGAAGCCATGCAGTGTTTGGTGTCAAAGCTGTGCCAGCTCTGATAAAATAAAAGCCGTACCTCTGAGTAAGGACTTTGGCCCGGTTGAATGATGCCAGCAGAAATAAAGCTTTGCTAAGAAAGCCCGGTGCTGGGAGATTTGTATCAGCTGTTTGAGTTTATCACATTAAGCTGTGCATGCACCTTGTAATTTGCATGCTGCAAATTGTGGCCAATAATCAGGATTACTCCAGACACAAATTTCTTCTGTTTAAGTACAGAAAAAAATGCTTTGTCTGCATTTTTTTTAACTGGTGGGTAGAAACGGAATGCAAGGTGGTTTTCAGGTAAGCCCACGCTTTCCTGTTTTGGGCCTTTTTACCCATCAAAATGTATTCCACCCACATTCATTTCTTCACCTTCAACTCTTTGTCCAACCAGTGGTAAAAAGACATGCCCTCAAACCCTTCCCACATAATTCTGTTATTTTATATGGGCTTACACATGAACATAACCTTTTTTTTTAATCCTAAACCAAAATGTGTACTGATTCTTTGTTTTGAATCACCACGGTTGCCACAAACAATGTTGTTATTCAGTCCTAAGTGTAACTATTGAAAGAAAAATCATCAATATCCACAGACAGATACACAAGAATCAAGATGCAAACACTTCAATATTTGTTTTCTATCTGTAATCCTAGTGCAATCATCAAACTTTAACTAAAATGTCAGCAGAAACCAAGTGTTCGTGTCGTGGTCATCTTTGGCGATATCTGTGTCACACTAGGTACTTGCCAAAAAACTACACTGCACTGGATCTTGAGACTTGACTGCACCGACAAGTCCACATGTCGATTCTTTCCCCACTCGGCAATGGCAGTTATAAATTGAAGTTGATTATTCGCCAATTACATTTTGGCATTAACACGAACTTCTTGCTGAAATCAACAGGTCGGTAATTGCAGCAAACTAGCAGCGGTGGCTCAAGCCTGTGCAAACATTTGACTAAAAATGACTATGACGTGCAAAATATGCAAGTCTATCCTCAAATATAACAAATGCACACGCATCTGAGAAGGCATCTGCTAACGCCAGCTGATGAACAGCCTCAAAGCCTCCCCTCAGCTATCAGCAAATTCACCAAGCAGCCTCCCGAAGCTGTGAAAAGACAGATAATATTCTGGAGCTTCTGCTTAGACTCACTGAAAACAAGCAGTGGTCGATCAATAACCACTTTCCTCTTCTAAGTTAAATGTTGACGATGTTGTTGTGTTTGGAGGAGAAAATGAGCAAAGACGTGATCAATTAATTTATTATTTTTCCAATTCTGCACGCCTCTTATTAATGTATAATTTTATATGAGTTGTAGTGTATGAATGACTGGCAACCAGTTCTCGCCTATAATTCACTGGGATTGGAACCAGCCCACTCACGGCCCTATTGAGGAAATCGGTCCAAAAAAAAAAAAACAAACTAGATGAGTTTTGAGTGCTTTGATAAAATAACAAACAGAACACACAGTCACATAAGGCTTGGGACGACCCGTATGGCCTCCGAGGATAAGGCTGTAGATGAAAGCTGCATCTACATTTTGACACTTTGTCCCGACCTCATTCTATTTCTCAGAAAAGAGCTAGATTAGGCTATTCCGAGTTTCCAAGAAAGATGTCTATAGTTTAAAGCAGGTGGTCAAAATAGGACAAACTTGGATGAGATTATTTTTGATTTTGCATTTGCCTGAGCACCAACCGTGTTTTAGGACTACTGCATTACCTTAACGGTGGAAAGGGATAATGGAGGAAAAGTAAACCATGCCGTAATTGTGTTTTTGATATCATGATATATATTTGCCAGAATGCAGGACTATTGGTACACATACGGTCAAGCTTCAAGATATGAGTTGAATTCCTTCAGTGACCATGCTCATAACTCAAAGCCATCTTTAGTTCATCTTCCCCCCCAAAAAACAACAAAAGAATGTGTTTTTAATAAGGACAATAACATGGTGTTCTTGTGGTTTAAAAAAAAAACAAAACATCATAATTAATTTATTGCAGCTCCATCTGGTGTGTGTGAATTGACCACTGGGCGGTAGTATAATGAAGTTAAGCAGCCTCAAACAAAGACGTTTTATAACCTCTATAAGAGATGCAGATTTTCACAGAAGTTAATGAATACATGCCTTTGTGTATTGTTGCATTGTTTGTCTACATGTGTTGCTGCACAGTTGGTGTTCAAGTATCCATTTTTAAAGCTTGATAACACCACCACATTGATGCTACGCGTTAGTCTGTCTATGGTGTTTCCCATTAAGCGTTAGCATTACGATAGCTGACATTAACTCAGGTATGTGGTAAGTTTAAGCACATGCAGTTTGTTTCATGTTTATTTAGAGAGTAAACATCAACTAGGAGTGGCAATAAACAGGTCAAAGGTTGAAGCCTCTGTTTGAAGAATTGTTCACTATCTACAAAACATTGACGTGTTGTGATGGGACATGAGTTGTCTGCCAACATACGGTGCTTGCATCGCCAATTTCCGCTTGCAAGCCAAAGCAAAGAATTGTCCGAATGGTATCTTCAGTCTCAAGGCATGAATGGTGTAAACACTCGGCAAAACTATTATGCATTGTGGTCTTGCTATTATTGTGGTGTAAATCTTGGTTCACTGTCAAGCGTTTGGAACTGCACCACAAAGGATTTAAATGTTACCACAAGAAGTACTGCAAGGTGTAAGTTTAGGTAAATGAGGCTGGGAACTGGAAACACAACCCCTGCTAACATTTGAATGTTAGGAGTCAGCAGGAGAGAGACAAAAGTGGAGGAATGTGCTGCTTTAATCAACCCTGGATCTCTTTCTGTTTTGTGTTTCTACTATACATGCCATACGTATTTTGTTGTGCTGGCATGCTGCATTTGAAAGTAGCGATTTCCTTTTCGTCTTCCAACGCTCATGTTGGCTGACCTGTAAGCAACTGCCAATAAAGGCTATACAGTATATCAGACCAAACATAGCGGCGACATTTGCTCTAGGGGCAACTTCATAAATGGCAGAAGCCCGACCCATTTAATATTAGCATTCCTGCAAATGTAAGAGTATGCTTTAGCATCAGACGTATGTTCTAATCAATGAATCCAGGTCGGCTGACGCATGCTTTTCATTCATGCATGTACAGAGGGACATTCCGTACGGATGCTAGTTCAAGCTTGATGTTTGTGTAGGTGTGTAATGTATTTGAAACTCAAAGTGGAAGCCCTAACATAACTTGTCTGCCTTCTGCCTGGCTTATCTTATTTTCAACTTATGCCCCCATGGCCAAATGAGATCTTGTGCACAACTATTTTAAGCAGGGTACACGCCCACAAAGATTTTTAAGACCTTAACCAAAGAAGCTATGCGAGCTGTTAGACTATCCAATAACTGCATTGCAGTGGTACATATGTAGTTTTAATCAAAGCACTTGCCAGTGAACTAAGAAAACAAAAAGAATAATTGAAATCGTAGAACTGTTCAAGTAGTCTGATGTTAAGGTTGCCTATCGCATTGCTGTGGTAAATGATTAAATGATTTCAGGCTATAAATTGCCATTCCCACTTTAAGTTTATACTGTGAATTGGTAGTTGCGAGGTTTGCGGCCACCATTTAGCGCTCATAAGTTACACAGTGTGTAATTACTCAAATCCCATATGATAAATTAGGAACGTCCACTAGCTCCATGCTAGCCCACAATGCAAAGTGCCATTTATTGGCTAAACAGATCACCAGCAACACAGGCACACAGAGAATATAATGATACTCACATCTGTATTATACTGCGTCCTGTTGGTCATCATTTGTTTTAATTGTGAAACTATGAGTCATTGTCTTTATAGAATAAGAAAAATAAGCATTCATTGAATCATAGTCCTCTGAATTTGAATCTGATCAAGTGGCTTGTAATTCCCTGCACGTTATATTCTTGCTGTCTTTATGGGGTCGGATTAGGCCTGTGATGCCTTTACGCACTAAAAAAATGAAAACATTACAAATAATGGAAATTGTGCATCAAGAGTTGGGTGCAAACTCAGTTTAATATTTTTTGTTTGCTTTTGACACATTTCGTCTTTCTTGGAAAATTTCTAAAGCATACTGAGTTAGTTGGTAGGGTTGAAAGTTGGCTAACCCGTCACATGATTGCTTGAACCCTACCATGGATCATCTAAGCACCTGATACAAATGAATGATTTTTTTTCTCCAATATTTCCGTGCACTGAAGACAAACTCTATGTAGGTATATGTTTTAGGCCTGTGTACTCCACGCTATACTGAACGCCACCTCAACCTTTCGTGAATTTTAAGGCTAGCTATCGTGATTTCTTTAATCAGTTTGTTCAAATCCCTGTCCCTTATTCAGTGCGCTAGGAAACTTTGCTTCCGCTTACTGAGGAAATTATAAAAAGTATTATTGTTGGCTCTGAGGTCCTCAATGGAGTTATAGTCTTCCCACTAAACCTTGCAAGTTCCACTGCTTGGCAGTTTCTTTTGGTGTGCGTGCCGGCGGCTTGTTCATTGTCTATGTGGAAGTTTACAAGTTAAATGTGACTTTCTGGCGGATATAGACAAACCCACAATGATGTGCCCAGACTGGCTGGAAAATCCAGAGAGGGAATTACTCAGTCCCTTTTTGCGACCCCGTTTGAGTTGTTTTACTTAGATACATTGTCTAAAGAGGTTCATTGACATCTTATTAATTTATTTCATTAAGAAATATGAAAACTCCCAGTCATATAAGGTCCCTCACAATTAGATGTGCAATCAACCACCTGTTTGTCTTTGGCCTGGTTTCATTTCAATTGTTCGGAAAACAGTACAATTCATGGCTAAGCTCTTGGATATATTGGGAAATTAAAAGCGAAGTTCAGTAATTGAATGGACTGTACCTTCTTAACGAAGAGTGATTCTTTAGCAACGGACGAGAATAATTTGCTGCGTGACACACTGGTTACTTTTGCAATGTGTAGCTATTTTGCAGTGCTTTTGAGCTTGAACTGTTGCTATTGGGCCGCCGTTGGTGTTTGTGTGCATGTTGAGATGTGACAGTTTGGGTGTTTTATGCATGTATTTATATGAGCGTGTTCCCGCAGACAGGAAAGGTTTCAGGACTGTCTGTGTTTACGATAAGCTGAGAGAGCGCTGGAGGAGCCCAGCAGAGAACAAGGCTGTTAGGACTTGGGACACACACACAAACACACAAACACACAAACACACAAACACACAGTTTGTAAGCAACTGCTGCCTGCAGGAAGCAATAATGTTAGCGTGCTTCCGGAGCACCAGATCCTTCTATTGGGGGAGTGTGACTGTCCCGTCCAGTCAGGGCAAAGAGAAGACAACAGTACAGTACAAAGTTTTAAAATGCTTGGAAACAACAATTATGAATTAGTCGACACTACAACAACAAGAATAGATTGATGTAATCGGACTTTGGGAACATCCAAACCTGACAGCAGAGCGGAGTTGGGCAAAGGACAAATCTGTAAAGCCTTAAAAGCCTTGCTGTCTGACAGTGATCAAAACGTCTGTGTAATCGTCTTAGTCTGTGTAATAAATCATTGTTAATAAGAGGAATTAAAGCGAAAAGCAGTGATGAATGGGTCTTTGCAAACCCGTTATTATGGCAAATATTCCACATGTTCTACAAATATCATGACATGGTCCACAGCATCGTTGTGTCTAGGATAAGTGCTTTCGATTGAGTGCTTTCTTCAACGTTTGAGCTGATAAATTCACACAAACAGGCGACTTTATTACGAAAAGTAGGACTTCCTTTTAATTTCGGACATGGCTCCATTTAATGTTGGTCCTTATAACTGGAGTCGGGGTCAATTTTTTTCCCTAGTTTTCCCGGAGGTGCTTTTTAGTTACTTTTGGGAGGGACATGTTGGAGAGTCCTAAAATACGGTACATTTTCACCACGCTACATATGGTTACAAAAATTAATGAGATTTTGGACTTGTTGAGTTTCCCTAAAAAGATTCTCGATTTCAAAATGGCCATTGCACAGTAAGTATCCTTTCCAACCTTTCTCCCAAGGACAGGTGATATAGAAAAAATGGATGGACGAATCTTCTTTTTTTACTTTGCTTTATTTGTTGTGGAAGCACAGAAAGAGACGCAACTGATATTTGAAAAATTGCTTTCGCGCAAAAAGAAAATCCCCTGACAGTTCACTACTATCGAATTAGTAATAATCTCTACGTCAAACCAATGACCATTGAAGATCCTTTATTCACTGTACATGCATGGCCAGTTTAACTCAAAAGCTAAGTAGTAATTTAAGAGGCCCAGTTTTCCAGAAAATGTTGCTTCAATTCCCAATTGTGAGATGCTGAGGGGCATTTGAACATAGCATTGCCGCTGTATTGAGTTAGCTCATTTTATACAGCATACCGACTTGTCATTGGAAAAGCAATGTAATTAAACCCACACACCCATCAGTGATTATCCCCCTTCTCCAGTGTGTATATGGAATGCATTTGTCTTAAGCTGGATGGCACAAAACTGTTCGGACAGCAAGATAGCAGTGGAAAGCGAGCCAGGCCGTTGGGGATAGTCTGTGTGTCAGGCCTCATCATTTATGTATCCCACTGTGAGCCAGTGATAGTCGAGTGTCCGCTCGTCCCTTCCTTCAGCATTCAGCAGTGCTTTAGTCTCTGCCTTCCCTTCGTCTTGCTGTTTGGTGTTCTTGCAAGCTGACAGGAAAAGCTTTCTCTTGGTGTACAGGGCATAACCGTGTGCCACCTGAAAATGTCGATCACTCAAAAAACGAGTGGTGTTCCGTGCAATTGTCAGATTGGTACATTATGATAAATCTAGGTGCTCTGGAATGTGGGGTTTTATTTCCTATCGATCCAACCATTCAATTTGTATATAATGCTCGTCCTCATAACGATTGTTGGTGACCTAGACTGGTCTCCAGACAATTGCTTTACTGGAATTACACACATACGCACGCACACACACAATTTGGTTGTACTACAAATGTGATGCAACTCTATATGAAGGCTTGTCACTCTTGTTCACAAAAGATGTTGATGTAAATTCTTCACATAGTGCTCTTCACTTGCTTGAGATCGACAATCGTGTAATCAAAACATTTCAAATATTTGGTATTTAACATTTTTTTTTCTTTTTGTGGCATTTTATATCCGAGTAGCCTTCAGCAAAGTGCTGTTGAATTTGGTCGGAGTGTTTTTTCCACATTCCCTGAGAGGGAAGCTGCTGCAGCTTTGGTACTCGTTGACATTCCTTAGACATGAAGCACTCCTAGTGCTGCAAGTCTTAGCTTGTACAATCTTTCTCGCTATGTTGCAGTGATGGGGGATGGAAGGCATCATCATCATCATCATCATCACTATCATCCTTTGCTTTATCGGAATGACATTGTGTTATAATGTACCATCATGTTTGTTCACAGAGTAGAGATTGCGCTAATGACACTCCAATTTGTAGTTGTACTTGTTCTTTACTCATTACTGACTGCGCCTGCCTGCTGTGTTTTTGTAACTTCACAGACCCTGGTAGGAGCGTGATGAGCGCGCGCTTCCGCTTGCCTGCTGGCAGATCCTACAATGTCCGGGCGACGGAGCTGGAGCGAGACAGGCACCACACACAGGTTGTGTGCAACGTACTGCTGCTGGACAACACCGTCCAAGCTTTTAAAGTCAGCGTAAGTACCTCAGTGGAACTTGACTTCAGTTTGAAGATGCAGCTAACACTAGTATTTGCTAAGTTGAAGTCGCTATATTAAGAGTAGCCAAAACATGGCATGCCGATTCTTGGAGGAAACACCAAATGACCATGCTCATGCGTGCAGGTTCTGGGCTATTTCAGCTAGAGTCAATAGCGATAACAGCGTTTGTTCAAATACATGTTCCTTTAAATCAGAGGTGTCAAAGTCATTTTTGTGAACGGGCCACATCGTGGTTCTGGTTTCCCTCAGAGGGCCGTTTTAACTGCGAACTCATATAAATCACCTTACATTATCACTTACACACAACACATTGATACAAAGCTAGTTTTGAAATCAGAAGCCAGTAATAAATGGCATTATCTCATATTTAAATGTTGTTAAAAGTGAAGAAAATGTGCTAGAAGCAGCAAGTTGAAGCACATGATTTTCCCTTCGCGGGCCACATAAAATGAGGTCGCGGGCCACATCTGGCCCCCGGGCCTTGAGTTTGACACATGTGCTTTAAATGAAAGAAAGAAAGAAACAGACAGTGGGGATATAAGAAAAAATCGGCTTTGATTGAACAGATGCAAGTGTATTGAATGGTTCCACTTTGAAATAGATCGAGATTAGTAACAAATCGTCTTTTATTGGAGAGCGCTCACTTTAAAACAAATGCCACAGTTAAAATACTGACAAGTTAATTTTTAAGTATGTATAATAACAACAAAAAACTCACTGCATCAAAACCAAATCAAAACGTTCCAATTTAAAATTGAACCGTCTTCGAATCTGTCTTATTGAATCATCTTTTAATGGCAAGATGCGCGCCCCTAATAAAAAAGCTCCACATAAAATTACTTGACAAGAAGCGAGAATAGATACGCAGTGTAGAAAAAAAAATCTGTGGACCTATAAAATACTTTTTGTGTAGAATATCACTGAGATTAATCATCATAAACTACAACACCACTGTAAATTGTGTATTATACAGACTCATTAAACACATGGTAAAGTAAAATAAGTAAAATTTCAGGGGCCCCATACCGCCAGAATTTCATTATTAAAAATTTATAATGTGAGTGTATTATTAGTTGTACTGAAACACATCATTTTTTCCTTTAATATTACACTTTAATAAAATGCACCTGTTTGCTTCTTTGCTAAAGTATGTCCCTCGTGTGAGTTATTTACAAAAACAATCCCCCATTGCTTTCTGAAGATGTTCACTCTGTGCTGACCTGCACATCTATAACCGCACCAATTGAGTGAATCTTCCAGACCCATCTTCTTTTTTTTTTAACTTGAGAGATTTACTGTGCATCTGCCCCATTTCATGCATCAAAAGTGCTGCATTCTGTGCTTGATTAAGAACGGAGAGTGACTAGGCTGGCTTTAAACCTGTCTGCATGGCTGTTTGTGTTTTTCACATTTACAGCCAATGGAGCCTTACATAAAACGAGGTGTCAAGTTTGGTCCTGACGAATATTACAGCAGTCTATCACCAGGCGTGATAACACGTTTAATTCCCCCTTTGTGTCATGTTGTAATATACCCGTCTAGAATGACTATCTCATAAGGAAATTCCCTGTTGTGACTCACAAAACATGCACAATTCTTGTAACGACATTACTCCAGACGCATCACTTCCTCTTGTAGAAATGGCCCTGTGTGTATCTGAGTGCAGAATGCACATCTGCATGCTCTTTGTAAAGCAAATATCTCCTGATGAGGGGTGTAACTTTGAATTTGACAGTATAGAAGGATGTCCTCGCACAAGTTGTTGATGCAGGTGGTGCTGGGGTGTGTTACTAAGACCAAGCCTACGCCTTTGGCTATTGCGCTCCTTCCAGTGTCTTCAAAGGGGAATAACTTTAGTAACGCAAATTAAATCTCCATGCCAAGTATTATGTCTAATGCCAATCACAATGTACATTTTCATTCGTTTTTTTTTTTTTTTACTTCATCCCACAATCACAGAGCATCCAAATGAAAATACATGAGTTCATCCGCTCAACCTCTCTGCTTCCTGCTCACGATTCCTCACAATCCCCCTTTCCTGCATGGAGCTGAATGAATGACTCGGTCTCTGTCAGTGTCATTGATCAGACTCCGGCAGCCGCAGTAACTTCCTGGAAAGACCAGCCATCCTGAGAGCCACAATACTTCTATTGATCTTAGCCTTGACCGGCCTTCATTCTAATGGCGAGTGAAAATCCAGAGGCACTTGCTTATTGTCATGGAAACAGAAGTATCAGTGGTGAAAGTGGGGGTGGGAGCACAAACACACACACACATACAGACACACACGTGTTGTATAGATGGCTGGACCTTGCATTAAGACTTAAAAGGTTCTTTCCACATTGGAGCTTTTATTGTGGCAGGTTGGACGCAGAGTCAGAACCAACTGAAATGAGCACAAATAGTTTGGGTAAAAGAGCCCCGATGTTGTTTGTATCACTTATCAAACTGAAATAGTTTGACTTTGGAATAGTTGAATTTCCCAACTGGAACAAGAGAAATTTAGAAATCTGAACAAATTAGAAGTCGTACGATCGTGGTGGTTCGGCTGCGCAGGACTGAATAAGTAGCTTACATGCGATTATAATTGAGGCATCTAGAGATTAATATTGCACATTCAAAAGTGAAATGAGGTCTTTCTCAATTTAAAGCTATAAAAATACAGCTTGTGAACTTTTGCACACTTATTTTTGGTTGAGATTCATCCATGCATCCGTTTTGCATGCCACCCAGCTGACTTTCTGCTGAAAGGTGGGGTACACCCTGAGCCATTCACTCACATTCAAACTTTCAGTAAGGACAATTTCCCGTCTTACGCCAACGTAAAATACATGTTAGGTATGAATGTGAGGCAGATATGCTAACCATTCATCTACCAATTATTTCATGTAAATTACGTGTTAAACGATTTAAAATCTGTATTTTTTATGGTGAATTAGGAAAAAAAAACAATATAATATTTCATTAATCAATTATGATGGTGTTGAAGCCTGAGCAGGCAATTTGAAGCAAATAAGTATTTCACAGTAATTGTCAGCAATTATCTTCATCAGACAATTGTCATAATCACCTCATCATGTGATGTCAATGGAAATTCCGGAACGGCGACGAAACAGATTTTGTGATTAGAGATTTTGCCTGGCTCTTGCTGCCAACAACTGTGTACTTTTGTGTGTGCGCGTCTGTCTTTTTTGAGTTCTTCACAGAATAAAAAGAAGCACTAGCAGCATTCAGTTGGGTTTATAAACCACATTATACAAAGTACTCAGAAGTTAGTTAATTTTCTCGCAACTTGTACTTTGGCTTGGTTCAATGAAGATGAGCCTTTTGGGTAAACCCCCCCCCCCTTTTTTTATTCCTCCCCCCTTGCAGTCCGGATGCCCTCTGTCACCGCGTACGTTGTCTGCGTCTCGTCTCCTCGCTTTCACGCACGGAGACACTATTTGTGTCAGTGGTTGTGATGGACTGATGAAGAGAACCACAAAGAGCGTTTGTCTCATTCAGCAGCGTCGTCAATCACTGCTTTTCTCTTGGCTGCTCACTTTTGTCCTTTTTTTTTTTCTTTGTGACTCCCTGTCTTCATACTTTCTCTCAGTCTCTGCGCTACACTCAGACTATCTTGCTTGCCCTTGTTGTTTATCTTACTCTCACCGTAGTTTCCGTTTGATGTCATGCTCACTTCCAGCCCATTGTCTCTCCAGAACACAGAGTTTGCGCTCAAAGTTTGTTGTGAAAAAGCGCAGAAAAAATGCATGGACATGCTCTCCCTTGTTCTTGCCTCGGTTTTAACAATGCACGACTGTTCGCTCCCTTTGCACATTTTCCTCTCATGCTTTTAGAACCGCCACACGTGTTCCAACGCACTTACACACACACACACACACACACACACGGAGTGGCGGAGGCTTCCCTGTGAACAAGAACTAAAAAGGAGCTCTGAGCGTTTGCACATCTGACTTGGGAAGCCGCTTCAGACAATGTGGAAGGAGTAGGAATGCCTACGAATAGCTTTAAAAAGGGAAGGAACTTCCTTCAAGGAAGCCTTTTGAAAATGTTTGATGTAAATAGTGTGCCATCATGTCATTATCTTTCAATCTAAAAAAAGATTAATTTATAGAAAAAAATATTGAAAGAAAAGCGTGTCATTCATGGCAAATGGCAGTATGTTGAATGGTGTCTGTGTTCATACGCAAGTCAAGGCTGGTGAGCGAATGCTTTTGGCAAGATAGCGTATGTCACGTAAAGGAAAAATCATATATATTACATTATTTATATTCTCCTCAATTGCAGTGCCAGTGAAGCGATGTGACTGCTTTCTGAAAGGATTCTTGCCAGGTCAGCCGGTCACAATTCTCACTTGACCTGCAGCTGATTGCCCTATAGCAAACCAAGAACTTTATTCATTTTAAATTATATTCACTGTGATATGTCCATGAATCACATCAGTGCACATTTGTGGATTACAGCTAACCGTCAGTCTGCACTTCTTTTCCAGCAACATAGAAACGTTAACTCCCGACGGATAATACCCTTTGTGCATATGCACTTTTTGATGTGTTGTAAATTGTGAAGTGAAGTGAGCAGCAAGGAAAATATGAGCAGAGCACAGACTGTGTTAGTCAGCGTCAGTTGACACACACACACCCCCCCACACACGCACACACACATGGCTAATAGACGGCTGGGGATCCTTGAGGCCCGCCATATCAACGAGCCAACTGTCAACTATCCGTCCGCATGTGCCTTGCTCGCACGTTGACAAACTCGCGCATGTTCACGGTCACACGATGGGTTGTAAAAGTGTGTCACCCGGGAAAAGCGAGAGAGGTGTAAAAGAGCAGTAGGTTAGTGAATGTGTGCGTGCGCGTATTCTCTCGCGGGAGCTCTGATGATGTGGTTACACACTCGCGCTTGGTTTTAGCAGGATCGGATGTGAATTTTTGTTTCACACGTGGTTCCACAGTTTATCTTCTCGCTCTTACTACACCTGTTTGGACTTATGGTCATGCTAAAGACATTATCAGCCCATGAATACTGGCATGGTGCTATAGTGGGATTTCAGCTTCTACTTTAAATAAACACTTTTCACCAAATTAATGCCTCATTACTCTCAAGGAGAAAAAATAGCTATGTACTTACAGATCCACATCCTGATTTGGTTCTGCCGCGGATGTGTTGCCAATCATGATAGAAGATGTGACAGTAATGTTCATTAATCTAAACAAACCAACGGTGTTTTTAAATTTGTAATCCAAATAAACTGTGTAGAAATATTGATTATAATGATTACTTTGATGGTGGAAAATATTCTATAATATGTTTCCTCCTCAACTTCATGTTTTAATATCTATCATTTGTACTCATGTTTTATTTATTATTTGTGTTCTAATTCTCAATAAGAGTGTTCACAAAGCAGATTTCAAAGCTCATTGCAATTAACTGCAATTTTTACTGTATGCATCACTTAACCATTACCTGCGCTACATTTACTATACTACAGTATCCCTCAGGCAGAGCTTCCTTCCTTGTACATTTGATCTTGCTAATTGTTGATGAATGACTTTATATCCGTGAACTTAAATATCCCAGACAAGTATGGAGGCAAAATGCTCTTTCCAGTTCCGTAGTTTGATACAACATGGCACTTGCAGTGAAGTTCCTCTGACTTAGATATGATTTAATTAGTTCCTCCCTCGTCTCTGTTGCCACCCCAACTCTCTTGTGATGTTTTACTCGAGGAGTTCGGTAACAGCAACAGACAAGGGCATACCTCAGAGATCTGCAAAGGACTGCGTGCCTTTTTTAGAGGCGATAACGTGTCCCATTTCTACAAACAACTTTTGAGATTTTAACATATTTTCTGTGTTGTGTCCCTTTGTGCAGAAGTCTGATCATGGGCAGATCTTGCAGGACATCATCTTCAAGCACCTGGAGCTGACCGAAAGAGACTACTTTGGCCTGCACTTGGCCGATGACTCTTCGGATGTTCCGGTCAGTATCATGTTTGGATAATTCAGGACTGTGTTTGTATATAAACAGGTGTGTGGTTTAGTTGGCCGGTATTTTTCCTGAAATTCAGACAGTGTTAAACTCAGAGGTCTTTTGTTTCATGGGATATTGCTTTCAAAATTCTAAATGACACTCCTTCTCTTTGTATTCTCAGTTTTGAATATTAGGCCAGAGATAATAATTGCACTCAAAACAAAACAACTAATAATTGCTGTTTTTGAAGTGAGACTGCATCGCTTGGACCTTTGTGTGTTTTAGTTAAACACATTTCAATCATGTGCTACTTTTTTTCATGCATTTTTTTCATTCTATGAATCAATGGTAGTTGGCTGAGTAGTTATAATGCAAACATACTTTTTAAATATATTTGTGCTGATCATATATGCTACTTTTACTTTACATATTTCTTTTTATCTACCAGTTTTTACGATTACTTGTTCAATCGATTTTGGTTCATCAGAGATACTTGCCACATGAATTAGTAAAGTTGTTTCCATCCATTCACACACCTACCTTATGTTCATCCAAACCATTATATTTATGCAATATGCAAGTTTGTTTCTATCGTTGCACACATTGTTTGCATATTTCTGATAGCTCTGTCTGTGTATGTGTGTGCGTGTGTGTGGCCAGCGGTGAATAATTTAGGTGATGTAGTCATGCTGTGGAAGCGTTATGGTGTCTCTAAGTGTCTCTCAATCAATATTTTACAGCGCTGGCTGGATCCCAACAAGCCCATCAGGAAGCAGTTAAAAAGTAGGTGAAATCCACCAACATCGCACTTTAACCAAGCACCATCGGACCGTTTTCCAGCAGTCACTCATGCCAAGTTCTCCCATATTGGCCCCAAATTCAGAATTCATCAGCTGGTTGAAGCCGTAATCTGTAGTCTGACTTTAGCGAGCGATTGCTTCAAATCTGCTCTCCACCTCCAGCAAAATTACCCAGTCCACATGATCTGCGTTTTCAAATGTTAAATCTGCCTTAAGCGATGATTAAACTCCATTTCAACTCTGCTCTTATATTTGCTCGTGAGTAATTTAGATTTTGTAACGTCAAGCTCAGAAACAATCAAGCACAATCGCTTTTGATTTAATACTATTTGAGATCTGCGGTCCTGCAGCACTGCTTGAACTTTATTTCAACTGTGTTTTTTTTTTTTTATTGTCTCATCAAGGAGTGTTTTATTTGATACAGCACATCATCTGTATGCGTGCTTGTTTTATGCATTTACCTTGTTTGTCATCTTTTATCATCATTATTGGGAGACAGCGATATGGAATGTATTATACGTAATGTCACATTTGCCAACCTAGTCACGACAAAGGCACTTTTACTATTTCGACATTTCCAATTGTAAAAAGTAGGTACTAGCAGCTGTGTGGCTATTTCTGAATGATGTGTTAGAGAAATATACTGTTTCTGGGATTACCTGAAGAGTGATGGGAGGGATGTGAGGATTCCGCCCAACACAGGCAATATTGGCTTTTACTTTTCATTGTCCGACTTGGAACGTACACTGAAGATTATTGCATTGCGATGTGGTAATTGAACCCTGCCCTATCCATATTCTACCCACTGTCTTGTATTTCGCTGTTAGGTTAAATCAGTCAACTGAATTACACCATCTCTTTTAGTCATTAAGCTCTGCTCTCCTTCAACCCTTTTTTCATGTTCCCCCGCAGGAGGTTCCCCCCACAACTTGAGCTTCAGAGTCAAATTTTTTGTGACAGATCCGAGTAAACTTCAGGAAGAATACACACGGTAAGGCCTTTTATTGTTTTATTCAATTGTTACGCTGATACACAAATTCATTTTTGTCGAATCCACCGCGCGTCCAAATAATAGACATACCGCCCTTCTTTAGCACGAGCTTCTCCCTCTTACTTCCATTACATCCACTTCGGTACACGGCAATCACCGGAAAAACACGACTTGCACGTGGAGTGTGTTATTGTCGGGCTGCGCTGACTGTAGGCACCTGTGCACAGACTAACACGTGTTAGCCAACAACACTGATTGGCCAGCGCCATTAAGACCCGAGCATCGACAATTCTGGTTGGATAATTCATCTGTCACTCACCGGGGGAGAGAAGAAAAACAATACAAAACCTCACTGATAATTGCTTTGCGTCAAACCTCGATGCCGATTTGATTTCGATTTATCGTGCAGCACTAGCAGGTACTCTAATGTGAATCAACGACTTATACTAACACAGTGGTAAAGCCATAACTATTCTATAGTTGCATGAAAACCACATCTCGACCATGAAAACAAGGCATACCTCTGCCGTGTGACGCTGTGCAAACTAGGTCATTGTGTGCCATTCGCAGCCTCGTGCGCAAACGAATCTGGCCCTGGAAGTCCTTGATTCATGCATTTCTACCCAGAAATTGATATAACTCATAACAATTAAGCAATCACGTGAGAGGGAATGATAATGTGCTGTCATTGCTGAAATAACAAAAAGTCCCAGTGCTTTTGTACTATACGTCATCACTTTGAACACTTCTTGTCCGATCAAATTGCTGCGTATTGTATTGTAAGGGTTATCGTAGGTATTCTTGTGGTGATGAGAATGTGATGAAACTTACAGGTGTCTTCCCGGTCGGAGCCATAATGCTGTTCAATCAGTCATGAAGTTGTCTTTTTCTTTTCAGGTACCAATATTTTCTTCAGATCAAGCAGGACATATTAACTGGAAGGTGAGTTTGATGGCTTTGATCAGAAGCTGATCCTTATGCTTCTTGTTATTGTGCACATTGTGTACTGTGATTATTGTTTTTTATTGCCTCCAAAGAGAAGGTCTGGCTGTGTACAGTGTGCGAATGAGTGTGTTTACGTGTACGCTTGTGTGCGTGTTCTCTTTCGGCCTCCAGATTGCCCTGTCCTCACAACACAGCTGCACTCTTGGCTTCCTATGCTGTTCAATGTAAGTAGTGCTCCCATGATACACTCACTTTTCATTATGATTGAAATCCAATTCATTAAACCTCTCTTTATGTACACACACTGTAAAAAGTAATGGCTGTGGTTGGTCTAGTGCCCTTATGGCTGCTGCTCACAAGCCATTACTATTCAATTAAGATGCGGTCTGTTATTAATGGCACTGCACATGAATATGCAGCATGTTGGAGAGCGCAGTTTTGAAATCCTCACTGATGCAAATTTACCTCAATCAAAATGAGTGGGAGAACTGATGATATTTATGCTTATTCTGTAATGAAATTGTGCATTTTTTAAAAAAAATCTGACTCCCCTTCAATATTGTAATTTTTGGTGTTCAATGAAGTTGATTAGCTGACCAACCCCACTGTTGACATATTTGATATTTAATATCTAACATTTAGCATGGGGGAACTGCTTACTAACACCATTGTCGGGACTCTTTGTATTAAAATTTTACAATTTAGTTCACTATTTTCTGTATGGCCATTACCAACATTTTGCTCTTATGTATGAGTTATCCACAAAATTTTACTGTAGCTGCTTTATTTAGCATCCAAGCACAGCGCATGGGACACACAATATAAAGAAATAGCAGCAATAAAAAGATACTAACGATACATCAATACAAGCCATATATTGGTCAGGCTTCCACATTTTTTAAAATTTTATTATAAATTAACTGGACATCAAAGCCTCTTGATAGTGAAATTTGCCCATTTATTTAAAAAAAACATTTTCAAGTGGATGATAAACCAATTTATTGTAAATCCTGGCCTTGTTTTATACTTGGAAAAGACAAAGATTTCATTCTACAGTCATTAATCCGCCATATACATGTATAATTAAATTTCTTAGAGAAACATATTAAGTATTGACTGGTGCACTTTCAAACATTCACAGTAGGCATCTCGGTCTGTTGAGTAACAACCTCAGTTAATATTTATATGCTACTTCAATTTTCTGCAGGCCGGTACAGGTCAACGTCTGTACATGCATTGAACGAGATTCAAGTAGATATGGATATACATTTTATTACTAATTAATGGCGCATTCATTTTGCTTGATTAACCAATATCCACAAATGAATAACTAAAGCTTGCAATTCATACATATTTTTTTCTGCAGCTTTTTATTTGCCAATATACCTTTTCAGGTCTCGGCAATATCACCCCCTCCCATTTATTGCACAACACCTTTCGCAGGGAATCTTAATTGCTCTTTACTGCAGGTTGTTTATCAGCCAGCTGTTTATGTGATGCGTAGTAGCACAGGAAACTATCAGTTGGTTTGTGCTCATCTGCTTGTGGTTCATAGCCCCCTCCCCCCCCCCTCCCCACATGCTCTGATTTTGTGGGCTTGCACACTATATAGGTCAGGAAGGAGATTTGGCCTATTGCGCCGACATCGTGACACTACCGCTTTTTACACGGAACAACCCAAACACACTCTGTGGCTCAATTCTCACTACACTCTGTGCCAGCCAGATTATGCAGATAAATGTTTGCTTTGGGAAGAAAAGGGCCGCAAGCAGCTGCATATGCTGCTAATTCAGCACACTCGGTCCATGTGCCAGTAGTGATCAAACTAAATCCCGCATTAAAGCCTCATTCTCAAACGCTTGTTTACAATTTAGGGAATTGTATCGGAAATCCTCATCATACTGTAAAAGCAGGGCACATTTGTCACTATTTCACCAACAAAAGTTGAGATTTTCCAATGAACCTCATTTATCGGAAGTAGATGTTATGCTGTTAGAGATACATATTGGTTGAGCTCTCACAATTTTTTTTTTTTAAATAACATGCAAAGACACTGTACATGCAAACAGCAAAATGTGTGCTTTTTGATTGGTTTGAACATATTTTTCTAAAGTGAGCATTTAATGATCACATACTGAGCATGAAGTGGACCTCCCCTTTGCACAGTGTCTTTTTTAGTCTTTCACGACTGCTAATAAGAACACCGACTGAATAGATTGTGTGCACCAAATGAAGCATTTGTGATGTGATTTTTGACAATGGCGTGGGAGTCAACCTATTGTTGGGATTTGTGTCAAAGGTGAAGCAGGCACTAAATTACCATCTGCACGTATAAATCCATCATCTGAAATGGAGAGCTTAACAGCTTGTTTACGCTTTGTTGCTCATTATTGAAAGCCTGAGCTGATGTTGGCTGAACTGAACCGTGTTAAAGTAATAACTGCAACCAACACTGTTCCAAGACTTCAGCCATCGACTGTACATGGATTTCTCCCTGGAGTTATGTGCGCATCAATAAGCGGGTGGGCTGCAATGGATTTATTTGTCAATATGCTTAGGCAGCAGACTCGTAGGTTAGTCCAGGGACTACTTGAACGAATTGATGCTTTTGAACGTCAAGTGCGAGCTATCGAGCTAATGGCTTTGGGAATTTGATCCGCGCCGCCTTCCGCCGATGGCTATGAAAGAGGGAGACAAGGGAACCATTTTCCCCCTGACATTTCTCTTCCTGGAAAATGGACACTTGTATTCTTATTATATTCTGATTTACATCTAAATCAAGTAGTTTTGATTGCTTTGTTGTTGGATAACATTTTTTTCACGACATTATACCTAGCAGAGGTACGAAACCCGCGGTCCTTGAACAGTCAGCATCGTTAAAATTGGTAAAATTACTCATGCAGGACCAAGAAAAAAATGTTTGCAATTATTTGTGCTAAATGAAATATTTTTAATTTGATGCCTGATTTATAAAAAAAAAAAATCCATGTCCATAATTGTGACTTGAACTATGTAGAGTTGATTTAAATATAAAAAATGTGAGGAATCTAAGAACAGTGACTTTAATGTGCCAGATGTTATGACTGTTGCCTAAGGAAAACAACTTGCATGTTTTCATTGGATGATGACGTTATATACCATTCATAAAAAAAATGTGCAAATCTCTGCTGATAAATTGACATTGGATCCATGTTGCCCTCTGTGTTGTAGCGGAATTGGGGGATTACAATGAGACTGAGCATCCTCTGGGCTATCTGTCAGAGTATTGCTTCATCCCCAACCCACCTCAAGATTTCCATAAAGAGGTCGCCAAACACCACCAGCAGCACAGGTAAATGCGGAGGAGAGGAGAGGAATTTTGATTTTAGTCCTTGAAAATACACCTTCAGCTCAAGTGTCGTAATATGTCTTTTCTTCTCCTTTTCCATATTGCAATGGGTTATTCAATCTACGAGACCATTCGTTGCCGTGTATTCATTAATTCTACCATCAGTTTGTGTACTGCATATGTGCACACACACCGCTTTATGTGACAGTCCCTAAGCCATTACACTCTCCCACTGGCTACTTTTTTGTTTCGTTTTCCTCTGGCTCTTCCTCTCGTTCACCATATGTCTTGTTCATTAACACACACACGCGCACACACTTATCCTTCCTACAATGTCACCGTGCCTCCCCCCTTGCTCTTCCATCACTGATCCTTGCCTGTATTTTTACTCGACTCTTTGTCTCCCCCTTCTCTCTCCCAGTGGTCTATCTCCTGCCCAGTCGGAGTTTAATTATCTGAACACAGCACGCACGCTCGAGCTCTACGGGGTAGAGCTGCACTATGCAAGAGTAAGTAAAGTTTGATCTGCTAATGCCTGCGTGTGTGCTTGTTTTTCTGTTTATCTTGGTTCCCCCACTCCCCTCCCAAGCAAACGGCATATGGCCTGTGAGACAGTCACTGTACAATGTGTCTGCACCTTGTGCTCCGTTACTTCCTAAAGATCAGAACAAGATAACTTTGCCTGCATGCTGTTGTGATAGATCAAGTCCTACTTGTTTGACTCCAAGGATAAAATACTGTCAAATGGACTATCATGACACAGCCTTGAAGTTGTGGTTAGGTTGTCCAGTAGCAAGATAAAAGGCCTCCTTTTTTTCCCCCATTTTTTCATAGAAGAGACGATACTTGTTGGAATAGAACTCAGGGTTCCTAAACCTGAACCCACGCAGTTGGTGTCATACTGTGTTTTCTCTTACGAGCATCTGCTCGTTTTTAGTCAGGTGTATGCACACAGAAGCGGCTCTGTTTCCACCAGCACAGTGTTGCAGTAAAACAGTGAGGGACCCAGTCTCAAAAATTCATTTTCTCTCATCTGCAATCCTACTCAGTATTTGTCTTTTTTTCGGTTCGACCCTCCTCCCTCAACTCACCTGCTCTGGTTCATCTTGTTTCAGGATCAGAGTAACACAGAGATACTCATTGGGGTGATGTCTGCCGGCGTTGTCATTTATAAGAACAGGGTACGGATCAACTATTTCCCATGGTGAGTGATACAAACACACGTGCACACACTTAGTTTACTTACCTTAGCAGCAACATTCTTTCTTCTGGTGACTGTGATCATAAGGTCATCTCACTTCTGGGCTGTAGCTGGGGTGTCGTTGAGCCACTAAACTCGAGTGTTTGGTGTGCTATACATTTATGTCAACGGATAATGGTCCAAGTCAAATTAAGTCAGAATCCTGGTACAACCATTCTTATTTTATGAATGCCAGACGCAAACACTCACCTGTGACCTTGGATGATCTTGCAATTTTTTGTAATCAATTGTCTTTGGAAAATCCTCAGGTATAGATCATATGTGACAGCAGCCTGTCACAGACGCCTAAATGGGTTATGATGTGTAAATATTTTGTGAATAGTGATACAGTAAACTGTACTTTTGCATTTTAAATGGAAGAAAGTTGGGGTATAGCAAGTCGTGCTGTCGTGGAGAGATTTATTTCCCTTGGCATTGGCATTCTTCTTCTAGTGACTGTGATCATGTGGTAAGCAGACATGGGGAGTAATAAAGCCGCTAAACTGGATTGTTTGGCATGCCATATTAATATCCACATCTGAAGTTTCAAGTCTTTCGAATTGTGTTTCTTCCATTATTGCTTTATGAGTGTGAGACCTGGACACACGCAATTCACCTTGAATGAAGATTATGCTCTTTTGCTTGACAGTATGGATGTGAATGTGAAATGTCTGTGGAATGGCAACGAGTCTTGTGGGTGATCTGCCTTTTGCCCTGCGTCAGGTGGGGTGGATGCCCTCAACAGGATAGGTGTGATATAAAATGAATGGGTGGGTGCTCACTACGTACAATTCTCTACCCTTTAGGCAAGATTGACACTTGTGCGTGCTCCCAAACTTACCTGACCTGTTGCGACAATGGCAATAGAGGAAGAATGTAGCAGTGCTAATGCTTGGTTGTTGTTTATAACACAAGCACCCTTAATTAGTGTGTAACTGACCATATTCTTGCTTGATACACACCAAGACAATTATAAACAGACATCACAGCTGAAAGAAAATCATGGTTCGTTTATGCACGATGCTGCGGGATGACTGTGAATGTGAAGCGTGATCGGCAAGGCAACAGATTCAATTACCGGTACTCTTTGTAGCCCCCCCCCCCTCCCCTCAGCAAGAATCGTGGTTCTACTCTGTTGTACTCCGTGGCCAAGAGCAGACAACCTGCCAACTGTACAAGCGTGTGGATAACGAACAGTGCTTTGTTCGAAAAAAATCGAATTCCTTTGATTTATTCATACTGGGCAGTTCTTATTGCTGAGGGCCATTCCTGCCAACTTCTCTTACCCGGTGTTTTGAAACAATTCTGATACTGCTTATGATCAATTACAGCATCAATAAGAGTGACTAGTAGCGAGACTGATGCCCAATCGTCAGGCTACAATGGGTTAAGCTGTCTGTTATGTCCAATCAGACAAGCGTGAGCCCTTGAGTAGACACTGCTTACAATCAATTACAGTATCAAATAATATAATAGTCACAACTCAGATCAATTGCTATGACTTATTATTAACTTCAGGATCGCGGATCGTCGGCGACTTACATGGACAACAAACACTTCACTGCGTTAAACAAGCGGCACATTTTATTTAACCCACAGTATAAAGTGTACAAGCAAGCAAGCAAGCAACAATTGTATTTCAGCTCATAGATTACATGCAAGACATAAATCTCATTACCGTGTGCTGGAAGGACGGAGAGCCCCGGCGTCCTCAGTAATGCGAGCAAAAAATACGATGCTGGGCGTCCGCGCGTAAAACCCTCAGCCGACTCTACTTTCGTTTTGCCTCCGTCACATTCTTATAGCCAATATTTCATCCCAACCCCTCCCGTTCGAGTGCGCTTTGATGGTTCGCATGGCCCTTCGCACAACTTTGGCCTCTGCCAATCCTCACTCCCTTTTCGTTATCGACTGTACCTTTTCACATGAGTCAGACATTCCTGGTGCTTAGGCCCTGTACGAATTCTTTCCAATTATTCCCGTTCTCATAACATGTAGATACAACCTGTGCAAATTCTCATAACACATAGATGTAGCCTGTGCAAATTCTCATAACACATAGATGCAGCCTGTGCAAATTCTCACAAGATATAGACACAGCCTGCGCAAATTCTCATAACACATAAACACAGACATCTACTAACGCGTGCATATAGGTATAAAATGGTTATTATGCAGCATTTATGTGGTAAAACAACATTAATAAACCATATTTCACTTCATTCCACTCCTGGTGTTTTACCACCAATTGATGCAAACAGGTTCCACAAATTTATTAACCCGTTAACGTGTTGTTCCCAATTATCCAATATCCACTGAAACCATGGTACATTATATGAGTGAGCAAAGCAAAACCAATGATCCTGTAAAACATTTACCACCACATGAGTCAACATGTCTATGTGCGTGGTACAATGGATTTCTCGCCTGGTATATTCATTTCCAATCCGGCGGACATATTCAAAGATATGCCCTTCTTCTTCTAAATTTAAAGTTAGTTCACACACATAACGGTTATACCAAGAATTGACAGTTTCAATTTTTATTCTCATGGTTCCATGCAATGATATATTTCTTTTTCTACTTCTAATCGAATTCGTCGAACATAAACACAAATTCCAATATTGCATAGCGTAGTCAAAGCGATAGCTATTAAAACCAAAATCATTGGTGGAAGCAACGTTGCCCTAGCAGTTTGTGACAAGCCTGAAAATATGTCCCACCAATGATGAGCAGACTGTTGCTGAATGATTTTAGCAGCATGCAATGTCGATACCATCAGTTGGGAAACATTGGACGCATGTGACTTTATCAATTTCTTTACCTCAGTGGATCGTTCCAATGCGCATTTGAAACGCTCCAAAGAGATTTGCCATGGTGTGCGTAGCACTACCCATTGTACAGCCGTAAACCGGCTAGCAACTGTGTAATTTGTCAACCAATACGTCCCGTTTCCCCACTGAGGTATGCGGCCCCACCTGCCACAAAATGTCCCTACTAGGTTCCCTCGACCAATCGCACAAGGTGAAGTTTACGTTGGTTAAGCAAGGATTAACAAATTCATGATGCAATTTACAAGCTAGTCCTTTATCAGTGTTTTCGCAAAGATCGGTATTAAAGGTCTGGTTTGTGTTTGGGTTCACCACAACTCAGAGGATATATTCCAGACACTACGCCACTCCTGGTAATTTCCTGTAGTCATTACTCGTACGAAACGCTCTTTTTGCGTCTGCGCATGTAGGTTTTGTATGCTACATGTGGTCCAGTTTAGCTGTTTAGTTACATTGGTTAACACTTCACTAGTGGCGTTCCACATATTTAATTCCCATTTAAATACATTTTGCCACAGTTTAGCATTTTCGTTTTGTCCCACTGTTGAATTAGGAAGCCACATTCCTACTTTTAGTAGGGCATCATGAGTTCCCTGTCCGGTCCCAGCTAATTTATAGCGTGTCACTTCATTATCAATGGTGTTAGATACCCCCAATAACGTTCCGGTTCCCCCCAATAAGGTGTCGTGTTAACACTCTCTCTTCTTTCGAACACACGTGGGAAAAACAGGAAATACAATACATTTTCGTAGTTATTGCTGATTGTGCCAAGGGTGTACATGTATCAATTATAGGTACCAGCTGGGTGTTTGTAATGTGTGTGTGGGGGGGGGGGGTCGCTTTACTAACGCCTCTCCCCTTCTCTGGGATGAGTCATTTGGTCCAGTTCTTTCCTTGACGGGTCGGATCACACTCTGCTCTGAACCAAAAGCTCTTGACATCTCCTTCCATCGTACCTGGTTTCACTGCGCACAGCTCCACCCTGGACTTGATCCAGATTCTAGTTCCGTTACGAAACAGCCATTGGGTTGATTCTTTTCCAGGACTCCAGAATACTGCATCAGCGGTGAGGTTGGCCACCGCACACAGCCCGCCCCCCGGACACGTCACTCCATCCTGGGTCACGTTGACCCCCTTGACCCTCTCACTGCCGGTCAGATTCCATGACAGCGGGCCCTGCATTCGGGGGTACAGAAGGCGTCCGGTCGTTTGCTCCCAGGAGAGTTGGACCATGGCACCAAGGTCAAGGAAGAGGATGACCAAGCAGCCGACACCACCACCGTGCCGGACTTCGATGACGGCCATGGCGTCTTGATCCGTTGCCGGCCCGTCCCACAAGCAACTCCCACCACGTCATTCACACCGGCTGTAATGAACACAGTTAGTTCCTACAATTGAAAGGCACAGATTAGTTTTCACGTAAATAACACATTTTTCTTCTCCTTCAAATAAGACGCTCACTGTAGCGTCGTCTCCTTGTGCAATTATCTCAGCAGCCCGGGGGGGCCCTGAGTTTTGTTTTACCCAAACCTTAGCTCCGGCCCTGTCGGTTGAGCCAAAGCCCCCTGAGCCTCGTCCAGATCTTATCACTGGTTTAGGAATTTCCTGAACTGTTGTCATATTGCACGGTTTTATTACCAACTGGGCGATTTTACTGCCCTTTCAGGTGCAAGGTCATTCCAGCCAGTATGTCCATTCCAATTATCCATTCTGCGATGGGTGTAACCACCACTTCATATTTCCGAATTGGCATGTGTCCAATTTTCAAAGGCAAAGTTACTGCCTTTCCATTTATAATTTGCCCCCCTATTCTTTGTACCGGGACTAGGGTGCCCTTCATTTTGTTGGGATTTCCTTGAATCAACGAGGCCTCCGCCCCTGTGTCAACCAGTGCCAAAACACATTGAACCGAATTATTCCAATAAATTGCTAGCTTTACATGGGGTCGAATATCACCGACACTCCATCGTTCTGACAATTTTGACTGGCTGGCAACAAAGGCTTGACCTTCATCCTATCCTAAGAGATCAAAGACTTGAGACCTCGTGCCTTTGTTTTTTCCTCTCTCTTTCTTTCCTTTTCGAACGGCTGCAACATACCTTTCATCCTCACTGCTGCTTTCCAAACATTCCTCTCTGTTCCCCTCCACGGGAGGGGCAGAGGGCACAGCTGGTTTCATCATATCTTTAAGCATTCCTGCCAATTCTGCAAGTTCAGAATGACCGGATCGTTCTTCAAAGCGCAAACAATTAACTTTAAGTCCTCTTTGTCTGCACCTGGCCATCAAAAACTCGTTTGATTGTCCATCAATCTCCGAATGAGGGACTCCCACGTCTATTAACGCTCTCCACATAGCGCGTCTGTCCCCCTGATCCAGCCCAATTGCATCTGCACCTTCCTCGTACAGACGTCTGATCCATGAGTCAGTGGGCTCCCCACCACGCTGTTTATATTTGGTGGAAATTTGTGTGATTTCGTCCTGTGAATAATCTTCCTTAGTTACAGTTACTCGCGGTGCGGGTTGAGGAAACTCCTGTCTCCGCACAATGGGGTTTCCTTCAGCGTCCACTACGACAACCCCATTAGCATCCCGCTCGACATCCACAATAGGCAATACCACATTTTGCTCTTCACGCCTGCGTGCTATCGGTTTTATTTGCAAATGTGATAATTTTGGATAGAGGGACTGCCCGGTGGCAGGGGCTGTTACTTCAACGTCACCATCCCCCCATATATCTCCTTCCCAGCCCTCCGGCTCCCATTCGCCCGCAAGATCTCTCGTAAACGCCCGTATTTGTTGCGTTTCAACGCGGCGATCAGTTTTCCGCTGGTTAGCTCGTGCTTTCTTGGAAATATGCACAATTGTTTTTTCCAACACAGAATTTAATCTAGATATTTCCTTCTCTAGTTCTTCGATCTTATTGTTCTGCATTAGAATTTCTTGATCTTTACGCGCACCAGCGAGGAGAGCAGCGTCTAACGCCTTATTCTTCTCCCGCCATGCTTCTGCACAAATCCACATCATCTTCCGCACACCCCCCAAAGGCGCTCTTTTACAGACCACCACCTGAGTCAGTAAATCCTTAACTGACGTCGGGCTGGCCCCCACTGGCATGTTAACCCACGGACCAGGGCGTCCCCCATTCCGCGTCAACAATTTCCCAATTTCTCTAAACTCATGACTGTCCCACCCCGGCACTCCCGAGACGCAGTCAACAAACCCCCCTTCGGGTCCTCTAAACTCACGACTGTCCCACCCCGGCACTCCCGAGACGCAGTCAGCACGACTGTCCCACCCCGGCACTCCCGAGACGCAGTCAGCACGACTGTCCCACCCCGGCACTCCCGAGACGCAGTCAACAAACCCCCCTTCGGGTCCTCTAAACTCACGACTGTCCCACCCCGGCACTCCCGAGACGCAGTCAGCACGACTGTCCCACCCCGGCACTCCCGAGACGCAGTCAGCACGACTGTCCCACCCCGGCACTCCCGAGACGCAGTCAGCACGACTGTCCCACCCCGGTACTCCCGAGACGCAGTCAACAAACCCCCCTTCGGGTCCTCTAAACTCACGACTGTCCCACCCCGGCACTCCCGAGACGCAGTCAGCACGACTGTCCCACCCCGGCACTCCCGAGACGCAGTCAGCACGACTGTCCCACCCCGGCACTCCCGAGACGCAGTCAGCAAACCCCCCTTCGGGTCCTCTAAACTCACGACTGTCCCACCCCGGCACTCCCGAGACGCAGTCAGCACGACTGTCCCACCCCGGCACTCCCGAGACGCAGTCAGCACGACTGTCCCACCCCGGCACTCCCGAGACGCAGTCAGCAAAACCCCCCTCGGGTTCATCCAAAGTTTTACTCTTACTCAAACAACAAGCCATGTCCAAGTCGCAGTTTTCCCGAGATCCTGCCGACAACGCCAAAAATGTTTTGAAACAATTCTGATACTGCTTATGATCAATTACAGCATCAATAAGAGTGACTAGTAGCGAGACTGATGCCCAATCGTCAGGCTACAATGGGTTAAGCTGTCTGTTATGTCCAATCAGACAAGCGTGAGCCCTTGAGTAGACACTGCTTACAATCAATTACAGTATCAAATAATATAATAGTCACAACTCAGATCAATTGCTATGACTTATTATTAACTTCAGGATCGCGGATCGTCGGCGACTTACATGGACAACAAACACTTCACTGCGTTAAACAAGCGGCACATTTTATTTAACCCACAGTATAAAGTGTACAAGCAAGCAAGCAAGCAACAATTGTATTTCAGCTCATAGATTACATGCAAGACATAAATCTCATTACCGTGTGCTGGAAGGACGGAGAGCCCCGGCGTCCTCAGTAATGCGAGCAAAAAATACGATGCTGGGCGTCCGCGCGTAAAACCCTCAGCCGACTCTACTTTCGTTTTGCCTCCGTCACATTCTTATAGCCAATATTTCATCCCAACCCCTCCCGTTCGAGTGCGCTTTGATGGTTCGCATGGCCCTTCGCACAACTTTGGCCTCTGCCAATCCTCACTCCCTTTTCGTTATCGACTGTACCTTTTCACATGAGTCAGACATTCCTGGTGCTTAGGCCCTGTACGAATTCTTTCCAATTATTCCCGTTCTCATAACATGTAGATACAACCTGTGCAAATTCTCATAACACATAGATGTAGCCTGTGCAAATTCTCATAACACATAGATGCAGCCTGTGCAAATTCTCACAAGATATAGACACAGCCTGCGCAAATTCTCATAACACATAAACACAGACATCTACTAACGCGTGCATATAGGTATAAAATGGTTATTATGCAGCATTTATGTGGTAAAACAACATTAATAAACCATATTTCACTTCACCCGGTTTAGTCTTTGGTCTTATGCAATTTGGTCTTTTGTTTTAATCTAAAAAAAAATATTAGTCATTTACCCCCCAGACAAAGAACTACTAATTTGGGGGATCAAATGATAGATATTGTTGATGCAAATCCACCTGAACTGGCTCCAGGAATTCCTGTTGCTGAAAAATATACTGTGGGATAATTTGATAGCCTCCCACAAAATAGTTGAGTTGGCAATTACCATTCATCCCCCCTTAAACCCATATTTTTTTCCTGTAATTATGGGGCTGATTTTTATCTTTTTTATTTTTTTAAATATTGAAGCATCTTTTCATTACTCTTCTTACGGTGTTCTTTGTAGTGTTTGTCTGCAGTCTTACAGCAAGTGACAAAGGCACAATGTTCTACATTGAGAGTCCCTTTTTAGAGTCCCTTTAGTGGTGTCCCCCAACAGCTGCCCTTTAGCATTTGTTGAGAGAAATTAGTCTCACATTTCATTGCATTTTTTTGATTGTTTCTGTCTCAATTGTGTTACAGAAATCAGGGCTGTGCCATCTGCTATGATCTTATCACTTCCTTTCTTCTTTGAAAGATTGCTTCTTTTTCTTGTTCTGAATCGCATTCACAAATGGGTTTAAAAGATTGAATCAGGAATTCTGAAGTCGTTCAGATTTTTACCATTTTTTTATAGCAGTGAAACGCCAAACAAAGGCACGCTTAGATGGGCATGACTCATGCTCAACCTCGGCATGTGTGTGTGTGTTTCTGCGTGCGCATGTGTGTGCATGTGAAATATATTTAGCAGAGGGTGATGAGTCAGAGTAGCAATACAGCTCCAGAAAGAAATTATGTTACACTGCTGCTCATCAGCACAACTCTTACAGTATACGCTGGTCTGATTTGAACGAGTTTAAAATACGACTCTGCAGCAGCAAGACGAGATGACAGATTCATGTGAAACTCGTGATGCAATTTTTTTTTTAAATCGACCTTAATGGACCTATGGCATCCAGATAGCCACAATTTCACAAGCAAGTTCACTTCATGCTTGTTGTTCTTAATAAAATAAAACTGGCAGTCATTTTGAATACTAACATCACCAAAATCGATATGCCCACGTGTGTCTTTGGTGGGACGTCGGCAACAGAATTTTTCCGGTAGACTGCTAAGTGGTCTATGCCCCACCTGCTGTCTCTCATCTCTCATATGCCTTCAACGTGCAACTGGAACAAACTGAGGACAATCCACACTACAGTATGATTCAGTCACCCAGTAGGACAAAAGATCATTCGGCCATTGAGGCTTACAGTGGAAGTTTTTATTCTCTGGGGGATTTGTGCCCACCGTCATGCCCTTTGGGGTCTGAGTCAGAACATTTGGCATTTTATTACAACCAGCCCTCCCCCTCACTGCATTTTGCTTTAAAAAAAAAAAACAATCAGCTCGTGACTGATTTTATTTTAAGCGCTGTGAAACCTAATGTGGCGTGCCGTGTTGCACTGATCCAAATCTGCCACGCGACTTAAATGCTTCTTCCTTATCCCAAAACTTTTTTTGTGGGTAATCCTGCCCACAGATAAACAGTTCATTTTGTATTTTAGTATGCCCAACCTTAAAACGACAATGAGCTTCCAATAGAAGCATTCTCTTTTTACAGGAGACAACATAGACACTAACCTCTCGTCATTGCTTTCCTACAGGTTGAAAATAGTGAAAATATCATTCAAGTGCAAGCAGTTCTTCGTCCAGTTGAGGAGAGAGGCGGTAAGTGTTTATAAATGCGACACAAAAATTGTTTCATTGCTGTTTTGTTTGTGAAATACAGACTGTGGCCACCTGCTGGTATGGAACGGCATTGCATTTCATGTCATGAACGTTGCAGTCAACTGATGCTGCTGCAGAGTTGTTTATTATTTTTATACAGATTCTGCTTGTTTTTTGAATCGCCTAAAGTTACCCAATGTTTACAAGTTACAAATTGTGTCTACAACCTTACTTTGATTGTCTCTCTATCAGATTTAATCTGCATTGTGCCATCTTCAAGCCACCTAGCCGTTTTTTTTTTCAAATCGTGACAAGCTTTCGCATGCCAACAATGTATGGCTGTTGTAAACAGTTGTGGATGGAGGAACGTCTTCTTCAGCTCCACTTTAAATTTTAAACTTGGAAACATCATTACTGACGCACATCCACCAAATGACTTTGATGCTCCATTTTAGACTTGAAATCAGCACAGTTTGTGGGTCCATTGGGAAAAATCAATGCATATTGTGCAACCTACTGCTGATTAGAAAAGAATGGTAAAAATCGGAAACAAGGAGAGAATCTATTCTTTCATTTGGTACTTGCGATTGACTGTCAACCAATTCAGGGTGTACCCTGCCTACTGCCTGCACTCCTTGAAAATCGATTTAATATCTCTATAAAATGCTTAAAATAAGCATCATGATGAAAAAAAACAAAAGAATCAATTTGCAACGGCATGTTAACCAGAGCCGCTCTCTCATTAATCTGCTGGAAACAAACTACATTTGCACAATTATTTAATACGATGTATATATAAAATTAGTATTATAATTATGACCGTAGCTGTACATTTGTCTGCATTCCTTTTCTAAATAGATTACAAACTTATTTTTCACTTTTTTTGTTTTGTTTTAAATAACATTAAGTCAATTCCTTTATAGACAAAAACTTAAACAGTTTGTTACATTCCCTTAATTTACCCAATGTCAACAGAAACCGGGTACTTAAAACCAACATAAATGATTTGTGGCGTACCATTTACCTCCATCGCAATTATACATTTATGTGGTTTTACCGTTATAACCTGCCCTCCCAAGAAAACCATGACTGATGTGGCCTAGATGAAAACAAGTTTGACACGTCTGCTGTAAACGAGCCTAAGTGTTATTACGTTCAATGATTTTTAGCTTCACTGATATATTTGCACATTTTCTGTTAGATGTGGGATTCTCTGTGACATCTAAGCGATACACCACATACTTTTCCCAGAGGGTGGTTATCATTCCGACAAATGCATCTACACTGTCATTCCGCATGGGAACACTAAACAGTATACTTGTTTTATTTTTCTTAGAAAAAACATCTGAGAATGTTCCTTGTGGCAGAGACATTAACGTCCTGTGAAAACATTGCAAATCTCTTCTGAGATTGTGACACTTTCGCTCTTTATATCTGGCAAAATAGCTGACATGGTCCTAAGTGTCAATCAAAATCCGAAATTGGTGCTATGTGTTATTCTTCCGACTTTTTCCATCTTTTCTTTCCACTCAGACCGAGACCCGAGAGACGCTGCTTGGCTTCAACATGGTGAACTACCGGGCGTGTAAGAACCTGTGGAAGGCCTGTGTGGAGCACCACACCTTTTTCCGACTAGAACGACCCATCCCGCTACAGAAGAACTTCTTTTCCCATTACTTCACCCTAGGCTCAAAGTTTCGATACTGGTACGAAGAAGCAGGATGCATTCACTACACGAACAATCCAAAGCATGTTGACTTCAAAGCTGGGCTTTGACAAATGGAGGCTTACATCCATTTTCTGAGACACATTGTTGTTTCACTTTGGTTTTAGAGGCTTGCGTGCCACCTCCCACCCAAATATCTGAGCTTAAATTATTCATGGTTAACCCAAAAAGGGATTTTCAACTTGCAAAATATGTTTCAGTTGGTGTTTTGTCTCTAACAATCCATTTTAAATAATAAATGGAAAATATATGTTATAATATATTTTTCAAGACTTATGCGTAATTTGATCAAAGACGTCAAGGCTATCAAATACAGATTTTTATTTTTTTTAAAGATTCTTTTAGTTCTATGACATTTCAGTCTTTGTTACTGTTCCATGTAGTGGGAGAACAGAGGTACAGTCTGTACAGTACGGCAAGGAGAAATGCATCAAGGACAGAGTTTTTGCCAGGTAAGTGACCTTGTCTTTTCTAGTTTGGACAATTCAAAATCCACACAGCAGCTGTTATATTTTTAATATGTCTTTAGTCGAAGTTTCTTTGCAGCTGAAACGATCGCTTTCTCTGTGCAGATCTCCTAGCAAACCTCTGGCCAGAAAGTTGTTGGGGGGAACTGACTGGGAGACGGTGAGCAGGAACAGCCTATCAGATGAAAGGCTGGAGACCCAGAGCCTGCCGACTCGCTCACCACCTGGGACGCCCAATCAGTACGTTCAAATTTGAGCCTTTCCATAAAGAATATTTTGTTCTTCACGTTTAATGAATGCTTTCAAATGAATATTTGGCTACATTTCAAAATAGAATAGTTCCCTCATGTCAGTACATCAATTCAAAAAGTAAAACCCGTTTTAACATGTAGAGTCATTTGGGGGTATAATTGTGAATTATTTTTTTTTAAATTAAATCTTAATTAATTTTTTTATTAGGATGTACCTCTAAATAGCAAATGAATTTCAAGCCAATGCAAAGCCGATACATACTAAATATACCTACACAATATATATTATACATTTAATCTAACGATAATGCGTGTTTTGTGATCAAAGCAAGAGAAGATGTGCAAGTCGTAGCCCATATGGCTACATTCTGTATCCCTCACAGTGGTAATAAATCGTTTTGGATGAACAAGGCCTTCAAGTTAGAGTCTCAAAAGTCTTTGTGTGTTTCTTAGGAATTCGTTGTTTACACAAGAGGGCACGCGGCTACGCCCGTCGTCTGTCGGCCACCTGGTTGATCATGTGATACACACGTCGCCTAGCTTGCCTGTCTTCTCTTCCAATCACAAGTCGGCCTCCTCCACCCAGGCCAACAGTATCAGCTTGGACTCCACCCCGTAAGTGTCCTACCTGCCTTTTGCCACCTTACAGCTCCCCCCCGCCCCTCGACCCCCCTTTTGATGCACATTTCCAAATTAACTTGGATTTAGCGGCAATGCCAAAGATTTGAGTTTTGGCTCCCATATAAAAATAGTGCCCCCTGTAATTTTGTGGTTAAATTGTACTCATCTTTTGTTAGTGCCGCTCTGTCTGACTGCACTGCTGAGTTGACTATTTTTTTTTTGTCTGGGTTTGTCTGTGGCCTCTCCAACAGTTCACACCCTTTCCTAGTGACACTTAGCTGAGCCCTTTGGAAAGACTAACCCTTTGTAAAAACACTCATAAAATGTGCTTACAGTACGTGAGGAGGGCGGAGTGGGTATAAGAACAGGGGCAGTATTGGAAATCGGCGGGTGTTTTCGGCATTTATATGTTTGTACAATATAAACTGTCTAGTAAATTATTTAATAGGTCTTCAATGTAGTTTCACTTGAGAAGCAACATTATTGACAATGATCCATATATCCTTAGCTGCATTTGTGGGGTAGCTTATCTTGACTTCAAGTTAAAAACAGCATGAACACGAGTACCAGCAATTAATCAACTAGGTTGTGCAATAAGTTAGTAGATTTTTAAAGGCATCTCTCTTGCACAAAGCTGCAAATATTTACTGTTCTTTTCTGCTGCCTTCAAAGCAACGCGCGCACACACACAGTTGCCAAATTGTCTCATTTGTTTGTTCCTCAGCCAAAGCGATGACATAATCACCTGCCCCTTTATTGTCAGGCAGCACAGCACAACTTATGTTGTTGTTTTTTTGTTTTTTTTCATTCTCTACTGGTACACATTTGCCCTTTTATCATGACGTTTCTACGTTATAGAACAAAATGTATTCATTACAAGGTGGCTTTAAATGCCTCCATTTTTAAAAATGTCCCCATGAAAAACGCGCTCTTAACTTTTTGGGCTGTTCGCCTGCTCATTTTCTTTAGCTAAAAGAGTTAAAGGCAGAGGTGCTTAATGGGTCTCTGTAACTCTTATAATTGGCTAAGTTGCAATATATACATCAAGAGATCTCTATCTCAATGCAATGTGAACATGGAGAATGTGCCATGGCCTCCTGCTGACCTTTTTTCAAGCCACAAGTGTATCTGTTTGTGTGTGTGTGTGTGTGTGCATGTTAAAGACACAAAGTGGCACCAGTAACAGCAGTCAAAACAAAGGCAATAATGTTTGACTGCTGCACTCATCCCCAAGGAAGATCATGCCCCTGCGCCAAACACACACCCGCATGCACACACGATGACAGTGTGTGACTTCTGGCTTTTACCATTTTCATGTTGCTGTTGTAAGCATTACCTGATGATCCAAACCTTTCACATTCAGGGTGTTGTCCTTCCTCTTGAAAGCACATTTCATTTAAATAAATTCATTGTGACAAAGAAAATGCCAGCAGGCCTCTTTGATTCTTGGGAGCTTTTGCATCTTACTTGTTCTTTTCTTGTTGTCCCTTTTCTCTTAGTTTTTAATTGAATGTTTTCTTCACTGGAGTAGTAGCATTTAATATGATGTGTGTAAACTGTTGCATCTCTTTATTTTTCTCTCTGTATTGCCCAGTTCTCCTGACGGGGTGGACGGCCAACCTCCAGCTCTGCCCCCCAAGCAACTGAGCAGGAAAACCTTGAGCCAGATTATCCAAGCCCACTCGCAGCAAAGCCTCTTGGACAACCACCTCAACGAGATGTACGACGTTCCTGCCAACACTGACAAGACCACGGTCAGTCAAGGGACTAGATAATACAAAACACATTCATGTTAGGTTCATTGAAAACCTCTAAACTGCCCAGCCGGAGAGAATGTGAATCTGAATGTCCGTCGGTACCAGGTCAGGGGACCGGCCTCTTGTCCAAAATCAGATGAGATGTGCTCACCCATCATCTCTTGAACATGATTAACAGTAGAAAGTTGGTGAATTGGGGAGCTTGATTTGCTGGTTTGATAGTTGTCAAAAGTGATGCATGTTTTTTGGAGCATACAACTGGTTTCTTAAGATTTTTGCGTCATTATACGGTTCAATATCACAATTAACTGTCCTCATTGTCCTCATCAGAATCTGTTATTGTGGAGAAATCGTCCCTTTTAGAAACCCTTCACTTTCAGTGACATCAATTAATTGGAGGCTGAAGCAGTAGGTCGTTGCGGAATAACACTTATTATTGTGTCGCAACAAACATGTCTACTCTGTCATTGTGAACTATCAATACATATAAAACAAACTTCAGAAATGTGATATTTTATGTATATATTTGCTAATCAGTACACAGTCAGCTTGCTATTGCAATCATGTTGCTAAGTGTACTCTCAAAATGGTAACACTAGGCAAAAATGTCCACCCTGTCATCATGTTTTCATATTTATCCATCTTCATGTCTATTTGCAGTTCATTTATGTATTAAAAAAGGTACTGGTATTAAGTGAGACATCTACTATCGCATCCGTTCATGGTGAAATGAGGGCATCTCAAAGGGACCTTATTGTAATATTGACTCCGCAGTCTAAGCTTATTAATCTTGAACGATATCTGACTGAAGATGTTCAGGGTTGCAGAAACAAAATGTTCCTTTTCTCCGCACTCTGTTATCATGCTCATGTGTCAGAAAACAGAAGATGAATTAGCATTAATGCTTTTTTTTTTTTACTTGTTCTTTCAGCTAAATGGAGTTGTCCCTCATGATAATCTTGTCTTGATCAAGATGAGACCTGATGAACATGGACGTTTTGGCTTCAACGTTAAGGTACAAAAAAAAATGCTTAGTGGCAAATTTTTACTTTAGTTGATATGTATTGGTTCATTGAGGTGAATTCTAGAGTTCTATTCCATTCCAGAAGTTGACCGATTTTTGCCTAAGCGCTTCTGTTTGTGCCTGTAGGGTGGAGCTGACCAGAAGATGCCAATCATAGTGTCCAGAGTTGCTCCTGGAACATCGGTAAGTGAACATCCAACATTATGCAGTGATACAGTCAGGACCTTCCCAGTACACGTGTTCAGCGAAACATGGTACAACTCAAAATGCAATTTGACTCCTTTGATCTCACTTTCTGCTTCAGGCCGACCTGTGTGTGCCCCGCCTGAATGAGGGTGACCAGGTCGTCTTAATAAATGGGCGGGACATCTCGGACCACACCCACGACCAGGTTGTCATGTTCATCAAGGCTAGTTGTGAGAGCCACTCTGGAGAGCTCATCCTACTGGTCAGGCCAAACGGTAGGATATTGATGTTGTTGTTCCCACAGCAGGGAAATTCACTGGTTACAGTAGCCAAAGACAGTCAATAAGATTTGAAAGCAATCCAAAAATAATGAAGTAGAAGCATTATCAGATAATCCAAATGAGAGAAAAAAAACAAGTTACTAAAAGTCCCGACAAGCATTGAGTAAAAACAGCAACATTGTGCTGCACAAATATATATTGAAGATGATGTGGTCAGCTTCCATCCATCCATTTTCTGTCCCACTTGTTCCTCATTAGAGCTGTGGGTAAACTGGAGGCTATCCCAGTGGACTTTGAGCTGAATTGAACCAATCGCCCGTTAGTTGCATGGCAGTTTTATTCAGTTTAGTTCGGAATGTGAGTTGAAGCCGGAGTATTTGTGCTTTTCTTTTTGTGCAATATACATGTTCAATCATTTATCAGGCCATGCATGATTTATATGATTACATACTAAGTTGTAATATGATTTACTTCCAACTTTAGATGTAATGCCATAATTATTAGTTTGATGTTTGGTTTAATTTGAAACTATGAAAGGCTTCCCTTGCTTTTCCATAACCAGATGTGAAAGAAGCCAATGGCAATGAAAATATTCATCTCGTCTCTGGGTTTGAATGCTCATAATTATTATGTATGTTCAATAGATTTGTCTTTGAATACATTTGTCTTCAAATATGCTTCCATCTCAGCTATATGTATTCACCTCATGAAAGAGTTCCTCCTCCACCTTCAGGGAGTGTTTGAAGATGACGATGAATCATTGGAATGCTTGCCGTTAAGTGGGTCAAAGGGGGATTTACATCCAGTCATACATCAAAGCAGATACATATCATTTAAATGTGTAGCTCCCACTGTGTTGCTGTCATTTGAAATATCGTAATCGCCTTGATCGCATTATCATCTTCCCTCTGTTGATGTATGGACAGTTGTGGTCAGATATGCTCACTTAGTTTGGACATGAATGGCATTGATTTTTGGGGCGTTTATTTTTAACTGGTTTCATCCATGTGTACTGAATTACACATGGCATGTCTGCAAGGAATTTGGGCTAAACCTCAGTCCGCGCTAATTATATGCATATACATACATTTACCAAAATCACGTAGCCAGTAGTACTCATGAGAAAATATGTCTTTGTCTTTGCAAGCATGACAAAGCATTTTTATGAACAATGGGAAATTCCACGGAATTCAATTTAGCGACGTTCTTAGGATGACAAATTAGACTGCACATGAAGGTACATGTTGTATAATCCCACGACTCTGGAAGAAAAAAAAATGGTTAAAATACATGAATAAAATTCCCAATTTAATGTCTTTCATTTCCATGATGTGTGACCACAACACTCTATTGACTGATTGACTGGATGTAATCATTTCTTTCTTTTCCCATCCAGCCATCTATGATGTAGTGGAGGAAAAGGTGGACTCGGAACCTGATTTTCAGTACATCCCAGAGAAGTCCCCTCAGGATCCCAGCCAGCTAGATCAGCATGCTTTGAGGGACTCAATGGTTGCTCTGAAGGACGGTCTGAGCAGTGGAGCCATACTGGCGCAGTTTGACGTGAGCTTAATATGCACAAATAATTCTGAGCAATGCAGTATTTTTTTAGCTTCTTTTTCAATTGTTTTGATGAATTAGCAATCAACCGACCTCAACTTGCTGCTTTTTCTTACAGCAACTGTACAGGAAGAGGCCTGGGATGACCATGCTGTGTGCCAAATTACCTCAGAACGTTTCCAAAAATCGCTACAGAGACATCTCTCCCTGTATGTGATGACATTTAGAACTAAAGAATCAGCGATATAATTTTTATTATGTATGACATGCTCGGTATCGTCATTCACTTTTGTTTTGCTTCTTTCCTTATCTGTCCAATTGCTCTTTCTGAAGATGATGCCACGCGGGTCATTCTGAAAAGCACAGAGGACTACATCAATGCAAATTACATCAATGTGAGTTTTGATTTTCCTCGCTCTTATTTTTCCTCATCCATCAAGCATGATCTGACAATAGACTTTGTCGTGTACTGCATGCTGAAAACACAAATTACAGATAAAGGTTGATGCAAAAGTCGTTAAACAATTTCTCTGTATTTCAATCTGTGTGTGTGCAGATGGAGATTCCTGCCTCCAGTCTCATAAACCGTTACATAGCCTGCCAGGGTCCTTTGCCCAACACCTGCCCTGACTTCTGGCAAATGACCTGGGAGCAGGGTTCGTCTATGGTGGTCATGCTCACAACGCAGGTTGAGAGGGGACGGGTATGTTCATTTAAAATAGCAGTCTTTGATTTTCTTTCTTCCTGTCTTGATATTATCAAAATTACAGTTGTCGATCCAGAGTATTTTTTGCACTTTATTTTTGTTCATTTGATTGAGTCGTCTGTCTACCTTCCTCATATGGAAACTTGTTCTCTTTCAGCCCTCAGGAAACAGTTTTAGTAATCATAAATTCCAACGGAAGTTAGCTTGTTATTCACCGTAGTTCGACAATGAAAAGAGGAAAATATGTCTTCATTTCGAAAAAGTTGCAAAATAAAGTATGAATGTGCTGTTACTGTGACTGACACTAACATACAAATTAACACTTAAATTGCTTGGCCTTTGATTTATATTTTAATGGAATAGATGGGCAACAATTAAAGGAATATTATTTAAGTCTTCAAATGTGTGTATTACTTAGTAACTGGAGAATTCCATTATCAATGACCAGGTAACTTCCGTGTGACTCTATTTACGAAGTCCTACTTGTCGGTTAAAGGTGAAGTGCCACCAGTACTGGCCCAACCCAGACAGCAGCGCTCCCTACGGAGACTTCACCGTTACATGCCACAATGAGGAGGGCAATTCAGCCTTCCTGGTCCGAGAAATGACCCTCGTGCACTTACAGGTGAGACGGGATGTAGCGATGAAGCCCCATGAACGGTTCATGTCAAATGACCAAGCACGGTCGTAGTATTCTCGCAATGGAACGAGCACCGGCACTCTCAAAAGATGCTAACTAAGGCACGAAAGATGATTTAACTCTGATAATGTTTTACAAATCCATTCAAAAGTCTATCGTGTTTTATCAGAATGGTTTATCCCGCGCAGGATGTTGCATTAATGTTTAGGCACCCAATAAGGCCCGAGTGAAGAACAAGAGAGGGAGAGGATGAAATACAGCAAGGGAGATTAGAGCGGAATCATGGCTCGAGAGCAGCCGGCATTTCTGAAAGAATGAGCAACCGAGAATCCAGAGGAGGTGTGTTGCCATAGTGAGCGGTGTGGGCTGTTCTTTTTCTGGCTCCCACTGCTCCTGCATGTGGACCACGTATTGAGATCCTGTTGCCATAACAACCCAACCACCCCTAGTCAGTCAGATTCTTGCAAAAGAACAAAAACACAGAAGCGGAGTGAAGTGGCAAGATGAAAAGCAAAAAGGGAGACAACAAGTTTGCTTTAGTTTGCTGTTTACAGTCATGGTGGTTATTTTGCATTCGTTTAAATTAGAGACTACTGTACGGTCATTGTCTTAGCTGGAGGAGATGAAACAATAATAACAGAGTTCTTTTTTCCTCAGTCTGTTGTTTGTTATGTTTAGTTGTGTAATTCTCTCTTTGTGTGAACATCTGTGTCCAGTTGACCTCCTTGACCGTTTCCCATGTAGCCTGGCCTTTTCAAAATGTATTGTTCTAGAAAGCAGCATTACTGCCAAATGGTTGCCATAGAGATCATGTTGCCGTGTTGAGGCAGGACAAGTCTTCTGCACGGAATCGGTGGTCGCTATGGCAATAGATAAAACTGTGTGGAAATTTCACATTAAGTTCATCAGGAGCAAAATGATGTTTTACCTCAAATTAAAAAAACAAAACAAAAAAAAAACTTATGCACACATTACAACAACAATCAGAGAGTGTTTTTCCTCATATGTAAGACCCCATTAACGGTACTTTACGTAGAGCCTAAGAGTCGGGGTACAACTTGGGCTGGTTGTCGGCCAATTGCAGGGCATATATAACCAAACACCCTCTCATATTCACAATCACACCTTTGGATGAATTTAGAGTATTCGGTTACCCTAATGTGCATGTTTTTGGAACCCTTAAAAGCTGCTTTTTATTCTCTATGTTGTAGTATTACTGAAATAATGTTTTTCTGAAGGTCGTATTCGTGATCATGTGTCTTTGTATGCGTTTACCTTTTCAGAGTGAGCAGCAGAGAGAGCTGACCCAAATCCAGTACCTGGCTTGGCCTGACCACGGTGTCCCTGACGACTCCACTGATTTCTTGGACTTTGTTGCTTTGGTTCGGAGCAAAAGGACCGGGCAGGACCAGCCAGTGGTCGTACACTGCAGGTACGATGGCCAGCGCAAGTGATGCAAGAAATGTTGTTTTTCCGCACCTATTGGCACATAAACACCCGATGTTCCCAACAGAAGTCAGGTGACCGTGTTGTTAATGCCAAAAAAAGTGATTGGCAATTTGTCAACGTCAAGTTTTTACTGCAGCGTGGTCAAGTTAATGTGTTGATTTGTCGATTGAAACCTTGACACTTGGACCTGCTGTTAAAATCCAGCCTCTGTTTTGCTTATGTGACTTCTAACATAAATCCTTCTACCTTCTGCTTTTTCCCCAGTGCTGGGATTGGTCGAACAGGTGTCCTGATCACCATGGAAACAGCATTGTGTCTCATGGAGTGCGGCCAGCCCGTGTACCCTCTGGAAATAGTCCGGACTATGAGAGACCAGAGAGCCATGATGATCCAGACACCCGTACGTCGAACCGCCTTGTTTTTCAGTTTTGCTTCTCCCGCCGAGTTGAACTCACCTGTCTTCGTCTCCATCAGAGTCAGTACCGCTTTGTGTGCGAGGCCATCCTGAAGGTCTACGAGGAGGGCCTGGTCCGACCGCTGACGCCTGCAGTCTACCAGCTCCTGGAGAAGACGGACGGCAACCGAGAAGAGGAGGAGGAGAATATCGAGGAGGGCAATGCAGAGGTAGGGGAGGAGGACGCGGCTGTGGTGGGGCTGCTGGAAGGAGGTCTGGATGAGGACGAGGATGATGACGATGAAGAGGTTGAGGTTCTCGATGTGGGGGAGGTGACGGAGGAGGAAGTGGAGGAGCCCAGCGTCGCCAGCGTCACCAGCGCCACCAGCGAGACCAGCGTCAACCCTGAACCCGATCCTGACGATCCGTGACACTTTTTCAGGGGAAGCAGGAACAGGAGGAGAATACAAACGCACTGTTGCACTTTATGATAACAAAAATGGGAAGAACAAATAGACAACAAACGGGAAACTCATGGACAGGTTCCAATTAAAGAAGCAATCCCGCCATGTTGGTTAGGTACCATGATTAGAGGCTGTTGTGTGTTCAGGGTACTCACAAAGTCGACAAAAGATGCGTGGCTGCGGAGTTGCTTTTGTGCCATAAGTACCGAGATGATGTGCTGTCCCATGGATGGAAAGCTTCCCGTCACCCTGTCCCCCTTTTTGTGAGTGAGTCTGCCAGACAGACCTGCCTTTTTTTCCCCCTTTTTTCAAGCTGATAGAGAAACCTTTTATCGTTTGTCCCTCCCGAAAGAGTATTTATTGTGTTTTATTTTGTGTCAAACCTTGTCCACTGAACAAAATGAGTTGTATGTTTGTACCAGTCTAGAACATCATGCTTTCCCGGTCCACTTTTAAGTAGTGCGGTAGTCTTATCCTTCGTTAATTCTTTTGCTTTGTGAGGATGGAAAAAAAGATGATTTAATTTATTTTTCTGATCTTCCTCAGCTTTCACGTTTCAGACTGACAGATGGACAATGGGCAAACTATTTTTGCGTGGCGACTTTGGTTCATTGTTTTTCTTTTTTTTTTTTTTTTTTTAGCTGGCAAACGTCATAGTGAAAAACAAAACAGGTTTACAATCTTAAGGATGTGTTATTGGGGGCACACCATTTTTTTAAATTTGTGTGCATGAATCACTTGAAATCCAAGTACTGCTAATTAAAATTTTATTTCTAATTTCACCCTGAAATGATCAGACTTTGACAACGTGCTCCAACCCTAAATGGAAAGCATATCATTTTTTTTTTTCTGTTGAGAGGGCTTCCAGTTTGGGCTCATTTGGGCAAATTCACAAGGATGAGACGAAGTCCTGAAATTTGATCATGCGTCCAAAAGACGTGATCATGCATTGTGTCATTATAGGCATTTCCACGTGTCAATAATTTTTAGGGGACTCCTGAAATACATGTCCCCTAAAATACTTGGATTTTTCTCAGGAGACACACCGACCATTTGGCGAGTCCATACAAATATGAAGCCTGAAAAACAAATATGTCACACGATTAGAAAAAGTACTGGAAGATTTTCACATATTCAATACCTTGAATTTTTTTTTTTATTAACATGCAGCACTTATTTAATTTTTTTTTTTAGGATATCTAATGGTACAACATCATTTCAAGGTACTTGTTTTTAAAGCAAAGTGAATGTCAGTTTACGTGTTCACCCGCCCAAGTGATCAACTCCAACATGGACATTAACTTATTTAACACACAATGATTTTCAGTTGAGTTTGTTTATTGATAAATATGATTGAACATTGTCCATAGCTGTATGGTGTGTAATTTTTCCTTCACATTCTTTGACAACTGGATGATTTTTGTTTCGAAGATTCCGTTTTCAGTCCTCTACAGTTGCATTTCAATAAATTGGAATTTGTGGAAAATATAAATTCATTACACAATCAGAGAAATATTCAATGGTTTTATTTTTTCATTTAGTTGTAATTAGTGGTTTTTATGCGACCGATTCCAATACAGCTCATCCATGAGTCAGATCGGCGATACCGATTGCATGAATTAGCTGCACATTTTTTTCAATTTCCAAGCTGCCCACTTATGATTATTTTAACAATTAATCTGTCAATTACACTGGTCAACAGTCAATTTTAATTTGTATGTGTCCCTAAACCTATTTTTCCGGCTGATTTAAAAAAAAAAAAAAAAATACTTTTTTCCAGCACATCAGGTTTTTGATATTTTTGACTTTTAAGTTGAGTTTTTTATTTAAGATGAAGACAAAGCGCTACTTTTGCGTAATTGAACCGCCTCAACTCATTTCAACGCGTTCCTTGCCCACAACGTTTGACTTTTCAGTATAATATCAGCTTCACTTTTTGACCTGAACTACTGAAATAAATTCACTTTTTCAGCACATTCTAATTTATTGTGACGCAACTGTATAACCTCTCCGAGTTCTCTTCTGAATAATTGGAGCTGTCTGTTGCAAGCCTGCTTGTCTCCTAACTGGAATGAAACATGGTGCCATAAAAGCTTTTCCCTCTTTGCCATGATTATTACTATTATCAATTTTTTTGTCTGTCCTGAGAAAATCAGCTTAGTGTTCCAACCGTGCTTATCCTGCTCTTTTATACCAAGTTAGTTTGTCCTCTATCAAGAAATTCAGTTCTTCCCCGAAACTCCTCATCTGGCTTTCACAGCACATCTCGTCCATCCTCCTCATGCTTTGTATTGTTCCCTCCACGTATTGTGTTGGAACAGTGGAACCGTGCGTTTGTTTTTCCGAGTACATCCTCAAGCTTCATTTCAAAAGAAGCATACTCAACATTCACTCTGCTCCCTTCCGGCTAACTTTGCATTCAGCAGCCAAGTTGGTCAATTTTTCATTTCATTCAGTTTAAAACCAACACTTTTTAAGACCTCGTGAGAGCAGCATCGGCAAGACAAACAAGAATAAAACTTTGGAGATTTTACTAAGCTAGTAAAACACTTTTGCGTATGTACCAAACATCTAGCGAGGAGCTGTATAGTTGAAATGTTTTATGAATGAGCTGCAATTGGTGAATTTGGGGTGCTGATTGAAGATAGGTTTAGAGAGGTTCCAGAAAGAGGAGGCCCTACCTTAGCTGTTTTTTTTTTGCAAAGATGAAACCTGTTTTAGATGGCTAGGAAAAGGACAGCACTTTGTAGAATGCTGCGTGGCATGTAGTGCCACTGAAAAGGAAAAAAAAAGTTTTTTTTGGGGGGGGTTAGAATTTATTTTCTCTTTCTTAAAAAAAGATGATGAGTAGGGGGGAAAAAAAGAAAAGAACTTCTAACTACACAGTGCCACTTGTTAATTTTGTGTAAATAATGCTAGACCCTGTAAATACAATGTTGTATATTAAAAAAAAATCTTTAAAATAAAAGGGAAAATCAATTGTGAGCAGAAGTATTTTGTTGTTTTCCTCTGGATTAATCACCTGTTCCACAACTGGTGTGTACTTCCAAACTTCTTTATTTGACTTGACACAATCTATACCGGCGAGTACATATGCTAAAACCCCCAAGATGGTGTTTTTCCTTATATTTTAAATGCAGCTTTTTGTGTGTCGTACAAATGTCTTGTTTCTTTCTGACTGGATTCCTGGTTTTACTGGTGCTTTGGACGTGTCTATAAGCTTGATTGTGAACAATTAAAGCTTGTCTGTCAAAGCATGGCAATGTCGCTTCAGATTTACACACTGCAAAAGTGAGGTAGCAGAGAAATAACAAGCACTTTCCGGTGGCTATCTTCTCGCACTTGTTAAAATATCACATTTTTTATTGATTATATATATATGTAAAAAAATGAAACGTGGATAAATCATTTAAATCTTTTTCCCCCGGGCATTTTGACTTATAACCTATACAACTCAACTGAAAAAGAAAATAAGGGAAATAACTTCAATGATTGCAAGTGGGGGTGTCTGGCTTAATTCAGAATTAACCCATCGCATTCATAAGCATGCTAAATGAGAGTAAGCAGACGTTGTTTTGTTTTCTCACAGAAGCCTGAAAATCTTTTTGAACACTGGACGTTCAGAGGTTATGTATGTCAGTTGTACAAAACGTACAAGGAAATTAAAAAATGGACATAACATTGGTACGTTAAAAAAAACACTGCGCATATCTAACCAGGAGAGGGCGCTTATGATTATTGAAAAACGAACTGTCTCCGTTTACGACTGAGTTCCGTTAAACGTGTACGTAAACCGGAACACACTAACGCATAACTGCAGTAAATATGCGTAAGAGAATCACGTTGGGGTTCAGACTAATGAAACAATCGAATGAAAAAACAGTAAGTACGGCGATAATTTAACATGCTTGTTCTTTGTAACCTCGAAATGTTATGTGGGACCGTCGAAAACGGAGGATTTGTTTATTTCTATGAGTGAAGGTGTTGAATGACCAAAATAATCTGTGCCATTGTTCTCTTATTTCAATTTTATTACCAATTTGACTTAAGAACACATTACTTCAATTTCTGTATTATCTGGAGGCAAATGTGCGTGTATGATATAGAGTAAAATGAACCTTCTAAAAGTTGTAACGTATTGATCAAAAAGAGTGCATGTCTCTTTAAAAAATGCTAATCACGTTGTTGTTTGGGGTTTATCATGACGTCATTTCCGGGGGTAAGCTTTGCCTCCTACTTTTTTTTGTTGGGACCTGGGAGAGGAAAATCTTGTGCAGGGGTCGTGAGGCGGAATAAAATAGGAAGCAACGTTCGATCGGCTAAAATGCTTCATGTTGCTCTTCGGTTGTCTAAAATGCAAGCGGGCGTGCTCTCGCACTGGATTTAACGGAGGCGCTTTGGTAAGTATCCCTCGCTTCTTCATCCGAACCCTTTTCCGAATCCACAAGTGTCTCTACAGCCGGGCAAGTGTATCTTCGGTCCGGCCAAAGACAGTTCGAGGCGGCGCTTGTTTTCCATCACCGTACAGTCAGACAGGAATGCCACGCTCAAAGTGCAATTGCCGAGTTTGCTACGGCGTGGCTAGTACATAAAATCAAGCGCACACCTGTTGCTTGGCATCCTACAGGTACTTTTAGGCCCCTGGCTGAGTGCAAATAAAGCTAATAATCACATTTTTTCCTTTGCGTTCCTCATTTAAATCCAATATTTAATATACCCCACTTGTGCGTTTAAAGTTAGAATTAGAACCGCAATAGCAACGACTTTAATTGCGTTGCTAGCCACTGTCGTTTAATATAATTTCCCCACTTTTATTTAATGACGTCATCTTTCTACGCATCTTTTGAGAAGTCATTTTTTTGCGCATAAATTTACACTGTAGGAAGATTTGCCAACTTCCAAGATAAGTTTAACACATTATTGATATCACTTTTGCTTTCAGTATGTCTCCTAACAGTCCACTTACATCTTTTAATTGCTTACATACTTACTACACTGTCATTACTAACGTATGTAGATAATGTATACTTCACTATGTGATATCATATTCCAAATTTTAAGCACATTTTAGATAAACTTTACTGAACCATCTCAAGAAGTGAACCACGACACTTTCAGTGAGATTTATATATAAACACTTGGCCTTGCATGTTGTAGACTTACCTGTGTATGTTTCATCACCATTGCCCATGCTTTAAACACTTTTGCGTGATATAGGTGGTGTAGTGTGACCCTCCCTCACTCCCAGCATGCTGAGCTTCCTACGCAGGACCCTGGGGCGACGCTCCATCCGCAAACATGCTGAAAAAACGCGGCTACGGGAGGCCCAGCGCGCCACAACGCACATCCCAGCCGCTGGAGATGCCAAGTCCGTCATTACTTGCCGCGTGTCCTTGCTGGATGGGACCGATGTCAGCGTCGACCTGCCGGTAAGAGAATGTCATTGCTGTACCGTGGGCACTCTGAAGTTCAACACACGCACGCACACACACACACGCACACACCCCCGCACACGCGCACACACATCCAGGATGCTGTCAATGTTTAGGATTTTTCATTTTAGTGCAGTTGAGTGGGGCAAAAGTCAGTTTAGATACATTTTAGCTGACCCGCAATCCTAATGAGGTCAAGTGATTGAGAATATGGAATGAAACACTGTGCAAAATTACACATTTGAACCATTATGGCAATATGGACTTTTCACTGTGAGCTCAGTTACAAACACTCTTATGATGAGTCTCTTTTTAAAAGCAATAATTTGTTTACACAGAATTGAAACACCACTATTTGCTTTTTGCAATGCTATGAAACATTTGATGGCAAATGTTACTTTCTAATCTCATAAAGGTTTTTGTGATTGATTATTTTAATCATGACAATATGGCTTATTACAAATTAAAAGTAGTTCAAGTTTGACCGGTGTCGGCTATGTTGTTGTGTCAGTAGCGCAGCCCCTTGAAGCTTATTCACATGTGGGTGTGCACACTTCAGTGGCTGATCACCTGTAATTCCATGATCCTCTCTGGACAACACGCTTAATCACATGACCGCGTCACATGACATGCATGGCTTGTCACGCTTAACTCTTCTTTGAAATGTGCAGTTTTCCCTCTTGTTACATCTTTTATCCCTCTTAACTCCCAACAAATGTTTTCTTCCTCCTGCATTCTACTGGTCCCGTTCGATGATTGCTTTCGACCTTTGACCCACAATTAAACTGGGAGAAAAACAAATCAATTATGCCTGCTCTGCTACTATTGCTCATGGTATTGATCATGTTATTGATTACCAACATCTGTCAAGATGATTGTGTACCTTTCCGTATTTGTGACATATTAGTGTGGCATTGATATTTGCATTCCCCCACTTTTATTTATTTATTTATTTTTTGCTGGGTCTTACAGATTCTGAGTCTGTTGTTTTTGCCGAGGAGTCCTGCATGGCTAATTTTCCATTATACCTTAAAATTTAAATTGGAATTAAATGAATGATTGGAATTAAATGTGTGTAATAATTGACGTCTTACTGTGCCCGTGGGCTGATTTTCAAAACTGTCTGATATGTACAAGTACATTTTTAATAATTAGGAATATAATAGAAAATGGGTTCATTTAGGTCAGGAATTCCAAAGTGAAAGTCCTGAATATATTTGTTAAACACATTTTGCAATGCCAATCCCGACCCAATTTCTATATAGAATGAATGTGATTATGTAATACTCTAATTTCTTCATGGTTATTTTTTGTTAGCTGTTAGACAATAATCATCCAAATATTCATTCTTTTAAAATCATGACATTTTTCACTTTTTCTAATGCCATCTCAAATGAGTTGACTTGTGCTGCCAAAAGTATATGGGCAAACCCTGATGTCTACCTATCTGAAAAATCCGAATCGTGCACTAATTCCACCCAGTAACTAATTCTGATCGCTTATTTCCTTTTGAGACGTGCATCACCAGCTGACCGGAGCTTCATGACAACCAATTTGCATTTCCTCATTTTTGTTGGATGGTTGGTTCATTCACTGAACATATGTACCCCTCTTACTCAGTGGTTGAGACACATTTGAGTGATCACATGCCGAGAGAGCGAAAGAATGAAACAAAAAAAAAAAAAACCTGTAACAAAGCATGGCACACATGCTCACACACAAACACACATGCACAATGAGGCCTTTGTACACTGTCTCTCCCTCCCGAGGGTACTGTAGGGGTGCACTTTGCCTCCTCAGCTATGCCAGCTAGCATGGGGCCGGCCCCCCTTGAGCTGCACACTATTAACTGTGTGCGCGTGAACAAACTTTTGTCACCGATGATGGGTCATGTCCTTAAAATTGTTACATAGTCGTATACGGGGCTGCTGAAAAAAAAAAATCATTACAGATGGGATTTACAGTAGTTGATGCATGATAAAAGCGGTGCTTACAAACAGTTATAAAAATAATTTTATGATATTGGATTTTTTTTTATGCTTGTTAAAACAAAATATTGAGCACAAAGACTGGAATGGCCACAAAACATCAGGTGATCACGTAGTGAGGTCAGCTTCCCCACTTCCCTCAGCTCCAGGGTGTCTGGGGCACTTAAACCCTCATTGCCATGGCAACACTGTCGCCATGCCTCAAGTTGAGGTTTGGAAGACAAATGTGTGCGTGTGTGTGTGTGTGTGTGCATGTGAGGAAGAGATCTTCCAGTCCCAGGCTGAACACAGGCAGTAACTGGTACAGCCTTGCTGGAAACGGCAACTCCTATTCAGGCTATTTGAAAGATTTACTCATTGGTGTATTCAGTGAAACACATCAACATAAAATGAAACGCAGTACCCACAAAAGGAACCTAATGGAAAAGAAAGACACAAAAGACAATTTCTGTGCCCGTGTTGCTTGTTTACAGCATGTTGGTACTTTAATAAAGATGTAATTCACCCCTGAGATGCCTAACAGCTTTTTCCTCTTTCTTTCCATGGGTGCTCTCATTAGAAAAAAGCCAAAGGTGAGGAGCTGTTTGACCAGATTATGTACCATCTGGACATAGTAGAAAAAGACTACTTCGGGCTACGCTTCATGGACTCTGCACAAGTTCCGGTGAGACACATTTTTTTTAAGCAGTTCCCAGGTGTCTTAATAACATGACTGTGATATGCTTTCCTTTGCAATAAAGTCGTGAGCATGTAGTGTAGGGCTTGTATAACTTGAAAAATTTGTTGACATTAAAAAAAAACAACAACAAAGTTTAAGCAAAATATATAGCTCAAAGCTTCACTGAACATTTTTGTTGTTGGGACAATGGTGATGAACCTGGAGAAAGGAGTGCCTAGAGTAGAAAACAAGCAATCAAAAAGTACATTTTTCGTAATATCTCCTGTTTGGTTATTAATGTGCTATTATAATTTGTTTCAAGTTGAGGGATTTTCACATTTTGCTGTTCGGAGTACAGCCGAGAAATCAAACTGACATCAGCATCACGTCGTCATTGGTTGGACTAAAAGGATTGGTTCTGGCACTCTTGTCCGCTTAGCGAGTCTGCTGGTGCTCGGACGAAGACTTGTTTTCAGTTGTTGGTGTGTCAGTAACCCCGGCTCGCCGCAACGATGCTCCGCGAACGCCATTAAAAAAGGGGCGAGGACTGACACTGCCCAAGATTTAGCAGGGGGGGGGGGGACACACATCATTGAGGGGTGGAGGTAGTTTGTGAAAAGTGGGAGAGAAGGCTAAAAGGAGGAATGCGGGGGAGAGGACACCACGGTGCTCCGAGTTCCTCGCTCTTTCACTCGCTCTTACACGTGCTCCATCACAGTCGCCAGCTTTTCCTCTCCTGACTTCCTTCATGCCTCATAGAGCCTGCATGTCTAGCGTAGAACAAAGCAAAGTGGGTGTGTGGGGGGGGGCTGGGTCAAGTTTAATATATACATTCTCTTGCCACTTCATCAGTTACTTGTGCACAATCTCATAAGATCCATTACAACTTGTAAACTCCGCCAGGACTTTCTGCATCTTACCCTTTTGTTACACGTGACATTGTTTGATTGACTGTCGCTTTTATGTTTCAGCACTGGCTTGATGTTACGAAAAGTATTAAAAAGCAAGTGAAAAGTAAGTTTACCGGGGCATTCCGTTCCCTTCTTTTTTCAACAGCTACTTTTTTTCTTGACGCATTTATGAGCGGGGGCAAAAAATGTTTTTATGGCAAAAACAAATCTGCGTCTGGCTTTGCTGTTTTTATTTCATATTTTCCTGACGGTGCTTTGGGTGTTATTATGCGCAGTAAACAGTCGTCATGCTTGACAACCTTGACATGCTGTGGTCATTTCACGTCTTTTAGTTGGTCCGCCATACTGCCTTCACATGAGGGTTAAGTTCTACTCCTCCGAGCCAAACAACCTGCATGAGGAGCTGACTAGGTGAGTAAATAAATCAGCGTGAGCTTTTAGAAGTTATTAATATTATCAGGGCTCGACGTTTAATCGAATGTAAATCAACATTGCAATGTGGTAGAATGCGATTTTCTAATCGAAAGGCTGTAATTTTAAATTGTTTTTGAATCAGTTGCCTTCATGAATTCCTCCAGGAAATATAAATTGCACGTGAAGCAAGGGCTGTTGTTCCTACTCTGACTGCGCTGACTGACAGTGTCACATTGTTGTTTCTGCCATGCTTCATGTGAATAAGTCACTTCGGAAGCATTGTTTCAACCTCAGACATATTTGAGTGCAGTCATGTGACTTTCTGGCTCTCTTTGGCTGGAGCAAAGGTTGCTCGTAGAGGCTACCTTGGTTTGGTGAAACAAAGTCACGTGATACAAGTGTTTTAATGATCCAAAATAGATGGTGCAAGCAGTCAAAAGAAAACAGATACATAAATACATTTATGTGGCATATTGTCGAATTTAACAGAGTAAAAGTAGCATTCAAGAACAAAAATAATCCTGAGTAAAAAGTTGCATTAAAACTATTCAAACAAGCACAATTTCTCACTTACTTAAGTAATTATAACTCAGTAGTCGTAGCTGGCTTCTACCCATTTCTGCTTTTAACCCAATTATTGAAATGATATATCATGACCATGTTTCACAAGCTCAGTGTGTCCTTCTTTCAGATACCTTTTTGTGTTGCAGTTGAAACAAGATATTCTCAGTGGAAAGTAAGACATTTGCTTGCTCCAACATTCTCGCATTAAGATATTTTCTCCATGCTTTTTTTTTTCTGCATCTTACCAACGCTGTCTACAATTTCAGGCTAGAATGCTCATTTGAGACAGCAGTGGAGTTGGCTGCCTTCTCGCTACAAGGTAAGTCAGTAAATCTTAAGAAGGAATTAAAAAAAACTAAAACAAAATGGTTTTGTCCACCAGCGTTTTTTCTTGTGGTTTTCGGCTTTTAGCCGTAAAAGCCTCTGTTTGCCTCCAGTAGGATGATATTGGCCCACATTCCATATTGTTTGTTCACAGAGGTTAAATCTTTTCACCCCTTCCGCATGTCGTCTCAGGATTGTGACTAATCCGGTTGGTATTTTCTAACAGGAGAGCTTTTAAAAAATTAACTTATGTGTCATTTGAACGTGGTCTTGCCAAGGCTAACCTGACGTCACCGTACGTTTTCAAGTGGATCACTCGTGGCTTTTATGTGACTGACCCAATGTGTGAGTCACCAAATCCTCCTCTTTTTGGGACATGGTCAGGAAAATACAGAAAGTTTCACCATTTAGTTGAGATTATATTTTTACTCCAACTTTTTAAGGACATCTATACACACACACTCACACACACACACACTCTGAATGTTTTGAAAGCCAGACAACAGGTGAGCCGTGATTGGTCGTTACCTGAGCCCTGAGCAATTGTGACGTCAATCTAACTCGACAGGTAGATTTTAATTTAATTCAAATTCCTCAAATGCAATAATAGTCAGGACGCTTTATTTAGACTGGTGGGGGCAAAAATGATTTATTATTCCCCAGATTTTCTTGTTGGCCTTGATACGTACTGAGGTGTGCTCATGTTCTGTTGAAGCCTCGCAAACACGATGCTGTGCTTGTGGATTCTCATTCTGAAGCGCTGCCTGGCCTGAGCAAATCTAACTTCATTGACTGTTTCAAAACTGGCTTGTTGACATCTTCACTGCCTTTGCCAACAATCCACACCAGAAACTATGCAATACAAACATTTACAGAATGGCAACTCGCAATCTCCTAGTGATGACGTTTGCATTATTCTTCACACCCACACACAATACATGATGACCGTAGCATTACTTGCTGCATTACTATTATTTTTTTTTAAACAGTGAATAGCTGGAACTTCGGCTATAGTCAAGGTGGCGCGAATTCTGAACAGTTCCAAATACCAGTCAATGTTGGCCCAAATTAATTTGGCTTCTCTTAGAAAGCCAAGAAAATGTCTGGAAATGACTACTGGAGCAGCTCAACTTTAATTTGCTCTTCAGAGGCACTTCAAATGGTGGCAGGTGCGTTGACTCATTGAACATGAGTTTATGTGATGGGTGTGCACAGTTGTGCAATCACACTCAGTTCTTTTATTTTTATTTCTCCTCTCAAAAAGTGGTTGAAATGATTCATCTTGGTTCATATCACAAAAAGCTTGCGTTTTATATCCACTGTATTGTTGTGCGTTTTTGGGGGAATAAAATAGAGGAGGGGACTTTGTAACTAGCGCCCCGTGCATGTACACGCACGTGCGCACGCACACACTTCCAGAGTCACTGTAGGGTAAATGCCAGCTCATTAGTGCTCCATCCTCTTCAGTGGCCTCCTAATCCCGCCGCCTCTCTCTTTGCCCCCCCCCGTTGCGCTTTCTCCTTTTCGCATGCTCTTAAACGATAGAAAAGAAAATGTTTTGGGTTTTGTTCTTCCCCTCCTCCTTCCAACTAATATGCTATGGCTTTAATCATTCGGAGAAGAGCTTCCAAGAGTCAAAGTTTAATCAACATCCTTCCTTCCGCCTCAGATAAGAGGCTTTATCCACTTTGTCTTTTGCTCGGCACACTTCGTAGTTATCATCTCATGATTACGTTTTTAAATCTGTGATTATCTGTCTTGTTGATGATCACAATACTCGCGTGATGCATTTTATTTGTGAGTGGAAGTAGTACATGTCCGATAGGTTTAGTTGACCTTTATTGATTATCTTCTTGATTCTCAATATTTTTGAGATGATTTGGCTGAGGCTGACTTTGACCAGGCTCTCCTCTTGTGTGTGACGTCAGCGTGTAAACCTCCTGTCGCATATTCTTCAAAGTTTTGTAAATGATGATCAATTGAAAGGTTAACACAATGTATGGTCATATTTTGAACAAATGATGACCAAAAGCTTCCCAATTTGTGTGTCCGTTCAACATTTGCTCACATGATCTGAAAAAGTACACAAACTGACTGTAATGTTTGTTTTGCAGCCGAACTAGGTGATTGTGACCCACTAGAACACAATCTGGACCTGGTATCAGAATTCAGATTTATCCCCGAACAGACTGAAGACGTGGAACTGGCGATATACAACGCATGGAAGGAGTGCAGGTTGTTTGGTTTTTCACTACGATGCCACTGCATTTGTCCATTTCTCATTCTGCACACATTATACATTTGCAGTCAAATTATTGAAGTGACTTCACCAAGTAGCTGTTTGATTCTGTAGCTAACGCATAATTCTGCAATTGTTTTCATTTTATTTTATTTTATTTGTTTATTTTTTTTTTTTATACACCCTCAGAGGTCAAACGCCGGCACAGGCTGAGATCAACTACTTGAATAAAGCAAAATGGCTGGAAATGTATGGCGTAGACATGCATATGGTTCAGGTAAGTGACCGACTAACACGCACCCCATTTTTGTTTTATTATTTATTTTCCAGGATCATAAATACAAATATGCCAAATGTTGCCAGTAATGCTCTATATTCTCTTTTCCTTTCTCTCACCATGCTTCTTCCAACACAGGCACGGGATGGTAATGAGTACAGTCTGGGTTTGACACCCACTGGTGTTTTGGTCTTTGAAGGACAAACCAAGATTGGCCTCTTTTTTTGGTATGGACCCAATTTGTTGGCCTATTTCATGAAATCCCTCGGATGTGATATATTTTTATTTGTATCCTACGTCTTATTGGTTACATCTTGAGTATTGTGTTTGTTTGTTGCTGTTTGTAGGCCAAAGATCACTCGCCTGGACTTCAAAAAGAGCAAGCTGACTCTGGTGGTTGTGGAGGATGACGACCAGGTGAAGATGCACACACACCCAGTAAAAATAATTCCCATATTGCAAAAAAAAAAAAAAAAGTGATGTGATATGTTGTTCCTCATATTAGCGGTGCCCCTTAAAACCAGATAAGTCTGTTGGCAGTTGCTTCACATAAAAAAAAAACAAAAACAAAAAAAAAACAGAGCTTTGTTTCCTAATAAAAGAAGAAGAATGTAGTGCTCCGTAGGCCCCCTGTCCCAAAATAAAAAAGAAAGTGGACTTTTTGTTAGGTTGGCCAGAGGCAAGTGTATATGTGGGAGCAGCAGAGCTTGTTTATGTCCATCCTGGAGGTCCGTGTGGGAGGTTAATAAAGAAGCCTCCTCTCTGGTATTTCTGGTATGCATTATCCACGCTCCCCAACACACGCGCACACACACTGTACACACAAAACTGGCCGCCTTGCTCTGCCCCTCCTGACAGTTGAATAATGTATCATTTCCTGGTCACTACACTACTACTACATGTATACTTGGATACTTTATCACCATAAATGTGACACTTGGTATTATAACTTCTGCGGCGACACTCTCTTAAGTGCACAGGATTGCAAGTGTCAATTTAAACTTGTTTTTAGACTAAATCCTGGAATAATCTCTGCAGCACTGATAGTGTTGTATTGTGTCTGAAAGATTTTGTTGTCCAGGTTTTCTGATGGCAGATTATGATTATTTCTTGCTACTTTTCTTGAAGTTGTTTAACACCAGCGAATGTAACTGCAATCACATCTCATGTCTCGAGTTGAACAAAGTGAATGGCTTCTTCCTCAAGTAAAGTGTGGATTTGACCTACAAGTCACAGAAGGGCTGATAAGGTTGGGAAATGAACGCCTGGCCTCTTTTATCAGTCCAGCTGTAAATATGCAACTCGATGCAGACTGCACGGTGGCTCGGCTGAGTTGGAGATTGCCTATTTCCTGAAAGTGTTTAGGATGTTTGTTGTAAAAAAAAAAAAAAACACACACACTCTTTTGGTCATCCACCCACTGCAGGGCAAAGAGCAAGAGCACACCTTTGTCTTCCGGATGGACCACCCGAAGGCTTGTAAGCACCTCTGGAAGTGCGCTGTTGAACATCACGCCTTCTTCCGACTGAGAGGGCCGGTGCAAAAGAACTCGGCGCGCTCCGGCTTCATCCGCATGGGATCACGCTTCAGATACAGGTAACGCCCCGTCCACAAGTATGAATGGGATTTTTCCAAAAGTGACTTCAAATTCTGTGGCTGTAAATTGTTACTCCCTATTCACAGTACATAATAGAGAACTAAATTGTTACTGTTTGAGCAATCTAGCCTGGTTTATATGTGTGTCAGTAAAAAAAACAAAAAAAAAAACTCACATCCATGTCTATGGTTGGCAAAAAAACGGTGTCATCTTACTGCAGTGGTCCTGTACTTAGTGTGTGTGTGCATCGTTGCGCGCGTGTGTGTGTGTGTGTGTATGTTTAAACATTACCCAGTCAGATAAGCACAGGCAGTCATGTTTGCTTTAGTGGAGGGGTTGTCGAGGGTGTTGGTACTAGAGAGTTATCGCTCAAATGGTTTCAGAGTTCAACCGGGGTCATTCATGTGTGTATGATTTAAAAAACAAAATAAAAAAAAAAATGCATTTTTGTTTCAGTCTGACGATTGAGCCGAAGTGGACAGTTTGACTTTTCTCCTCTGTTCAGCTCAAATTTAGTGTTTTTATTTTGTCTGACCAGTGGAAACACGGAGTACCAGACAACAAAGTCCAATAAAGCCCGCCGCTCCGCCTCCTTTGAGAGGAGGCCTAGTCGTCGCTATTCGAGAAGAACAATGCACAACAGAGGTGAGTGCCGCAGTCAAGTGCTGTGCTGCCATCCGGACTAAAACAAATTTCTAGACCAGTGAGCACAATTAATTGAAAGTCACACTTAATTGTGCAAGACTCAACTGCAACTTTTTGAAGTGCAGAAGTGAAGTACTAGAAGTGTTAGTTACTGTTGTCTTTTGAAGGTGGAATGTCTCTACACTTGATTGGAATGATTTTTTTGGAAACAAGATTGGGTGGTCAAGTTTGAATTCACAATTCAGGATTTTTTTTCTGAATTATACATTCAGTCTCATTCATTCGCCTACATTTTAGTGGTGAGAAAAAAAATATATAAAATGACTTTACTCAGGATCAGGCCCTGTGCTCGTTGAATGGACCAATACTCAAGGAATTCTGAGATGATATAAAGAACAGACTCGTGGATTGATACCAGTGGGGAGAGTTGTACGGAGTCATTACTGAATTCCAGATACCAAGATCATCAATTTAAGCAAGTGTTGATCCCAAATCCCTGACCTCAACCCTATTGAACATTACTGGACTGCTTGAACGGCAGCCCAAGCTCGGAACCAAATTGATTTAGATGAACTGATTGTTGACCGCGACAAAATATGTCTGGTAAGACTTTTTAACCGAAAATTATTGCGCGTTTGTTTATATTCTTGCCGTTTTGCAGTTAAGAAAAGCCCAATTCTTGTTTTTAAATAACATTTAAGAAGCTTCTTTCTTCCTAGCTTTGTCTTCACTTTTCATGCATCACTTCCAGATTTGACCTGGATGCAAAGTTGACTATTTTTTCTGTTTGCTTTGCAGGAGCCTTCCATCCTCAAGAGTGAGTTCTCAATTTTTTTTTTTCCAACGTTGTGATTGCGACTTTGAAATGAAACATAGTTAGCCGTTAATATTATAATGTGCTTATAATTTTATTATTAATTGCTTGCTATTGTAACAGCTTCGGATCGAATTGCCGCAGTGGCACATATAGCCGTCTATTGATCTCGCCTTGAAATGATCGCCATGACAGCGTTGAAGTTCTTTAGTGGTGGACGAGGGTGTAAATACTGGAGATGGATCTGAAGGGCCGGTTGAATTATTTATGGAGATTGAAATTGTAAACGTCTGTCTGTGCTCAGGGTTCTTTCATCCGGCAACGGAGTCAACGCCAGCAAAGACAAACACGTGAGGGCCACATCTTTTACTTTTTCAAGTTCACTTCATTGTTTGTACAAAACAAAACCAGCACTTTTGAATCATGTTTTCTATTTCGCTACCTCACAAGGTTTCTGCCAGTCCAGGCACCTGGTCGGGTGTGCCGGTTGTGAACGTCGCGCCTGCTTCTGTTTGTGGCCCGTTGGAAATAGAGCCTCTGCCCAGGAGTCCTGGAGGGGAAAAGAGAAGGTGAGGTTTTTTTTTGTTTTGTTTTGTTTTGTTTTTGAGTGAAATTGTCCAAGGGCTATGCTTAGTAGGACTAAAACAGAAAGCAAGAGAGTTTGAAAGTGTATGTGTGTCTTTGTTTTTTATTACTAATAAAAAACAAGTGATCGTGTACTTGCGTTTACGCGCGTGCGTGTGTGTGTGTGTGTGTGTGTGTGCTGAAGCAGCGATTGAGCAGGTGAAGGGCTTCAGGGTGTTGGTATGTTGTGTACTCGCGAGCTACGATCTGGAGAGCAAGACTTGTTCTGAATTAAAGTGGAAACGAGGTTTTGACTTGAATCCTACAAAATGAAAAATGACCGCCTGATTTGGAGCGGTTGGATTGAGTTCCCTTAATCTGTTTGCAAATTTACTTGCACGGTGTTATTCTGTTTTTTTTACCGTACCGTATTTACATTGCATTGCTTAAGTTTCACAATTCTGAAGTGGTACGAGTGGGAATAAATAGAAGAATACATTGTAATAGAAAACAAAAGCCCAAAATGGAATTGAGCACTTGGACCGGCCGTGTAAGGTGCCATCTGCATTTTTGTGTGACGTATTGAAGCTGCTCCAATCTTTCCCAATGCAAGCAAATGCATGTGTTCCCCTCTGTGTTCCAGTATTAACATGTACTGAGAAAAGGCCTGGTGGGAGGACAGGTAGGTATGATGGAATATTGACCTCCTTTGTTTTTTTTTTTGTCACTACGGCTCTCATTATAACCAATCAATCGCTGCGTTTGTGTGGGGGCTTTTAATGATTTTTACCTTTGGAAAAATGTCTCTCTAAAGGTGGAATTGTCCCTTTTGATTTTCTGCTTTTATTCTTTTGATTGGCATGTAATGGAGCTTCGTGGGAGTCTTTTCTTTCTTTGCCGTCAATTAAATGACTAGAAACAGGTGTGCATATCAATCTATATTGCAGTGACGCTTCAGAGAATGTTTTCCATTCAAGGAATCTGCTGCTTCCTATTAACCGGCTGCTGCTCTCTTTGGATGAGTTATTTGCAACGCTGGCGCACTTGACATATGATTTCCTTCTCCTTTATCCCATTTTCATTGTTTCCTATCGCTTCCTCTTCCTTGTTAAATCCATCGACACGCCATTACTTCACCTCTCATTATTCCCTTCCTGTGTGTCCCCCTCCCATTTATCCTTGTCACCCACCTCCCACCTCAATCTCCTCAGGTGTCCTCTCCCCTGCATACTACTCGCTCATATCTCATCAAAGCTCCTAACAAGGAGCTGGGCAGAACCGAGCAACTGAGAGCCGTCTCACCTCGGCATGAATTGGACGGCGCGCTCACGCCTCAGCAGCGATTCCCTCTTAAATAACTGTGGCCGAGACTGTGCCGCATGACCACGGTTGCATATATGCCTTTCGGTTATTTTTTTTTTTCTTCTGGTCAACACCCAAAAGTGTCCATCATATTTTATACCTCGTTTGACTGTTTTAACCTCAGCTTGAGGTGTATCGACTGCCTTATTTTCCTGACTGAGTTCATATTTTTGTATTCATTTTGAAGTCTCGTTCGGAAAATTCATAACCTATTCAGACATTTTGCTTCAAGCTTTCTAAACCCCTCAAATTTCAACAGGGCACCATAGACTAAAATATATTAACGCATATATCAACTTGCACTATGTTAAAGGTCTCATGCCATATTTTTTTCCCATAATCATTTGCAAGATAATTTGGATTTGAATTGCCAAGGCTGCCCTTTTTCAAGCTACCGGTATTCTAGTTGGTCCAAAACGCCTGGTCGATGAGACAGCTGGATTTCTTTCATTAATATTTGATATGTAATTAAGCTTTGCTGTGATTGGCTCCCTGTTTTGAATGGGGGAAAACAGCTTTGCTCTGGTTGGTAGTGCGCTATTGCTCGCTGGTTCCATTTCTTAAATGTGTGAGTGAGGGAGTGTGTGGCTAATGCTAGTACTGAGTTGGTTGACAGTAAAATACAACTAAGATCTGGCAAAAGTCTTTACCAGATACATCAACTATCTCGCTCATCACTCTCCCGACCTGCTTTTTTCTTTCTTTGTAGCAGTAGTTGTCTAAAAGCTTTGTGAGCCCATTGACTAAATATGACCATCTATTTTTTTTTATTTTTTTTTTTAACCTAAGACATCCTATACTGTATTTTCTTGATGCCGATTGGCCGTCATGATGCAGCGTCACATGAATTTGTGTTGGATGTGTGTTCACTTGAATATGACTAGCCTACCTATGTCACAATGACGCCTGATTGTGATCCACCTTTTTATCGGCTATTGCATATGATTGGCAAACCGTATTGATGTCAAACTTAAAAACATTATTTTGACCCATCTTGTGCTTTAAAGGGTTTACGAAATTGGATTTTGACGGCATGGGACCTTTAGCTCACATACAGACATGAAGTGCATGATGTTTATAATGGCTTTGGCCTGGGCATCATGGTTCAGGATTTGAATCTTGGCTCTATGCTTCGTGAGTGGAGTTTCCATATTCTCAAAGTGCTTGCATTGGTTTTTGCCACTTACTCGGGCTTCCTCTAGTCTTATTTAAATATTCCAAATTGTCCCGAGGTGTTTTGATCTGCTCATAGTGAGGTGCATCCTTTCTACATGCAAAGAATGTGTTCAGTTTTGTGTATTTATTTCTCAGATTGTATGCAACCGACTGATATGACATTTCCAATCACCGTTGTGATTTGAAATGAGATTTTTCTTTTTTTGTGTGTATGGTGTGCCTTCTTTGAAACATTTTTACTAGCCTTTCTCAGATGAATTTGTGAAATCAAATGAAGGGTTTCAAAAGCTGCAGATATTAATGAATGCGTTACATATATTGTCATGCTTTGCACGGATAACAATTATCACTGACTGATTGTATGAGGCGGATCGATCACTGTGTGAGTTAAACAGTTAAGCGTTTTTTTGTTGTTTTTTTTGTCTGATCGGCTCTCCGCATCTTCTGTCTTCTCCTTGACCCAGATGACGAAAAGAAATATGTGGTCAGGTTTTTCCTGTCTCATTTTTCCGCAATCTCTCAACTGATCTGGTATCAGTGTTCAGGAATGTCAGAGCCACCAGGTCACATACAGTCGGCTATTGTTCTGACACCGCCATCATTTCGCTGTCCTGTGCTTAATATTTCAAATATTTGTGTTGTTGTTTTTAAATCAGTGTAACTGCTGAGTTACAAAATGTGATGTTCTTCACCAAACATGACTTCCGGGTATCCAGATACCCTTTTGATATGTACCTTAAAAAAATCTGAAGTGAATGTAGTTTGAGTTCCACTTGGGGGTTATTTACTAGTTAGCGAAATGTTTGAAGCCATTTTTACTTGCACACTTTTTCTTGACCTACACCCTCTTACAATTAGTAATTAAGATGTATTTTGAATATATTTTTTTACATTTGATTGCTCTATTTAAACAGAATCCATTATAGCTACCTTATGACAGAAGGTTTGCCGGTAGTTGCCGTCCTATCAGACTCCAAGAAGAAAATCTAGCAGCATAATTTATTTACAAACGTTCCAAATATGATTGTACTCATTAATTTTTATGTATTTCTTTTTTTTTTTGTGAGTGTTGAGTTCCTCTTGAAATACACTAATACAAATCGTGAAGAATTGATCGTACTTGTCTTGTTGCCGAGTTAGAAGTGAATACTTGGAACTGTGATCAAAGGTGTTTATCTTTCTGAATAACATGATTATGATTTTTAGAAAGAATAAAAAAAAAACTGTTACTCTTGAACACATACTGACCACATAATCAATTGTGTATTTGATTGCTTTTTCCTTTTTTTTCTTTTTTTTTTGGTTTAAAATGTTATAACACACCATTGAGCTCGTTTGCAGATTTCTTTTTTTCTTGCTGGTAAGTTGAACAAATGCCGAATCCCATTTTGCTCTTGGCTGTATTAAAGTTCTCAAATAACATTTTATTACACATCTTTAAAGGGCTTTGCATTTCATTCTGACTAACTCTCCTTGTTGACCTTGTTTTTTCTTTCCCCTCGACTCTTCCATCCGCTTTGGCTGTAGTTTGCCCTTGGCTGGTGACCTGATCGAGACGTGCATTGATGATGTCCTCAGGACTCCTGCAGCTACCGCCGCTCCCACCGTGAAGGCTGTTGAGGAGGCAGGCCCGAGTATGACCTACTCCCCTCCTTGTGCCACTGGCGAAGAATTACTCAGCCTCACTGGTCAGTCAATGCAAAAATTAACAAAAAAACTGTTACATGCTTTGTATTACATGGCTCTCCAATTTATTGTTGATTTCCCGCCCATGAAGAAACCGCAGCACGTCTCAAGCAGCTGGAGTTGGAGAGCAGTCCGCGTCTGACCAAGAATAATGTCAACATCAATATGGTCATGAATAATCAGGTGGGTGCTGATTCTCGGAAGGACGTTGTCCTGTTGGCTTAAGCATCGAAAGCAGAAAATGAAATCAAATCAATGATGAGATCTCTTTCTCTCTGTCTGCATGTTTCTCCTGGAACCCGCCCTACATCAAAAGGAGGACATTGTGAAACTCCGAGAGAAATGCTCTCTGAACAGTGCAGGAAGTAGTCCTGTTGTCACACCACTGCGAACACCGGATGACCTGAAGAGTAACATTCTGAAAGCACAAGCTGAGGCCGCGACGCTCAAGGTAAAGAAGTACTGTCATTGGACAGAAATTCAGCTGCATCATCCATTTTCTATTGCGATTGTCCTCTTAAGCATAACCTAGATCATGGGTGGGCAAACTTTTTGATCGGTGGGCCACAATGGGTTCTAAAATTCGACAGGACCAGGAGCAGATGGAAGGAGTGTTTTGGTAACCTCACCTCATCAGAGAAAAAAAAATACATTTCTTTTCAAATGAAAGTGAACAAAAGCATTACAACAAAATAGATGTCTTTGACACACCACAATATTTAGAAAATAAAACATTAACATGGTTTATTCATTTCATTTTTTTCAAGTTTGGCGGGCCGGATTAAAACGTTTAACGGGCCACATGTGGCCCCCGGGCCTTAGTTTGCCCACGCCTGACCTAGATGATTTAGCGACAAATGTACCCGTTGTCGATCAGTTGCAGGACAAATATCTAAATTATTCCCCCCATTTTTTTCTCTCTTCCATAGGTTGGTTTGGAGGAACAAGTCACAATGATGGGAGATAAAAACTGTAATCTGCAGGAAACCTCCTCCAGGTATAAAAGGCCTCGATTGAACTGTTCTTCTGCATGTTTTCCGACCGTTTGTTTTCTCATTAGCGCTCTTACTTGAATGGGAGAATACTTAATTACAATCAAATCAGCTCTCCTGCATTCTGCTTCTTAATCTTCCATATCGCCGCCAATGGACAATACATTGTCTCAGCCAATCACACGATTCTATGAGGATCATTTGTATTTAAAACAACATTGCATCACCGGTTGTTTATCTTTCTCAACAAGGCTCAGATCGGAAGACAATGAGAGTCAAAACAAGTTACTGTGCAACTTTTTATTTAGATTTTTTTTTTTTTCCACAAGTTCGAAATGTTCCCATGGGTCTTAATAACTTGACAAAATGTGACACGCCCTGATTTTGGCTTGCTGTAATGTGGCGATTATTTTTTTTTATTTTTTAACGTTGTATAACTGTAAGCCAATATTTTTCCAAGACAGGTTTATTCAACTCATCCATCCGTAATGTTGTGCCAAAAACTAAGAGGAGGCTCTCCACTGCGTCTTGTCTGTTGCCAGGTTGAAGTCACGCACCGGCCGCATGGGCAGTAACTCATCTCTGTCTGTGAGCAGTCGTCCTGACATGCAAGACTCATGGGAGCTGCTAAAGTCTTGCTCGCTGGTCTCATCAGCCGGCACCAGGTCAGTTTGCATATTTGTCAGGCAAAGTAGAAGAGACGAGACAAAGTTGATTAGCCTCCTCGGTTAAATAAAAAAAAAAATGGAAGAAGTCAGACAGAACATGGCTAGAGACCAGCAGGGCGCACTCAGGTTTTGCAGACATCTGTGTGCATCTGTTTGGTTGGGTGTGTTAAGTCACATGACCCAAATTCTGCCTGGATACCGCGGGCATCCTTGCTCCATCGACTTTACCGTTGGGTGACACTCCAGACAGATGTGTTGTCGCTCGAATGGACAATTCACAAAGCTTGTATGTCTGCAGGCCCACTGATGCGGAAAATTCTCAGACGGTCTTCCCGATGTTTGTCTGGGGAAAAAAATACAGTCTAGTGGAAAAATACTTGCTTTATGTGTGTGATCTTTTATGCGTTTCAAGGATGTTTTCTCATTGCAATTTTCATTTTTCCTGTTTATCAGTGCTGAGAGGTTAGCGGAAGATTCAAACCCTGCTTCACCCAAGTTGCCCTCAGATGCAGTTGTTGAAGGCACCGCACTCAAGGTAATATGCTTTTCTGCACTGTTCCATGTCCCATGTGTGTATTTAATATAATGCAGTGCATATTTTGCCCGTTTCTATTCTTCTTACAAGGCGTGCTAAAAAGTGTTCATGCCACGTTGCAGGTTAAAGCAGAGGAAATTGACGTTCCGAACACGACCCCACCGATGCCTGATAATTTGATTGACTTCACTGATCCAATCCCTGCTGTAAGTTTTTTTTTTTAATTTGTTTTATTCAGAATTTAACGTTGACCCAAAGCAATGTATAGACCAACTGTTTTTTTTTTTTAAATATTACTGTGGCTATTGTGTGTACTTGATTAAAAATACATAATTTGGACTGTGTCGCAAAGTCCACACAGGATTTAAACCCAGATGAGTGCAAGCCACTGGGCTCCCCCCTTAACTAAAAGGACATCTGAACCTTATCATCAAACAACTCCTTGTGCGTGTGATGTTCCTTTGAACTCCTATCCAGGCCTCTGATGCTATCGTTGGATCATAGTTTCATAGGACTGGCCTTAACACGCCACCTCCAGGGATCTCCGACAGCAGTCCAGGGGAGACCTTGTCCAAGGCCTCACTTCTGCGAATTGTTGGAAGAGCAAAAGGATAAAAGGGGGAAAATAATATCCTGTGTTGAAATTCTTTTTCATCCCCCCACAGAAGAGTTGCGGAACCAAATGCTTAGATCAGAGGTTGCTTGGAAGATCGAAATTAATATCTGGATTAGATTAGGTATGATTTTTGAAATATAAAATGCACTATTTATGTAAAAGGTGATGGATTTTATATATTTTGAATATGTACCTGGAGATATCCCAGGCATGTCTGTTCGGAAATGAGATTCCAACCCAGACTCTCTGAACTGTGAGGCAGATGTACTAACCACTAACTCACTGTACTGCTCTTGAGGCATAAAAACACACTCACTGTGAAATACTGCACTGTTATCAGATGTTAGCAGGAACACCCCAAAACCTTTTTTTATGAGGCACTAGGTTTCCAGCTGGGAATGATGAAACCTTTACTCCTGATTTTTTTTTTTTTACTCCGAGGCTTGTTGTTTAAACTCTGAAGGGGGTGATGTTCAAGCCCCTGGAGAGAAGTAAGTTGTCTGGAAACATGCCTGCTATGTAGCCAGGCTCCTTCCTCCTCAAGATTGGACTGTCCGGACTTCAATGCACATTTTACTCGTTTACTGCCATTGACGGCTTAAGACGTCAAATATCCATTTTTTTTTTGTTTTGCAGTTGCCACCTGTGCAGCCACCGAAGGCTCCCATCACCCCTCGCTGGATCATTCCCACCGCCGCTGTGAGTCAACTTTTTTTTTTTTTTCTTTTCTCCTGTTTGCCATTTGGATGTGCTTCTTGTCTGTCCAAAATGTCGTCTAGCGCGCTTTAACATGTTGGAATTAGACGCTGACTGCCTTCCCCTCTCCCTCCCCACCCCCCCACCTTCCCCTTCTAATGCAGCCTCCCGGTATCTTTACTAACGGCCTGCTCGACCTTGAGCCTCCCAATAAGGTCGCCGCTCTTGCCCCCGCAGATGGGGGAGCCGCTCTCACCTCAGCCCTCCCTCACTCTGCTCACACATTTCCCAGCAACTCAGTGAGGTAAAGTCATGTTGTTGTAGATGGACAACAAACCATATTCGCTGTGCTATTCGTTTTTTTTGTTGTTGTTTTTTTTAAAGCACTTTTTGAGCCTTTGCTGCCCCCTGTTGACAGAACTGAAGCATGATGGAACACGTTGCAGGGAGGTTCACACGGTTGTAGTCTCATGATCATTTCTCGACAATTTCAAAGCACCCCAACGTCAAAAGATTAGCGTAAAAAATAAAATAAAATCCACCAAGCGATGGCTCGTTGGTAAATGCGATTTTCACCAATTCATGAAGTCGTTCATCGATTTGAGTCGCGAGGGATAAAAGCCATGAATGTGTATCCTTAAGATAAACCATATTTGCCGTAATATATATTCTTTTTTTGTCCCCACGGCAGCATTATGGGTCAGCAGGCAGCCTCGGAGGATGGTGCCACACCCACAGGTCTCCTGACCACTGAGCTCTAACGGGCCACAAACGAGCTGGGCCTGCAACTCAGCATGCAGTTTCAAGGAACAACACACACACTAACAAAGTGTCGGACTTTCATCATAACCGCACATCAGGCTTAGAATGAGTTAAAAAGAAAAAAGACTACTTCAGTCCATCTTACAAATAGTGTCTCGTTCCATCCATTTTGTCCCTGACAAGCGTGAAATGGTCCGACATTTTTCTTTATTTTCATGCAATCCATTCCACTGGACGTAAGCTGCACCGACTGATGGAGGATGCTTTGCTGTAAATGGAAGAAAGACAATCAGCGTGTTATTTAAAGAGATAATAACAACTGGACTCTTTTGATATGTGGAAATATGATTCTATACATTCCTTGAGCAGCCATTTTGATTTTGTTTTTTTTCAGCCACTGGATAAACTTTTTTCCTTTCTTCATTTCCTAAAAGTCACTGGATTACGTTTGCGCTACTGGAGTATTTGTCGTTGCCATGGATGATGACCACGCTTACGGAATTTTTTTTAATCTTAATATATCTCACTATGTTTGTACATCATGGTACCAACATTGTGATTTTGTCTGAACATGTATGATTAACCCAACCAACCCAATAATGTGAGGTCTTATTGTTTTGACTGAATGTGATCCTGTCCATGATTTCCCCTTGGATTCCCATTTTTTTTTTCTTGTTGTTCAAGTCTTCAATTTATGTTTTTTTTTTTTTAATTGAGGAATGTAAAATGTCTGTCATCTTGAGCTATAAAATGACAACGGCGCTCACAGAAGGCTGTGCTGGAGTTTCACACAACAAATTGCAAGTATGCATGAGAATTTATGAGGGGAAAATAACGCGACGTTAGTGTCCCAATTTGATACTGTTCTACGTTTCACCAGAAATAATAACATTAAAAAGACAGTTAATTTTATTTGGCTTTGTGCCGAATTCCAATGGGTTTTTTTTTGTGTGAAATCCTACTTAATTCTCGATTGTGGCTCTGGCTTGTTCATGTTGCTTAGCTACTACGTTGCCATCTTGTGGAAGTTCAAACTATCTGTTCTGAGAATGTGCACAAAACCCACGCGCCCCTTTGCTGATTGTTTTACTTCACAAATATCTTAAGTGTAATTTTGTACTTGACTGAAGATCTAATTCTATATTTTTGGACTTTATTAATGTCACATTGATTCTTAAATAGTGATTGTATTATTTTTTTTATTGCTATCTCTCCCTTCATTGTGATTTTGTCGTTTATAAGGCAAGCTGACCGTTGTCCCAATCAGTGCAGTTATTTATGCGACCATTCAGTGTTGACATATTACATGTCCAAGTGTGTGATTAGGTCACAGTTGTGATGTATTCAGCAGGCTGTAGATGCACGACGATACGTTTGTCATCTGACTGTGGCTGTGATGTTGGCGTGGGCACAAAGGACAAGAGCAACGTTCAAGTCATTAAAAATGTAGGAAACAAAATGGACAACATTGCTTGTTGTGATGCTATTCTTAGCAGCTTGATCACATTTCATTAAAGCAAAAAAACAAACAAAAAATCACACAGTACAGCAAAAAGTCCAAAATACAAGTTATAAATTTCACACAAAAGCACCGAATGGAGTCCCACAACAACATCCCACTACAGGCCATTGCAAATGTGCAAATTAGATGTTATAACCTAACACACTCTTGCCTAAAACCTCCAAAATGCCCCCTTAAACACATCTAGCCCTCCCCTTGGGCATTATTTGGCACAAATGAGTACATGTCAATCTACTGCCATTTTTAGCAGATGTAGATTTAAATAAACAATACACATTATCCGTAATGGAAAATATCACAAGTAAGTTAACACAATGTGCCACCAGATGGCAGCAAAGGACTGTTTTTTCCTTCCCTCTCTGGAGTTCAGCAACTTTCAAATCAATCCTTCTATTGTACACTTGTTTTGATGTCATGGTCGGCTACATAGCTGATCAGGTATACATTTCAAACCAGTTTTCTTCTCCTATATATTTGCTGCTGTAACACCTCAAATTTCCCCGTTGTGGGACTAATAAACGACATCTTATCTTATCTTATCTTAGCGTTGCTGCATGGTCAACACACTGAGCGGCATCACCAAGATCATATCAAGTGTAACATCTAGCAAAGTCTTCAGCTCTGCTCGCGTCTATGAACGACTACCCAACATATCCAGCCTTCAAGATTAGCGTCTACGCAACATCTTGCAAAGTGTCCGTTTACAAAAATTGGATTAGCGAGATCCGACCACACATGACAGACACGTTCCTCGAGATAGTGCTTCACTTTGCCGGCTGACGAAACCGAAGAGAGGCTGTGATTTGTGAACCGCTGTCACGTTGCCTTCCATTCGGAGGGAAGTGATTGCAACTTGACTGATTGCTCCATGCAAGTTGGGGCCATTATTAAGCAGAGCCACAGCCGACTGTGGCTCAATAAGTCAGACAGGACTGCTCCCCTCAGCAGATGGGTGACACACACGCGTGCGCGCGCACGCACACACGCACACGCACACACACACACCCTCCTAAATGAATAATGGATTGCCGTACATGGACCTTGTGCCAGGTCGTGATTGCTTAAGCATGCTCAGAGCTTCCGTGGATATTTTTATGTCCCGATCATAGCCAGGCTATTTAATTCCCTTTACTGTGGCACTGTTCAATTTTGCCTCAAGCAGACTAAAATCACCAGCGCTGATGCAAAGTAAATGTATAAACTGAAGCACTAGTCCTTGCTTAGATGAAATGTGTAAATAAACAGTAAGTGAGGCATACGATTGTCTATAAATATGTTATGTGTGTGTAAATGCAAGGATGGAAGCACTTTAAAAGGACGGCGAGGATGTGTGATTATTTTTATGAATAATGACGGAAGTGTATAATGACGGAAGGGTGACCCAAGTCGCAGACGGAGGACGCGGGGCATCCGTGATAACAAGTTTGACAACCACTAGCTTAGTTACAAGTTGGTCATCAGAGTAAAGCCAGGTACATGTCTCCAGATAATCACGACAACCCCCCTCCTGATCAAATAATAAGGACAATAATAATAATATATATATAATAATATATCTAATAATAATAAAGGACACATCATGCCGAGAGCTGTTTGGAATATTTCCCTTACCTCATTTATCAGCACGAGAGGAGGAAGAGATCGGTTTACATAAAGGTGACAAATGAATTCTTCAATGTGCCCTGGGTCAAGCGTGTTGCTTCTCCTCTGCAGCTTTAATGAGTTCATCGTTCATCACGCTGGGCGTAATCAAACATTGTGTGCCCGCTTCTCGCAACCGTCTCCTTGCTCCCGTCACAGGCATTCTTTTCAGTCTCAATCATTTTAGTCATCTGTGCTGCTCACCTATACGGAGCGAGGAACACATTTTTAATGATGAACACGCATTGTGATAAGTACACCCGCGTGTCTGTCATTGTCATTTTAAATTAGAATTGTCTTTTTTTTTTGTCTTGAACATACGTGTGTGTGTCTTTATTTTGCTCTAGTATGTTTTCATTTGTGTTGCTTTATTAACATAATTTGCTAGTTTTTACAGTGAATCTACCAGGTGATTTTATTTTCACATTCAAAATAAAGCGATTATTTAGGAGAATGTCAAGTTCAAACTTTGTCATATTGGGCCAGAGCACTCTTGGGAGATTTCAAAGTGGGTTTTGGAAAAATTCTGCAATCAAACAAACTTCAAGTTTGACCACAATCCTAAAAGGTATATTTGGTGGAAGAGTTCGGAAGAGACAGTTTTAGCACAAAACCTTCTGTTGGAAAGAAAAAACATGGCTGAAAAAGCCTACTAGAACATCTAAACTGAATTTCGAGTTGATCAGAAGCCCTTTAAATGGTGGCAGCTGGGTGCTGCCTCCAATTGAACAAAATTTCGAATGTCATAAAGGACATTCACACTCCACAAAAAAAAAAAAAATCCCTTCTTCCTTGGTCTCATTTTATTCATTTATTTTTGTTTATTACAAAACCTGGCATTCAAACACCGGTGTGTAGACTTTTCATATCCACTGTACCATAAGAGGTGATCAGGACAAAAAAAAAAAAAAGCCTCACAATTCATGAGTTGTGTTGCTGTAAAGCAGCTCGTATCAGCTTAATTCAGAAATGTCGAGGTAAACTCTGATTGTCATTACATTCAAAGCTTTTGTGCCTTCTGGCGAGCTGTTGTCTGAGATAACGTTCTCTGACAGGTCGCTTTGAGAAGAAGCTTTAGACATCTCAACTGTAAAAAAGGCTTTACATCCCCAACGTGTGTGTGTGCGTGTGTGTTCGAGGATGCATTTATAATCAAAGCTTTGAGATGATAGAAATGTGAGTGAGAGGTAATTGATCCCTAAAGGGCTGCGTTGTAGCACTGATGTGTGTACGTAGTCACGCTCATGCGTGTGTGTGTGTGTGTGTCGGTGCCAGGTGAGATGGTGATGTGCCAGGTTCAATAAAAGGCCTCATTATTCAAAATAGAACTCACATACGCCGACCACAATTGTTAATTGGCAATTTTCATGTCGCCATTGTGTCCATCTTTAGCAGCTACTCCTAATTCATCTGTCATATATTTGTACAGGCCCCTCCCCCTCATGTGGCAGGTGCAAACAGATTGAATTAAAAAAAAACACAAGTAAATCAAGTTTGATATCATTGTATTATCTTTGGAGGTGGACACTTTTTGTCCACACCTTTGTGGCTTCAACAAGTGTAAGATGCTTACCTCATCGTAACTCCGGTCACCTTGGTAACAAAGACAACAGGCCTCGTACTGTAGGGGGAGCAGCGGCTCATTTTCATGACAGGACTGCCCCTAGAAAAGAGTCTTGAAAAAAGGTTCAAAGCATCTCATAAAATCCAAGCAGGTCACTCAGTGCGTCCATTCTTCAGTATTAAAGTGTCAAAATTAATCGATTAATCGACAACGAATCAATTATCGAATTATTGTACTTCTATATTAATAGTCAATGAATTGCTTAAAGCCATTGCTTAACTTAAAAACTTTCCTACTTTTTTGTAATTAGCAGTAGAACACAATTTGTATTCAGCCAAATCACCTAGTTTAAAGATGCACGGCTTTTATGTTGAACTTTTTTCTTCAGTGACACAGAACAGTTTTCGTCTGTAAAATACAATGAAAATGTGCTTTTGATGGCAAAATAATATTTTTCCAAATATTCAGTTTTGCATTAGTCAAACATTACAAAATGCTTGCATGATATTTAATAGTAGCAGTATTTCGTTGTGCCCGCATGTGTGCATGCGCATTACATCATCGCTTCTGTTTCAAAATTTTAATAATCGCATATTTTCCTCTCTTTTGTGAAACTCTTTTGTAGTAGATTTAACATGACAAACACTTTGATGAATCACAAACTTGTAACAGTCAAATTTCCAGAGGCCGAACGTGAAGCATTGTTTCGAGACACAAACGTGACACTATTCAGCCATCTGCTGGCCATATTTGTTTTTTTTTTATGTTGTCAAGTCGTGGTGAAGATTTCTCCCCACCCATTCCAATAAAAAAACAAAAAAAACATAGTTGACGTATATTGATGTCGGCAAAACTCTTCATTAGGATTCCCATTGACGACATTTCACGTCAACGATGCTCAAAAAGTCAAGTGTTTGCATTAGCATTGAACTTGCGGCTTTAACCACGAAGCTTTGTGTTGGTTTTAAATGAAAATGTCATTCTCTTGGTTTTATGTTTAGTTTGACCTGAAACTTCAACTGGGAGTGGCATCAAACAGTGTGAATCCTCTTTTTTTTTTTTTCAAATTGGTCACAGCTGCCAAATTACTGCATGTGGTTTAGTGAGTTGAGTTGAGTTGAGAGCCACCGAACAGCCTCCGTATTTCTCTCTGTGTGCGAGACAGCTCCAGCTCCAGAGAGTGACAGCTTCCCTCCTGTGTGTTATTAACATTGCCCAAATGCAACGCTGCCAATCATTCTCCACATCTACCTGCCACACACACACACACACACACACACAGATGCAACACGTTACAAACAATCTGAACAATTTGGTTCAGGATTTTTGTTACATCTGTCCAATTTGTTTTCAAAATTGAGGCAAAATGTCTGACAGCATCATATTGTGGTGGTATTTTTTTTCCCCTCAGTGAGTTTTTAGCTCTGATTTTGTATCATGAAGTGTAACCTGGAACCTGGAAAAGGCGCTTGCGATATTTCCAAGTCGTCTTCTGTACGACTTTGCTGGTATTTACTCATCGCTCGTAAACGTCCCAAAGCGCTCTCATACGGCGGGAAGCTTTTGACATGCTCGGAATTTTAATTCATCACAATGGGGAGCGCTCACTTGATATCATGACATTTATCTTTAATTAAGTCTCTTTCTGCAAATGCATTAGAATGACAATGCGGCTCAGCACATTTTGTGGTGGGGGGGGGGCGTGGAGGGAGGGGAGGGGCGGCGACGATTAAGACATTAAATCCCTCCTTTTTGTTTAGATGAATGTGTTCACTGGCTGTGTACATTTGGATGCATTTTTATTGTGTTTTGATTCACTTATCTAACGCGCTGACAATTCCCACATACCCGTGTGTCCCCTGTGCCTTTTTTTTTTTGTCCTATCCTGATTGCCACCAACACATCTGTCGCCGCAAACGTCGTTACCATAACAACCGTTGTTTTGACGGGCAAGTGCATCTTGTGTGGAGAGTCAATTCCCTAGAAACACACACACACACACGCGCGCACGCACACACACCTTCCATCCAAACGTCGCATGCATCGAAATGTTTCAATGACAGTGTAGGTCAACCGAGTATTGCATCACAATTCAGACATAAAGTCATGCGAAGTTAACTCGCCTTTTTTTCCTCTTTTACACACACAAACGCTGTGAATGATGGCAGTTCATCACAATGTGTGTCAAGAGAAGGGGCTCTAAATCTGCCACGGAGACCATCTGCTCCGAAGACAGCTAATTAGGGAAATATAGTGTGTTTATATCTTCGTCTAAGTTTTATGCTGCAGGAAAACAAGGCGTAATTATGACTTTCAGAGTAAAGTCGCTCACGAAAGACGTAACTTTGTCCGAGTGAACTTGACATTATTTATATCTGAATGTAGGACCTAATTGTAATATGGCCGTCAAGTTAACAAAGTTGTAAAACTCTGCAAAGTCATGAGAAAGTAGTTCTTTATTTCTTTCATTTCTTTTCCAAAGTGTTTTTTTTTTCTCTCGTTAGGGTCACCCCAGTTGACTTTGGGACACACGAAATGACAAAACGTCAAAATGTAGCTAATTTACAAAATATCGGCCTCTGCGCCTTGGTGAAGATCCGGAGCCACTTTCAAGAGACTGTCTGAGACACAATCACGACAAAATTTGATGTCAGCGCCATAAGGTAAGCAGAGCTGCATTGAGTTTGGTTCGATCCCAAAAAATGTGCGTTAGCTAACGGCATTAGCTTGCGACAACCAGCACGTATTTGATTTTTCTGTGAAGTCTTTGTGTATATAAGTAAAAATGATGTTATCGTCTTTACGTCTCCTTTGGACTTCATTTTTCTGTAAGACATGAGAGCCTTGTGACTTCGAAAGTGGCTTTTCAAAAGCTTACAATTGTGAAGTTATTTGTTTTCCGCAAATATTGAACATTTGACCTGAAAAGATAAGCTCAAGCGTACCGGGCTGAATTGAATTTATTGAGTTATATTGTTTGTGGCCATCAGAAGAATTGGGACAAGCCCTTGATGTTTCAAGACACGACGGCTTGTGCCTGCCATTTGGATTCGTGAGGACTTGAAATAACAAAATTTACATTGGCAAATGCAAGGATTTCAATCCGATTTTATTGACAATGTCCGCACGTATCTCACAGCTCGTTCCAAGGAACACATAAAATACAGTAAGAAAGCCGCCGCCTAACTCACTAGTGACTTCATCCCTCCCCCCCGAGTGGGCTTCACATGCACGGCAGACTTCTGCTGCTACAATGACCACATTGTTGTTCGCTTGTCCCACTAAACATGCACTCCAGCTACATTTAGTCGCATTCCCTTAATGAAATCAACAAGTAAACACGAGTTCACTTTGGCTACCTCCTAAATCCAATTGCAAGTTGATTTTTAGGCTCCGTAAACAACACTTGCAGTTATTCAACAACCTCAAACAGCGTTTATGCAAGTTTGATTATTAATATGTGTTTTTCTGAAACAGTCGATCTTTTTAATCCCATTTGTTCCCACATATGCAGCAGCGGCTGCTCGGATAGCGGCAGAAGTCCGTACTTGATGCATTACATTACACCCAACGAAATGATTGCATTTCCGAGGCTTCTGATGAATGCGGCCATTATGAATTTCATGAATATTACTGCGCAAAAAAAAAAAAAAAAGAAGCCGCGCAATGATCTAAAGTCAATCTTTTTTAATGTACCACTCAGCGTGTGCTCAGTGGTGAAGGGCCATGCGGAAATGACCGATGACAATTGCGGAAAAGAATATGCAAACATTTCTAACCTCCAGACTGTTACTGCCCGAAGGGGGAATATTGGCAAAACATTTGGGCCTGACTTTAACTTCAGTTGCACAATCGAGTGAGATGTGTCACAATATTCAGCCTCATGACAATTGGGCCAAATTTGAGCATCTCAATAATCGACACCAAAGCCCATTTATTGGCTGTCCCTAAAGATTATCCTGAACGATTATGCTTTGGTGTGGGTGGTGGAAAGACAAACCTTTTCTCACCAATTTGACTGGAAAACAGTTGGGCCCCATAACACGGGTAAACTAATTTTCTAACTTAAAAAGGAAAAAAATAAATAAATAAATAATAAAACGTGTTGTGCTATTAAAAAAGTACTTAAAAAAAATAAAAATTAACGTAAAAAAAAACACACATTCAAATTTTGTGTTGACTGGTGTCATTTAAAATCTTAAACGTCAATATTTACAATTATGGATATATTTATACATAGAAAAAAAAAAGGGGCACTCTCCTAATCTTCACTAACAACCCAGGCTAGACCTCACTTCTCCCCGATAAAAACAAAAATGTACTGTATTTCAGGCAGTGTAAATCCTTGTAACCGATTCCTAGTTGGATCATTTCGAGGCATCTGGAAGCATCACACGTGAAATCAAGTTTTGTTTTTTGTTTTTTTCAGCAAATAACAGGGGATCTGTTTTCCAAAACAAAACTAATCCACTGAACCACCATTTATTGCAGGGGATATCGTCCACACTTATTCTTGATTGGTAAAAAAAAATGTGGTACAGAGAGACCATAGAATTTTTTTTTTTTTTTTTGTGGTCATGTGGTCTCTAATCTCGTTGCACACGTTGAGTACAATGACAATAAAGGGATTTCTGATTCTGATTTACTTTTATTTAATCACTTGCCGGCTCTCACCCGCTTGCTTGCGAAATGCACATCCAGCTCCCAGTTACTGTAAAACTGACCCAGAAAACAAAAGAGAATTAAACGATCAACAAAACCATGACATTTTTCTCTGCTCGCCCAAAGCGAACGGTAACAAATAAACCTTCAAACGACACTTTTAGCACACATAGAGCAACGACACATACAAACAAAAGTCACAGGCATTAGCGAGGCGTGAATATGCGCGCACTTCTGTAGCCAGCAAGACAACAGGTGTCGTTTTGTCGACCACGCGCACGCCATGGCAACACGACTTTCAACCAACGGATCTCGTTTTTGGTGTCAAATGACGAGCCGAAAGCAGACGGCCCTTAAATCCTGCTCTTGAGGCTCTTTTTGCACACACGCCCACGCACACATTTGCACCATCTATTCACGCCTCGTGTTGTGTTCGGAGCCAAAAGCTAGCGAGAACAATATCAATTCGCCATGGGAAACTAATGAGTGTCGGACTTGCCCGCGGCCTTCGAGGGTCGCCATCCATTCCGGCGCGCAAACATGCGTCTGTCTTCTGTCTCCTTGCTTGGACCCGCCCGCTCAATGCCGTGCCATATGGCCTCCACACGGGACCCCTCAGGGCCTTTTCGGAAGGGTCCCCCTGCGGTCCTGACATTGTGCGAGCAGATCGGGCTCACTCGAGCAAGGCCAAAGAGGGACTGACTCGGATACTGGAGGAAGTAGCAACGGTCGTCTTGAAAGGAGACGAGAGAAAAGATCGAGACTCTTCTCATTTGTTGACATTTCCTTGAATCAAAACGACTTCTTTGGTTTGGACTTTTCAGAAATAGCAAGGGAATTATATTTCATATCTCAAGTATTATTAAAGAGTTTACCAGCATTTCTCTCGCGCCCAAATTCAACTCGGATGGGCTCCATCACACCCGCCACCCAAATGAGGACAAGCGCTATCGAACGCGGATGGATGGACGGCAACGAGAAAGGAAAATGAAAAGAGCAGCAAGTGGATATGGAATTTGTGGGAAAAGCGAGAAGAAGCTGATTTGAGGGGAGAAAGATCTATTCACATGCAGAAAATGAGCAGGAGATGAGCCAAGATGAATTATGAGAGAGGGGGGGGATGAGTAGAAGAGGGGGAAATGGAGTGAGAGAAAGTGAAGAGGCCAGCTGCGGTGAGAATGGAGGATGTCTGGTCTCGGCTGTTGTGTGATGGGGCGTGTCCGCTCCGCAGCCAGACTTCTTTCTGCCTCTTGTCCTGCTCCCTCTGTGCTCTTTGTGCCGCGTTCTATTCACTCCGCGCCGCTGACAAGCGTTGGCCCAAAGAGGAAAGTAGATCTTACGTTCAGTACCGACAGCTGTTTGGGATGGAGTCTTACTGTGAGATGCTCGGCGCACGTCACCGTCTTACAAAGCGCCGTACACTCAGGCATATTTTTTTTTTTTTTAGATTTGAACCAGTTCTCAAAATGTGAGCGACCATGACAAGGGAAAAATGTGTTTTTACTGCTCAGGTAGTTTCCGGTGTGCTCGAGACGACAAAGTCAGCACACCTCACAGGTTTAACGATATCTCCACTCGGGTCAGACCATATAAAAGTTTCTGAGGCATGTGCCAATTTTGATATTTGGCCCAAAAAAAATTTCGATAACCGATTAATCGACCCAGACCTTTTTTTGGGGTAACCTAACACAACAACAAGGATATGAAATACAGGAAAAATTTGTTTTACAATACTTTATCCTTTGAAATTTGTTTGAGTATAAAAATATGAAAAAAAAAAATAGGACGAAGGAAATTTAGCTTTGGCAATAGACAAGCTAAGACAGTGGTCCCGAACCTTTTTTTCGCCATCGCAAAATTTTGCGGCCTGCCAACGAGGTTGTGCTCGCCACATATTGTGCTAAGCGGGCTTCGCATTTTGCTAGCTTGTGGGATTCAAATTCGGTTAATGCGACCTTGAAGATTAGCAATTTGACATGCGTCACAAATCCGATTTAACGTGAAGTTTTTAACTTTCCCAAATAAAATATTTTTCGGCCTCAAATAATAAATGCAGCAGAAGTACGGCAAGATTTTTTTAACACCACTGATGTACAATCCATAAGCAGCATAATGCAGGAAGTTACTAGCAAAATATGATTTCTGCATGAATCCATTTAACATGAAATGAGCCTCTGAGAAGATTGAGATGCAATTCACACAGAAGTGAAGTGTTTATGTCATGAACTCTTTTCTCAGGTCAGTGCAGCACCAGAATGGACCTGAACGTGGTAATCCCTTTGAGCGGACAGGAGATCCATATATGGAAGTGAGGCAAAAGGGAGGCGTGGCAACTCATTTGAAACTTGACATAGCAGAACCACACAATTACACCGAGCCTGAGAACAAAGAAGACAGCAGCCAGACTGTTTCAGTCAGCGACGCACATGCAATCAAAATTGTGGGATGATTTTCACATCTTACTACAAGATCAATATTTGCCACGACGTAGCGAGCCGTTTTAATAACTGTATAAAATACAGGGGAATTGAAGGGGGATACAGGGAATCCAGTGTAATTCCTGACATATTGATTATCTACTGTACATATTCTCCTGAGAAATTAAAAATAAATGAAACATCAGGCAAGCCCCATAATTCTTCCATAATGTGCACAATACACCAATACAAACAATACTTTTTTTGTGATGCAAATTATTGTATTTTTTTTTTTTTACACATGCAGTGCTTAAAAAAATTATTGAATCCATGAACACAAAGGAATTGAAGGAAAAAAAAAAGAATAAATGTTTGTATTTCTTCTTGCTTTTAACCGTCTTGTGTTTGTTACAGCTCCAACTGTTGTGAAATGCGCTACATAAATAAAGTTGTATTGTATTGTTGCTTTGCAACACCAAAAATGTTCATTGGTCAACGTGTATACTCTTGATAATTAATTAATATTAATTAAAAAAAAAATCACATTTTGACATTAACAAATATCTGAGCTTTCCAAACTCAATTTCACCAAGTAGACAACGTGAGGAAATGCGATTGCAAACCTTTAAACAACTCGTATTCACTCACAGTCATTAGCAACACGTCACATAATCCCCGGCATATATTCCTTATCCTCCTCCTGAAAAATGCGCAATGTTACTGCGGTTTGTGATGGTGTGGTGTGCAAATGTATATAAATATACTGCCCCCTGGTGGCCAACACACGCACAGCAGACACACAATTGACACCTATTGAATTAAATGTTCAAATTCTTTCCGCTCTATTTAATTATTGCAGAAAGGTAGAAATTGACAAAATGTTCATGATTGTATTTGTCGCTTGCAGTTACATTCTGAGAGCTGTTCCGAAGATTTTCATTAAATTCAACGAGTTTCACGTGAAGAACAGCTCTCAGTACGATGCTCTTCTATGATTGTCGGCATATTTTACACGACTGCCTTCCTCTCAACGTGTTCGCGTCTGCCGTAAGATTGTAAATGTTTCACGAGCTCATGTGATCAACATCCGTCACGCTGACACATGATTATTGGAGGCGAGCATACAAGATCGGTCATTACATTGCATTACTGAACACCTAATGGACACGCGGCTCGCCTTTAAGCACGAGTCTGTCACACACACATATACACTCGCACACACACTGCATGCGCTCCACACTTTCAATCAGTAGGACTCATTAGCCTTCACATTCACTTCATCAATCTTTCACTCGCTTTATTTTCCTCCACTCACATTTGCCTTTGCGACCATTCTGTCATTCCCCAAAACAACTTCTCATTTCTAAACATGGCCACACTTTTGCCTTGCTGTCATCATTCATTCATCCGTCTGGGTCTCCATCTTCCTGCTCCACACCCAAGTAAATTTAGTTTGGTGTCCATTGAGCTGGATGGCGCCCGCAGCTGTGTGCGCGCTGACAAATGACACAATATTGAGCCTCCGCCGCACTGCCAGCGAGATGGAGGCGGCTCATAAAAGAACGACGGAAGGTTTCGCTTAGTCTATCGGGAGACACTGACGGAGACCAAGACAGAAAGAGAAATCATTTCTACTTAAGATGATGACAATCGACACTGACTGGCAGAAGACTATTAACGCCGTCTATTAGGCGGTGGGCTGTCATTTACATATTTTTTGGAATAATATGAAAAAATGTCCCCCATCCATCCATTTTCATCCTCATTCAGATCCAGGATGAGCTGGAGCCGATCCTGGTTGACGTTGGGGGAAGGGCGGAGTTCACCCATCACTAGTTGGCAGTCCATTGGAGGGCACATTTCGACAAACTAAAATTCACATTATCAGCGATGGACAATTTAGTCTTTAGCATCTTAATATGTATGATATTAGAAGTCATTGACGATTTCTATTTTTAGGGCATAACAAGAAAAGATAATCAAGCAATAAATACACCTGTTTCATGGCAGTCTAATGCTCATGTGATCTGAACATCATGAATGTAAAGCCAAAAATCATAGCAGCTTATATTTTGCTTTGTTAAACCTACCACTGTTGTTTATGAGTAGACCTGCCATCTGATTATTATTATTATTATTAATTAATTTATTTATTTATTTGTACTTTTTTAGGAGTGCATCGTCTATGAGTTACAGCTCACTTGGGGCGTGTGTTATTTTGTTGCATTTTACCTTTACTTTATATATTGTATGTACAATTTATCGCGTGTGCATGTATGTGTGCGTGTGTGAGTTCCCTGTCAGTTTTTTTTCTTCTTTTTGTTAAAATAGCCAAAACGGATAAGTATACTTGACTGATTGTTTTTTTTTTTTTTTGTTTTTTTGTCATTGCGGTTTTGAAAAGTAATAAAAAAAAGACATTTGAAATAAATAAATGTTGCTTTGTTGAGAGGACCCATCTGAGTAAGCCCAAATAAAGTTTGGATGTTCTTGTTGTCTTTTTCCTGATGTTGTTTTGCCTTTTGAAAGCTTTGTGCTAACACTAATTCATATTGCACATTTTGCACTCACATTTTCTACAAGGACAAGATAGAGCTTAAATAAAGTGAACATTAATGATTCTGAATTCTACAAGGAGAAACTCCGCACAGAGTGGCCTGAGCTGAAATTCGAACCCAGAACGTCTGTGAAGCAAACCCCGTGCTATAAAAGTGCAATCCTAAACAAAATAATTTCAAAGTATTGGCGAGAGCACAGACAAGACTGTGTGTGCATCACTAACAAGGTAGCTTCCCTGGAACATGAACACCGTGGAGCAATCATATAAGCGTCGACTGAAAGGCTAATCACTGGAAAAGATGCTGTCTCCTCGGAATGTTAGCTTCTCTTTAATTGTGTTCAGGTAAAAAAAAAAATAAAAATAGCACCTCAAATTGCCACTTAGAGTGAGGGAAAAAGTGCATGTATGACTATGTCACAGCCAAAGTCATGCATTGCCTTGATTACTTTTTGAAATGGAAGTGTCAATTCACATGCGTGCACTCATGAAGGGAGTCATCTGTCATCCGCCCGTCAGCTCATGAATTATTCAGTCTGCCAGTCACCGAGGTAATGTGCCCCACGTCGCCCTGAGCAGCATTGCGAAATAAAACAAAAAATAGACACGCTGTCAGACGCACACAGGAAGCAAAAGCAATAACTTTGCGGTGAGCACAGAATACATTTTGTATCATTTGATGCTGTGTTTGCAAAACAGTGGCAACCATTACACTCACTGATGATGATGATGATGATGATGATGAATGGCTTTTTTTTCGAGATGTTCGATACCACTTTTCGTATTCACTCCCGAGTACTCATCGATACAGAGTACCAACTCCACCTGGTGCTTTGAATGCACGTGATGATTCGCTGCAGTCAAAACACTGCTCTGCAGCGCCAACTACTGGCGAGGAGGACTTATTCTCTCTGTAAATTTTTGGTTGCCGATGTCAAGCACGTCTGCTTGTCAGTTGTGAGTTTCCAGCTCACCCGCAAACCAGAGAAGGACAAGCGCTCGAGAAAGTGGATGGATCAAGTTTTTGTCGTTTTTCTGGCCACTTGTTACACTTTATTCAATCAGACCAATCAAAACATTTCTTCACTATATGTCAGTTGCATTTTACTTCGAAAAAAAATGTTGCAGAAATCAAATGTTTGAAGAGATATAGACAAAAAGGTTGCTTCTTTTTTTTTTTTTAATCTGGAACTTGTTGGTTTTCAACAAAGCATTGTATTGAGAATAAATTCAATGCTGTGTCATTTGTTCAAATTGTTGCTTCATATTGTTGTATTTAAATAACAAAATGCACAGAGCTCTGTGTAATGGATGAAAAGAAAATAGCTAATTACTTTTCAATGAATGGTCGAATGGCAGATAGTTGTATTGTACCCGTGCTGTACCCGCTTTAATTAACTCTTTTTAAGCATCTGACAGCGGTGTTTTTTTCCCCTCCAATTTAAGACGGGAAACATGTTCAAGGCTCTTTTAGCGTGACGTTAAATGAACTGTGGCGCTTCAGCGGTTGAACACAGAGACGCTAGTCAGCATTTGCAAAACATAGCGAATAGCGGGGGCTCATTGGAGCAGCTAATGTGCTACTCTTGATGTCTGAACTTGACCTTTTTCACAGTTTTCACTATGCTCACACTTGGCTAATAGCTCAAAAAGCCAAAGAATGCAAGAAAAAAAAAATCAAGTGAACACAAGACACACCTAATTAATCACATGCTTCTCATGGAACACAGCTATGAAATATTTTTCTTGATTGGGATTGTACTCATGAAATTGACATGGAAAAGGTGGAGTAATTGAGTTTTTATTGTCGTGGATTAAAAATGTACGCACAAAAAGTTTTATCTTGTTCATTTTTATTCCCAAAAATTTTTTGCAACAGCAACTCAGTTTTTTTTTTTAATCCATCCATCCATACCTGTTTGGTAGGGATAATATAGGTAGGGTTCAAAGCAGCAAAAAGTTTACTGAATGCCCTGTCCTCTACAATAATCTTGGAGGACTATGTCAACTAATGTATTAACCACATCACTCCATGTAATCATTAGAAAATTAAATATTGAATCAAACTTGTGTTGGGGAAAAAAAACAAACACAGATGATTATAGTATCTTTGTCTAAGCTACATTTTCATAACACACTGAGCATCACTGACATATAATAAATATGGCCTCCTTGCATCAGTCGCTGTACAACAACAAAAATATTTAAATAGGTTGAGTAATGTTACACCCAAACCAAACCGGTTAAACCTATAAAATCTAAAAAAAAATAATTATTGAAACTTCATAAAAAAATGCATAATTTCTATGGTTTCTATGGCTTTACATGCAGGTTACAGTATTTTTGATTGATGTTAGGATGAGCGTTCCTTAAAAAAAAAAAAAATCTTCCTTGACCTAGATAGTTTAACAACCCCTGCACTGTTATCTTTCGAAAGACAGTAGTGTGTGTGTGTGTGTGATTACTGCTTATCAGTGGAGTTAAAATTGGTGTTAGTAGGTTACACTTTCAGCAAACAGCAAGCTCAAGAGACCTGAATTGACATGTTTCCTTCCGGTTGTAGGGGTGTTCGCACAATGTGTGTGCGTGTGTGCACGTGTGTGCGGTTTTTTTGGACACCTGAGTGTAGATTAGTGTGTTATTCTGTCAGGGGAAGCGTGAGAATGAGGCCAGTCACCTAAGGAAGAGGAAACGGAGAAATGAAGAAGTGATGAATAATTAAGGAGTGATGAAAAGAAGAAGAAGAAGAAAGAAAGAAAGAGGAGAATAAAATGCTGATGCAGTGAGAGATCATTGATAATGGCCTTGGAAGCTAATTAGCGGGCTTGAACCAAACTTTGACACAAACACACTCACACACACACACACACAGACTGAGTGCGGTTGTAGCCAGTTAATTATAAAGCACGCAAAAAAATGGGACAGTTGATTGGGGACGCGCATTGCGTGGATATTAAAAAATAAACAATCCCTTTTGTAGTGCTGCAACAATGTGTAATGATTGTGCCGACAAATAAAAACTTGAAAATCATTTGCTTATTAGTCATGGGCTGATAAATGCAGATCAGCGTCCATGCTGTTGCCATGGCAACCCCCAACCTGCATTTCGGAGGACCAGTGATGGAAAATGTATTTACAATCATGAATTAATTTCTGTGCATTTTTATGTACATATTTGTGGAAGACAACCAATCATATTATGGATTTATAGCAAAAAAACAAAACTACTATGCTACTTTTTGGGAAGTTAAAAACTGCATAAATTGAAGTTAGTTTTGCATGAGCAATTTGCACCTGTTTTGACGAATTGTGTTATTGAGTGGTTGTTTGTCTTTACATGCTCTGCGATTGGCCGGCAGTTGACCTATCCAGGGTGTTCTTTATCTACCGCCCCAAAGTTTGTCATTGGCTGCAACTCACCTACTACTCTAAGGCAAGCACTATCGTAAAAAGTTGGCAGGATGATTAGCTTAGCTTACGTCGCTTTTGACCTTGGCTTTGCTCATCAGGAGAGCATTTTGTGTCAATCCCTGACAAGACAATATGTGCCACATTTCAGCCATCAAAGGCGTTATCATCCCGGTCCCATTAATACGCTCACACTTCTGAACTAATCAGCAGCATCGTGTGTGTGTGTGAGTGTATTTATTTCATGGCCATGTGTTAATGAGGAGCTAAGGTTTCACAGCTCCATTAAAACATGACATTTGATCCTTGGCCATTTCGTGGAAACAAATATCACAACGCCTCCACAAAACAAGAAGGTGACGGTGAAAAATTCTCCAGGGAAACTATTTAAAAAGTAATGAGATATTACATGATAATTACAAAATAATAAACCATAAAAATATTACAGGAAACATTACAGTTCCAGATTTTTGCAGATTTATTTTTTTGTTTGTTTGTTTTAAAGAGGCAGACTGTTTCAAGTAAGTGAGCCAGCCCTCACCCAGCTGGACCAATGGAGGGTACCGCTTCTCTTAAAGCTCAAGATGGCTGCACTTAAGAGCTTGAAATCACATAAAGACAAAACACAGATTCTATTTTCCCAGAGGCAGCATTTGATCATTAAGCTACTCTTGTCAATTAGCATGCAGATTCATGCATGTGGCGCATGAAGCAAACTCAATAACTTCCCGCCGCATTGACCACTTCACTTCTTATCAACAATGTGAGAAGCAAACGCTGTTAGCTCCTGCTAATTGGTGGATTGAAGAAAATAAAATAGAGCTCTGCTTACCTTTTGGATTTGGAGACTGGCTGTGGCTTGAAAGCTTACACCAAAAAGCGACACACAAACACACACGCACACCGACTATTAACTTGACATAAACATCCATGTGAATCCCATCTGGAGTTGTTTAGCCTTTATTAAATAATAATAACATTAAAAAAAAGACATTTCTCTGTACAAATTCTACAAACAACAGTTTGCGTTTACTGGCCAGTGCCGTGTGTGTCCATCGAGACAAAGGAGGTAATACTATTGGCGCCCCAGAGAGAAAACGCTTGGTCTCCACATATACGTATTCCATCGTTACTCATGTTAGAGAACGAGAGAGAGAGAACGAGAGAGATGTATGCTCCAAGGCACTTGGAAAGCAGTCCAATAAACACACTTGTTCCATCTTTCTGCATGCATGTCGCGACAAGGGACAAACACAATGGAGACGCTTCAGCCTCCAAATAGCTCATTAGCATATTCCCAAAGGACAAGCCAAAATAGTTCCCGTCTCAATCTTCCTTTGCTGTGGTCGAGCAGATGTCCACCTCGTCACCTGCCAGATTACTTTGCACCTGTATCTCATTGGATGGGTTAACCGCCCGGTTGTCATATATGCACGCTGCATTTTTCACATTGCAGGAAATGAAATATTGACCAGCGCAATTACTTTCTGCTGCTCATCATGAAATGTGTCTTACTTTGAAATGTGTTGTGATAGTAAAGCGCGGCCGACGTGAAGAGACGCTGAGAGTGGAATGGGAAATGCCAAGTGCTGCCTTCAAGTCAATGCCAAGATTCAGTTTGATTGGGTGGACAAACTTTAGGTTCTTGTGGGCCGCATTTGAATTTGAAAATATTTGAAAACATTTGAAGACGAGGTTAAAAAAAAAAAAATTAAACGGCTATGTAAACGATTAGTATACTTATTATTTAATTAAAAATAATAAAATTTCTTTTTAATTAAAAATCTTCATTTCATCATTCACAAGGAATATATTGACAATATTTAATTAGATGAATACAATTTTAAAGCGTAGAAATAATGCGTAAATACGTTTTAATTCACCAAATTTAGAGAAAACCCAGGCTAGGTAATTCACCGGACCCGAACCCAATAGAGTATGTATTTCACCAAGAGGCTGCAGTAAAGACCAGAAAAAGCATTTCAACTGAAGAATAGAACATCCTTGTGAATTCAGACGGTCGCAAGCTTGATGCCGTTATTGCCACCAAATCTTAACTCCTTTACTACCATTGACGGCTAAAGACGTCAAACATCCATTTTTTCTTTTTTTTTACTCGGCTGAGTGAATTCAATAACGTCCATTCCAAGACTTTTCTTACTTGAAAAGTGGGTGGCTTCAAACAAAACATGCTCTGTCCCGATTTGTTGAAAACATCTTTTTCGTACACGGAAATCTGACATGAAGGAAAACTGTTTGTTCAGCTATTGTTCCGTTTCTTTTAAGATGAGGTATAGGATAATTAGTGACAAAGGTTTTTTTTTTTTCCTCCAGCATGTAAACATGACATCATCTCTTCGTCTGACTCTATCTTGCCGTCCACCTGTCCACCCTGCACTGGCCCTCCATGATGGCTGTCCTCCGATACAGCGGTTTCTGAAATTAGCTTAAGGCTCGATTGTGTGTCCAAGAAAGCATCCGTTCTCCTCTTCCTTGTCCCGCTTTTTGACCCTCTTTGCCTTAAAGGGCATCGAGCAATTCCTTCCCGCACGGACACACAGCTCTTTGGCAATCCATAGGTTGCAATAAAAACCATCGTAGACATTTAGTTCACACAGTGTCATCATACAGTCTGAAAAACAAAAATATACATATACTGTATATATAGTATATAGACAAACTATAGAATCTAAAGCACAACTCCGTAACATCGTGTTAGATTTTAGACTTTCCATCTGTTTCCCATTTAATGTCATGGAAAATGTGCCAAGTTAAGACCAAAGAAATTCCAACACAATTCTAAATAAAGTCTAAAAAAAATGCTCCACAAACTCCACCTTTCCCTCCAAGCCTAAAACTGAACAAAAACAGTCACCGTTACTCTTCTATGCCACTGGTTTCACAACGCGCACACCGAGGGCGGAAAGCAAGCCTATGGCAAGCGAATGGACTTTTTAAAACATACAAAACTCATACGGAAAATTGAACAACAAAAAAAAAAAATTCCTTATAAAGTCATGTCTCTTCATTGGATATCTGTTAAAAGTTCTTTCGGAGAAAGGCATTCGCTTGATATGTGTTGATTCCGGTACTCACTTTGAAAGGTGTTTACAGAGTTCAAAAGTGACACTTGAACTTTGAGCATGCCATCTCTTTTGTCCACTTTCCATTCTTGGACTTTGATTTGCCTCTTCATTTGGTGCTAAGACATGGCGTACCCACTCAGAGGGACCTTTGGAACCTGCCCTATCAGGCCTCAATCTTCAGATTGTCACGGGTGCTCATGTCCAGCTTCATCTTCGCTTCTTTCCAGTGGGTGATTATTCAAAGATAACGTCTGTCGGTCATTTTCATTCCTTCATTCATTCATCAAAAGCAAGCAGGCGCTCTCCTACAGGCGGAGGAGATGCGGGGGTGTAGACGGCGAGGTTTACACCGCCCCGAGCGTTTAAGGTTGAATCGCAGTTCTTCCTGGCACACACATCCAAGCCAAGACAAAACACACAGTGCTTCTTTGTCACATTTCTTCATCAGTACTAAAGTCGCAGAGGGAGCCGGTCCGAGGTCTCAGGCTTCCGAGCAGCACCTCTGCTGGTTGATCTTGACTTTGTGCTTGATGCCGTCGTACAGCTCAAAGTTGTAGTTCTCCAGTGTGGTGGAAGATCGCGATGAGAGGCCGCCGTACGAGCACGTGCAGTAGAGCAGCAGTCCGGCGCACACGGCGCCGAGCAGGACGCCCAGAGAGCTCATCACGATAATGGTGAGCAGAATGGGGTCCAGGGTGTACAGCCAAGTGTTGTCCTTGTCCCTTTCCGACACCAGGGTGACGGACGAGGGGTCCACGTTGGCCGAGGCCGGGGTGGAGAAGGAGGAGGGCCAACCGGGAAATAAATATTCTGCAGGAGAAGAGAGCACAGGGAAAATAATCGTTTTATTTTGCTGAATGAACGTTCATGTATTCATAATCAAATCATACAATGAAATGCAATGCACTGTTGGATGCGTCTGCATTTTATTTAAAAAAAAATCATGACTATAGATGGTATGATAAAGAATGACTTCTCAGCCATTTGGTTTACTTGCCAAGATGTTAAAGTAAATGATTTTCATTTATATTGACTTTAAGAATAGAATGTTCTTAAATGGGGAAGTCAACCCCCCCCAAAAAATATTTGCAATATGTGAGTTCTAAACAGCATTCTGATTAGCATTGCGTATGTGGAATATGAATTAAGCAGCAAAATCCAGACGTTTCCAGTCACTCGGGAAGCGGCTATTTTGTCATTTCTCGCGAGTGAAAATGACATCTCAGTTGCTCAGGGCTCAGGTAACGACCAATCACGGCTCGCTTGTTTTCTGAAGCTGAGCCATGATTGGTCATTCGCTGAGCCGTGAGCAACTGCTGATGTCATTTTTAATCGACAGAAGTGACAAAATGGCCGCCCTCTGAGAGGCTTACAAGCAACTGCTTAACTTATATACTAAAAACGCAAACGATAAATCCTCTGAGAGGTATTTATTGAACAATAGAATGTGTTTGCTGTTTTAGTTGGCGTGTGTGTGTTTTCTTTTCACATTTAACTCTATTTGTAATTTCAAAAGTACCAGTGACTATTTCGGTGAAGCGCAATTTCCACACTTTCTCTTTTTTTTTTCTCACCAATTTCTGCTCCTTCTTTGACTTTGCGCCATGTTGTTTATGGTTCACTCAAATATGTGGCGCCTTAAAATTGTTTCACAATGACGGATTTGCAGTTTTTCCGTCGCAGTAAATTGGTAAATATTAAAGAGTCAGTCGCAAAGTGTACGAATGTGATTCAACGACTGTCATTCGTTTGTGATTGTTCAGTTTGGGCGCATTTACTGAGTGTGGGGTGGGCCTAATTGCGCCGATTTGTCGTAGCTGAGGTGCCTCAAGCACAATTTTTGGGGGTTTTGTTTAAATCTCAATACTTGGAGTAAGTATTCCTTTGAGAGATTTTTTTGTGAGTACATTTGCACATATTTTATCATTTGGAGCCAAATTTAGCTCAATGGAAAAAAATTGTTCTGACATAACAATCCAGCAGATACGCCCAGCAGCTGTGAGCGGGAGTCGGATGTGCCTGTCACGAAACACAAACTTGCTGTGTTCCGTCACACTTTCACATTCATTTCCTGTCTGTCAGTGTCACTTGTCTTTCTTTCTTGTCGAGAACTCGAGGCAGAGCCACAGGCATGTGTCGGCCCGCTCAGCTTTCTGGCTTTGACTTCAAACAGCTTGTATGGCCTCAGGTGGAGAACAGCGCATTTGAAAAGCTCACCTTCATTCACAGACGGCTTGTTGAAGTCGGGATCTTTTCCGAAATCCATCGGCCGGGGATCTGTACGAACACAAGAGAGCAGTCGTATCATTTAGCAGCAATGACAGTCAGCATAAAAAAAAAATCTGCATCATCACGCAAGCAACATTTGTAGATTCGATTCTAAGAACGTAAAGAGATGAGATTCGATTAGGTGGCATATGCTCAGTGTGTCATGGGAACGAAAGCAGCCATGATTACCAAACATTAACCAGAATAAAGAAAACGAGTTCTATTGCGTGATAAGCGTCACTCGTCATAGTTACAACAACAAAAAAAAAAAAACACAACCAATTGTTGCATGAGCTTGAAAAGAGAGGCACGTAAAACTCTTTAATAGAAAAATATGACTTTAATTATCTTCACACAGACATGAATCTCAACACAAGCGTATTGGTGAGGCAGTTTTAAAGCTCACTTGTACTTCAGTTTTAAGAAAAGTCAAATGCAAACTCCAAGACAGACAGAAAAAAAAAAGTGTTTCAGACGTGCGGCTGATAATCACTCAATGAAAAGCCAAAGAGATATTTAAACGATACCTACAGGTTATGAGGTATGAAAAAAAAAACAGAGCTTCATTTCCATCGACACCGCACAGTAAGATAAGATCTTTGCCACTTTTCAGACAAGATTCAAATGTTATCCAACAAGTAGAAATTTGTAACAAAGCTCACTACTTTATCATTCAGCAAAAAAAAAAGTATGAATGGAAAAAAATGGAAAAAAAAAACCTATCAATCCTCATTCATAATGTCACATATTCAAACTCAGGATGTGGAGATTTGTCTACAATTGCATTTCAGCGCCTTTCTTCAAGTGGGAGAGTGAAAATTGATTGCCGCCAAGCAGGAAATCAAAAAGACGTTAATAAAGTCTTGTTAACGGCGGAGAGTGAGTGGAAAGTGGCGAGCAGTAAACAGAAGAGCACGCTTCCTGACGCCCACTGATGAATGGCTTTTGCTCAAGTATGCGCACACCGCTACATTATTCACCCTGGGAGACTTCCAATCAATCGCCTCTTTTCAATCATCATCTCAACTCGTCTCTTTCTTTAAAACAAAGTCATTTTAAGACGAGACAATACGTAACTGTTCATGCACAACAAGAGAGAGAGTTCATCTCATTGTTCCGATCAACCTTAAAAATGTCTTTTACGGTGTGTAGATGTCATATACCCCCAATTGATTCAAAAAGGGACTGATGTAACTTTTTGGGTTGTTTATTTGGGTTATTTCTGAGGGCAGAGTGGCTTTTCTGTGGGTTTTATTTAGGCATTATCAAGAACATTGTCGGTGCATTAATTTTGCCTAAAATCAAAAATGTTTTATTCATTTTTCTAAATTGATTGAAATAATCGGTTCATGTACTAAACATTAAAAATAAAATAATAACAGCATTTTTTCTGAATAGACTGTACAATTAACAATATTATTTATTTTATGAAATTACTATTATCATACATTATATTTTAAGACATTACAGATTATATTTTCATATATCAGGCTACATTATAGTATATTACAAATTAATTATAAATATACAATTAAATGAGAGTGAAGTCCAATAATTTATATAATCTGACATATTTTAGATACATATTTTATCTTTTTTTTTTTTTTTTAAAACCTTCCGCCGCTTAAAAAAAAAAAATCAAATGGGGCATAAAAGTACGGCCCACTGCTGCTGTAGCTCAACTACTTGATCAGAATATTTCATGTAAAACCAAAAGAAAGAAAGAAAAAAATTGTTAGTGCCTTTTTTTCTTTTTTTGGGTGGGAATGAAAAATTAAAAGTAGCCAGATACATGCATACTAAATATTTCAAAAATGAGTAAAACGCTCAGATAGACAGACCTAATACCCAAAGCATGTCAAAGCTCCTAAAATTTCCCAAATATAAAAAAAAAAAATACTCAATTTGTAAAACAAGAAACCATCAACAAAGCGCAGCACTAACACGTATCTTTTAAGTGAAAGTCAACCCAAAACAATCCTTTGCAATAAAATGTTCTATGTGCCTTTAATAGTCCAAACATGGCATTCTGATTAATATCACATTTGTGGAATATGAGTTTAGCAGCAAAATCCATCTGTTTTTTTGTCCATTTTAGGGGCGGCCATTTTGTCACATCTGTCAACTGAAAATAACATCACAGTTGCTCAGGGTTCAGGTCACAACCAATCACAGCTAACCTGTGTTCTGAAGCTGATCCATGATTGGTCGTTGGCTGAGCCCTGAGCAACTGTGATGTCACTTTCACTCGAGTGAATGTGACAAAATGGCCGCCCCGAGATGGACAGAAACGGACATGAACAGAACTGATATTCCACAAACGCGATATTAATCTGAATGCTGTGTTTGGAGGCACATAGAAAAATTTGGGGGGGTTGACTTCCCCTTTAAGTGAGTATCCTGAATAAATTGTACGGACGATTTCTGTACTTTCTCTTTTAAATACCAGTTGTTGCTTGTGGATTGTTCCAAAACGAACTTCAGTGTGGACTCGCTACTATAATAGAGAGCACGTAGAAATGGGGGCACAGTCGTAGTCTTCCAGTAGTTACAGTAAAATTGCAAAGCGAAGCTGTTCGGACACGCTTTGGGCGACTGTTGAATGCTCGCTAATGATGGCTTTTAAAAGCCCGCAGGCTTCCATCCACCCTGAGCGCACTCCACTTCGCGCTGTGGAACGAGATTAAAGCTCCCTGCAGCTCCAATTAGTCAAGACAGAATAATAGAATAAGATGAGAACGTGTATCCAGCAAATGGCTGTTTGGCACACACAGCAGTGGGCTGCGTGAAGAGGAAGAGAACTCGGCTGGTTTGAGGGTCACAAACGCCTACGGCTGTGTTTTTTTTTTTTTTTTTTTAAATAAAAGCAATCAGCTCCATTACCAAATGAGAAATATTAAAGCACTTCAGTGGTCAAAAAAGGGGAAAGATTGATTTAAAAAGGCAATGAAAAATGGCAGAGCATTTACTAAACCTTGCAAAAAAAAAAAAAAAAAAGTTGAACGCAGGAAAACGAAAAGTGCACGGCTAAGCCAACATAAATATGGCCCATATATCATTCCTCCATTTGAATTTCAGACCACTATTGATCAGAGCTGCTCAAAGGCTATATTATGTGTAAATCATCGGCGGGTCGATGGAGCAATCTGAAAAGATGCAGGCTAACATGGCAGAAAAATCCAAATAACTCAAATGCATGTTGAGTCAAGCACAAAACAGAATTCTTATGAGACAAAACTGGCCCAAGCAGGATGCGCATTGTGTGACACCAAGTAAAATCTTGATTCAATGAGCTACATTTAATAGCGGCGGTGTGTTGCTGGAGTGTGAGCGTGGACGGTGTGTGTCTTTTTATGGGCTTTTGTGTTTCAAACAAGCTGCCCTCTTCTTTCAGCTTTTTCCTTTTGTCAGTCCAAACCTCAACCTGCTTCCCTGTTAGCCCTCTTATCCATAAAAAAAAAAAAATCAGGAAGGAAAAAAAAAAAATCTATCTTTAGAAAGCACAAAGAGCAGTTTCTCTTCTGCTTTCATCTCTGGGCTCATTCTTTGGAGGAAAAGCCATCTCTCTTAATGGGCCCTTCGTCGCTGAGAGATTTTTGCCTCTCATTTTCTCTCCTGTGTTTTATACGGCAAGGATTTGCAGCACAGGAGGAAGGAGCGGAATAAGAACGAGGAAGGTTTAATAAAAAGGCCGAGGGATTCAAGCATGAACATAATGACGTGGGGAGAAAACACAAAACGGGGTGGCGCGTAGCTGGAAAGGCCTGAAAAGCGTCCGGACAACTATTGAGGAAGAAAAACACATTTCAATACAAACAGAAGGTTTTTAAAAACTAAAACAAAAATCTCGGATTAAAGAGGAACATGAGCAGTTTCAACCTTTGACCTCAACTCAAGCATTTTAAGACTTTCTAGAGAAGACGTATCAGCACGCAAGCGCAGTATTGTGACCATTCCTGTTCGGTCAGTCGAAATAAATTTTGAGTTTTAAATGAAACATATCCAAATCATCAAAAACTTTGCTGAAAGTGTCGGACTCTCATTGTAGAAATGTGATTGAAAATGAAAATAAATGATAAAAACACCACACATGAATGCACATTCGCAATCAAGCCATTTCTTTAAAGGAATAAACTCAAGCGAATGCTGTGATCCTTTGAAAAAAAAAAAAAAAAAATGTGACGTTCAACCTCGATTGCTACCAATAACCTAAAAAGAAAATGACAGGTATTTGTTAAAAATTTTGGTTGATTGTTCAACAAAATAAATTTGAAGGATTGACATTTGCATTTGCAAATCATGCCCAAATGTAACTTTACAGCGTGTATAATAATTATTCAGAAGTTAAAAAAAAAAAAAAAAACTGCAGGCGTTAATATACATAAAAAATATTTCGGCATCAACAAAGTTATAAAGGCTATAAGGCTTTGTGTTGGCTTGGTCTGACCGAATGAATAAAAAAAGCAAAACGTTTTGCCCTTTGCCAACCAATCCATCAAGCTAACAACTATTTGTAAATGCGGAGCCTCACGCAGTCAAACATGTGTTGAATTTTCACTTCATTCAACCATCAAAGATACAGACACAGGCATTAAGGATTCAGGCAAACGTTCATGAAACAACGAGGCACGACTTTTAAGACATCAAAAGGTCCGTTTTTTTTTTTTTTTTTAATCATATTAAAAACGCATATCGAGGCGGTGTTTTTTTTTTTTTTTCATGTGCTGTAATGTGTTTGTCGTGCATATGTTTGGGACATTTTGTTTGTAATCCGCAGTAGTGCTGTGAAAAAAGATAATACATTTGGAGCCTGTCAACCCATCGCGAAAACCGTTTTAGCCGATCGGAGGCCTGAGCAGAGTCAGTTGCAGAAAAAGGCACAAGAACGCAACAAAGGGAGGGAAATGGGAACAATATGTGACACTTTGGGCCAATATTCCCACATGAACAAAAAATAAATAAATTAATAAAATGAATAACACATTGACATCATCCAAAAGGCGGTTTCCCACATCTAAATGATGATGAAAACTTTTGAACATCCAAAACAAAAAAACAAACAAACACATCGACTCCACATACAGACAATGTCATCATTCACTGCTCAAAAGTTTGCTGATTCTTTTTCTTGGCTTCATCCCTTCCTTTTTTTTTTTTTGTCTCTCACAATCACCAGCTTCTTCTCATCCCCCAGGAAAAAAAAAGTATTTCCATGTAGTACGTGGAACCAGGACAGGTTCCGATTTGTCAGGCAGGGTCCATGCTACAGATCAAAGACGTATCCTGTTGGGAATTCCTCTGAAGAAAACAAAAAAACAAGAGCAATAAGAACAAAATGTGTCCCGTGGTGTGCTCCATTTCAGGTTGATGAACAGTAGCTCAGGCCAGGATAGTCAAAAGACGCTCTCAGTGGATGCGGGCCATTAAAAGTCACCTCAAGTCCGACTATTGTCGCAGTGCCAAGCAGCAAGTGGGAATGAAGACGCATCCCCATCAGTCCGTCTGCGTATGGAAATGTCGACTCGGGAAATCCTCGGCAACAGGGCGAGACTCTCTCGTTTCAACACTGGGAAGAATCACAGCAGTCGTCTTTGTCCTGTCCGATGACCAACGTGGTCTCCAGGCTTGGCCCGTTTTGCGCTTGAGGCGGCTTTTGCTTGGCGTTATGGCTGAGATTACAGCTGGAGTTTTGGTTGTAGAAGCAGTTTGGATGCTTTAGCTGCTGACTGTTGTGGTACATCACCGAATGATGGTGGCTACCGCTGGTCTTGGTGGACTCCCAGCGGTGCCGACAGCAGCACAATAGCGCCAGCGCAATTACAGTGAGCAGCAGAAGGAGGGCGCCTCCTCCCGCTAACAGGTAGTACCAGTGGGCGGCAAAGGTCTGCACCGCCACCGTGTCTACAGTGGGCTCCATCCCAGACATGGCACCCCCTGGGGGGCAGGAGGACACATTACTGGTTGGGTCAGTGACGGTGGAAGGCAGGCATGCAGACGACACTGCGGGGGCGGAGGCTTTTAAAAGCGTCCTTGTAGCAATATTTGTTTATTTTGTGTCTTGCCTGCTTTAACAAACAAGACCGACTGTCATTTTTGCTGCGTTTGTTAGCATTTCTAAGCCATGGTACAAATGTACCAACAATCAGGTTGTCGATTCAGCAAAAAGACGGATTATCTGAGGTCTCTAAAAAAATATCCTGCGTGACTCTCGCAAATCGAGGAGGTCAAAAATTATTCAGAACAAATAAATGACAAGGGGAAGAGTTAGCAAGAGCAATGTAGCTAAGCTAACTGTAGCTAACCGGGGAGCATTGTGCACTGGCTCACTCGGAGGGTTATTAAAATGTGTATTTCGGTAATTCAGAGTGCAGCGTATATGCTTCATTGCGACATATTTTCAATTGTTATGATAATTTTTTTGAAAGCGTGAATTCAAGCAATGCAAGGGTAAAACGGACAAAGTGAGGTTGGTTGGTTGACTCAAAGAAAAGACATTTTAATTTGTAATCTTGAGTCTTTCACCTTCTGAGACGAGCAAAAAAAAATCTTTCTGAATATTTTTTATATATATTTGGAATAAGTGCTTCATTGTTGTCTTGTTCGTTCAAAATCGGTTTGGCAAATGGACAATATTTACAGTGGTGAGAAGAAATGTTTGCAATGATAATCAATTTTTTGTGACTAACAAAGTCGGGTATTCTCTGAAGTATTCATCCGCAAACAAATGCAAATGCAAAGAACTCATCGTTTTCCTTTTGGCTTCTTTTCATCCGAGTGTTTTGGATGATGCAAACAGCCAAAGCATTGCTGCACATTGACGCGAAATGCTCGTTCCATGCGTTCAGCTGTGCTACTTTTTGGATTTGTGCAGATGAAGGAAATGCATTAAAAAAATGAAAAAAAATGCAGCTTGCAGCTTTGCGAGGAAATGTGGAGGAAATGAGTGCAGAGTGTGAGGGAGAAAAAGGCGTGAGCCAATCGAAGAACATTTGTCTTCCATGTACTGTCAACGCACTATGAAGGAGAGTTGCTTAACTCTTTCACTGCCATTGACGGATATATACGTCAAAAAAAAGATTTTTTTTTTTAACCTGGGCTGGCAGTGAATGAGTTAAGATGCTCCCGTTAATGAAGACGAGTGAAAGCAGGAGCAGTACAAATGAATAACTTGATTGCATTTCTACAATGGATTTGAATGTAACAAATTCAAATGTGTGCCTGCTACTGTACGTGAACATAATCAGTGCTCAGGATTTAATGAATTTCACCGAAACTGGCAGATTAATTCTCGATCAGTTTCACTTGAGACACTTTGAAATACTGAGAAGTTATTCCTTCAAATAAAACAAACAAAAAAGATCAATCTAGCACATACATAGTGATTTTTTCCCCCAGTATATTCATTAAATTTTGACTCAAGTACAAATGCAAATACTTCCAATCCAAAGAATATATTGATTTCTTATCCACTTTCGAGAGCACATTCCGTGTTTAAAGTCCAAAATTTTAATTAAGAGTTAATGAGCCTGAACAGGCCATCCGAGGGAGCAGTCACTTGATTGTAGTTCCTTTTTGTTTTGACTATTTATAGAAATGGAACACACCCCCACCCCCCCATGCTGACAGCAGTCAAACAATGTGTCTCATCTTTTCTCACAAAAGGCCAGCACATAAAAACACTAATGGCATCTTGTTTGTTTCTTTTCAAGACACTCCTGCCGAGTTTAGACATTGGTATGTTGAAAACACATCTTGACGTTCCTCACTAAGGCCAAAAGTTGATCTTTTTTTTTTTTTTTCCTGTCATGCCAACTTGATGATGTGTGGACTACATTTGCTGACATGTGTGCGTGTGTGTGTGTGTGTCACCCTTAGATAAAGAACACATTTCTAGAATATCTACGGCCATTCCAGCTCAATGTAGCCGCATTAGTACAAACAATGAGCGAAAATTGTCTTGGATTACGCAACATTGTGTGGTAAACATGGCTGAGAATGGAATTTGAACCCCAAACCGCAAAAAAACAAAAAAAAAAAACAGATATAAGGGAGTATGATAGATTTCCAGGTAGCCTACCCAAGCGGACGATGTGCCAATATTCCATTTAAAAACACCGCCGATATTCCTTTCGCAATCATCACACACACCGCTGAGAGATTAAAACCATTCATATCAGACAGAACCCAAGACTCAGCAGTCTGGCAAACGCCGTTGAAAATACATTTGGAAGCTTTGTCATGGAGAGGCACTGATCTGACACACAACCAGCGCGCAGGGAGGCATGCTGGAATATTGCAGTGAGTTTTAAATGAGATGCCAGATGTACATATTTACAGTTAACTTTGGTGTTCCGTAATTCAGCCATAGAAGAGATTTTTTTCTATCTGCTTCTGTGTGAATGAGACGTCGTATTTCTTTGTATGGTATCAGATCTCCACAGACGAGGTAATATAGGGCTTGAAGCTGAGCTTTGCAACAAGCAGGACGCAGAGAAAAAGTCAAAAGGAACTTACTTGTTATGTCAGGCGTCAAGGGGAGGAAAGTCTCTGTGGAAAGAAAAAGAATAAACAAATTAAACCAAATGACAATTGATGCAATGGAATTAAAAATGTGACTTTGTGTGCTTATAAGGGTGTAGCACGTCATATTTTCCATCGTTGTTCTCGAGTGCCAAACAATTGATGGGAGGAGTCGAAAGTCGACAACATTAAACATTGCAAACATGAAATTGGCACGAGGCAAAGAAGATTGATTTGATACAAAACACATCAGCGGACATGTTTTTATAAAAATGATATCCCAGTTGCTCAGGGCTCAGGTAACGACCAATCACGGCTCACCTGTTTTCTGAAGCTGATCCATGATTGGCTGAGCCCGGAACAACTGTGATATCATTTTCAGTAGATAAAAGTGACAAAATGGCCGTGCTCTGAGAAAGCTAAAATCAGGTGGATTTTACATTCCGCAGACGCAGCTTTTCATGTTTCGACGAGTGGGCCTGCATAGAACATATTCTTGTGAAGAACATTTTGGGCTTAACTTCCCCTTTAATAAAAATGATTGTATTATTATTATTATTATTATATATTTTTTATTTTATGAATTGTGACTGAATGAATAATTTGATGCCTCATTTTCAAAAGAGTCCTTTCAAGAATTTCGTGTTTGAATATATTCATTGTTAACTCTGTAGATGCTGGACGACATAAGGCTGGAAAAATGTCCGAGTTTGAAAGAGGAAGTGGATGTCAAAATATTGAAACGGAGCCTGAAGTTTACAGCTTCATATCAAATGTTATTTGACATCTTGAATTAATAACGAAGAGGCAGAGGAGCACGACAATACTGACCGAAAGTGATGAAACGATAACAGAAAGTATGGAAGAGTCAACCTTTCCATGCTTCGCTTCGCCCTGCTTTCAAACAAACTAAGAAAAGTAGTTATAACTTTGTGTGTGTTTGTACGTGTGCTTTTTAGACCGTCACACACACACACACACACAAACTTTGTAAGTGTTTGTATGTGTGTGTTCTAGACCGTCACACACACACACACACAGTCTCTCCATCCCTCAAAATGTTGCTCGCAGGCGCTTTTCATTTGTTGTTTGAAGGCCTGTTGATGACCCAGACGGAGCGGAAAGGGAACATGAGAGACCAGGAGAAGAAAGAAGGGGAATCGAAAAAATTACAGGGTGGAATGATGCTGGAAAAAAAAAACTAAAGGATGTGTAATAAAAGATAAATCAGACTCATGCCCAATGGCAGTTTGTGGCCTAGTTTCATTTTATTTTGCCCTCTTAATGTCTGTAAATGCAAAAGATAATAATGAGATTGCCTCATCGCAAATTGCTTGCATTCACTCTCCGGTGAGAGACAACCTTTGGCTTTTTCATTTGAGGTGAAAGAGATGTCCGAAGGTTTCAAGACTTACGTGTACACTGCTCCAGGTTGATCGTGTTGCTCATGTGGATGTTATCTATTCTGATGTGACCTCTGGTCGGATGCTCAAAAAAGCCTTCAAACACCACCTGCATCAGAAATTCGTACCGACAGCACGCGTGAGATCAATTGGATTACAGCTGTATCTACCTGAATGTCAATTTCTAATGAGATTCTGCACATAAGCTGTGTCAAACAGTCTGCCTGATAAAAAAAAATGGTTTAATTATGAGACAAGATCATCATTATTTCTTTAAGCATACTCTTTATGACGTTTTTCTTTGAGATTTTTTTTCTCATGTAAAATGAGTGCCTTGGCTCAGTAAAGGTTGGTAAACACGGAAAGGTGGCGTTTTAACTTCAATAGTCTTTACATTCCAATGTTTGGTGTTCAAGTGCATACCTGATATTCCTTCGGGCTTTGGGGCAGAATGGTGCGGCCCTCCCTCCAGTGAGCCCCCTGATCTCCTTTCACAGACCACAGCAGCGTCTCATCTTGGTCGTTGTCCCTCAAAAGGACCCTCAGGCTCCCGAGGGCCTCCCCCTGCAGGTGATAGTAAAAGACCAGGCAGAGCGGGCCTTGCTCGGGCGCCACCTCTGGGCTCAGGAGTCTCGCACGCTTGCGCTGGGTGTGGGCCCCTGCGTCCAGGTGGAGGTAGTTTCCTGAGAAATCTGAAGGAAAGCAGGTCCAATATTATATTACTGGTGCACCCACTCAGAAAAATTACACTTGCATCCTTTTTTTTTCTTGAATAAAAAAAAATTAAATAAAAAAAGCCAAATGGAATCGAAAGTGTGTATGTTTCCGGCCTTTTGCAGGTCATTATAGAATCGGTCAAAGCATTTAATTTCACGGGGGACGAGGGGTGGAAAAGCCCCGACTGACTTTCACAGCTGGAAGTGGTTACTTGGAGCTGAGGACATTACCACCATCCTTCTGCGGTATGTGGCGAAGCCGCAAATGAAACCGCCATTTCATCATGGCCACTAATGGCCACAGCCACACAAATCCGCATGCTCTCACAGGAAACACACACACACACACACACACACATAGCCCTTATAATGAATGCAGACAAATATACAGCTCAGTTTTATTAATGCTACAAGTAATAGCACAAATGATTACTAATTCACTACTTTTGAATAGTTGGAAGACGACCGCGCAGTGGGGAAATTAGTAGTAGATAGTACAGTGTAAGACAGCCGCTGCGCTTTCATGTAGCTGTCTCCCAGCCGTCTGTTGGCATTCATCATCTTCCAAGCAATCTGTTTAAATAATATTTAAGTCATACTTTATGACACAAATGGATATAAAAAGATGTTAACACTTCAACTTGTTTTCTAAATCGTGTTTCAGAAAACAGTTGGCTTCTGCAAGCTAGCTAATGTTAGCTATCTATCTATCAGCGTCGGCACTGACAACACGCAGCTAATGAATAATGTATTTGGGCTGAGTTAACACAGTTTCTCTACTTGGAGGCATTAAAAAGGAGACCTAAATTACAGTTGCTCATTAAGTACACTTAGGAGGGGAAAAAGTTGCTTTTTCCTCCTCTCCGTGCTTTTGATCTTGGCCAACATACAAAGGAAGAGAATTAATTAACAACTCTCCACGGGCAGACTAGGCGGAGACGCTCGGAGGGAGTGTATTAGTGCTCACGTGAGGATGCATGTTCACATCATTTGTAGTTGTGCAGCTCATTTCTCATTTCTCAGTTTTTTTTTTTGTGTATGAGTGAAATGATAAGCATCTCGTTTGTATTTGGGAAGATTAGTGGGTGCTTTTGTGCACGCGGAATCTCGCGAGATTTGACTGGAGTGATACGCAGTGAATATTAAAAAGCTACACAACCACGTTTAAATGCCGTGTTTTTGTGATCTTTAAAAAAAATATTCAAAGATAAATAAATTTTTAAAAAAAATCCACCAGTAATGTGACCTATAACGTATACAACTCAATTGAATAAAATAAAATCTTTTTGAGAAGAAAGCAAACAACTGAGATAATGGACACTGTCTTATAACTGGGAATGTGACAACTGGCATCGTAAACGGGGGTGTGTAGACTTTTTAAATCTACTGTATTTGAGGTGCATCTCAAGTTCATTTATTTCAGCAGTAGTTTGATTCAAAGATGGGGTTTTCCCCCAGACTTGCAGTTACTGGGATATTCATATTTCCATTATCATTTTTTTTTTGGGGGGGGACACCCTGTACTTTTCTTCAAATGATAAAATAAGCGAGAACTACCACATTCAATTATATTCTACTAGAGCACTTTATTTCACACATTTTTGTCGGCACTACATATTTTTGAATTCATGTCAAGGTCACATTCATGAGTCGACAGAGTAATCAGACTTGCAGCCACTCGTGTGAACTTTGTTATAATTAATACATGGTGACACAATTACAGGACAAAATAGTGTTCAGGTCTGAAAAGGCAAGATAAGACGCCCAGAGAGAGCTGACACCTATTCGACCTAAAGCAATTCAAAGCAAATGTATTAGGTGTTTCAAATTGATATCCCAGTCAGTGGCCGTGAGTGGCTTTTTGCTGCTTTTATAAACTCCTTTCTTTTGCTTTTCAATTACAGGCATGTCTACCGTGGAGAGGTTCTTTCTATGAAAATCTCACCAGGGTATAAAATTCAGTCATGGCCTATCGGAGATCAAAAGGATCCTTTCTGAGCTCTGTTCTGTTCAGGTCGGGCTTTTCCCTTTTAGAGCCGCTAAAAGAGCTTTCAGTGACAAGTGCAAGGTTTTGATCAGCATCGGGAGACAGCTGGCAGACAGGGCGCTTGCGCACATGTGGCTGTAGAACACGACTTAATGTCATGTTGCTGTCTAAGAGGAAACTTTCTCTCCCTCCATGTCTTACGGCAAAATGCACTTTCTCATAAACTCGCATTCTCAGAAAGGCCTGGACGCGCGCACACGCATGCACGTGCAGCCTTGTCTTTTCACGTAGCAGCTGTGCAGTCAACCGTAAAGTGTTTGGCTTTGATACGCAAACGGAAAGCCTTGGTATATGCCAAGGTCATGTCTGTGTGTAGGCGGGGGCTCTCGAGTGGGCCGACCCACCTTGAGTGGTTAAATATGTGCGTTTGTGTCTGCAAGAAGCCTCGGGGAGAGCTGGAGAGCTAAGGCTGCACTTCTGTCAAAGCCATCATCTGATTTATCTGACCGCTGTGGGCCCTGTGTGTGTGTGTGAGAGGACAGTAAGTATTGCACGTGTGTGTCTGGATGGAGGGTCGGGTGATGCGGCAAGTGTGTGGCTGATGGATAAAACGGGGGAGGATACCTCAGGCTGTCTTAATAAAGATGAACACATGTGAACAGCACAAGTGACAGAAACAGGAAAAAGTCTGCGAGAAGATGTGATAACACAGATGGATGAGAAGAGGATGAATGAACTGGATGCCGAGCTGGATGACGGTATCCTCAAAATCAGTCCAGTCAATAAATGGCGGAGGAGACAAGATAAGACTGTCACAAAAAGTTTGGGCTGGGTGATAAATCGGAAAAAATCGAGTTTTTGGGTCAGGCCGATTATTAGTTGGACTTTCCAAAAATATGGCTCCTGTAGCCCACTGACGGGCAGAGAAGAGCTAGTTAAGCTCGTTAGAATAACGCACTAACCGCTGTGCTCAAAGTCCTTCGCTTCATAACCATATTACACGGTACACCAAGTGAGCTGTTACAACAAGTTGGCACCCGTTATACAGAACAATATTTTCATATTCGAGGTGGTGCGCTGACCTTTCTCAAAGTATCGGCCCCCTGCGCATTAATGTGTTATTGATCCCGCCATCAACGGGCAACCTAATACATTTACGTCGTTCGAGAGGAGGCTGGTTTTGAATTGTAAATAAAAAAAAAATAAAATAAAAAATAAATAAATAAAAATATGGCTCTTTTAAACTTGCATATGTCTGTGATTCTAGAATTTTTTTCTCACAAGATAACAAGGCTTAAAGGCAGCAAATCAAGATTGAAATCTGGATTAGTCAGCCAGGTATCCTGGGGTCACCCCTATCGTACACGGAAATCTCCGTCGTCAACGCTCTTAAAAGGCATATGGCACACATGTAAGTACTCACTCTCTGATCCCAGTGTCAGATCCAGCCTGGTTTCATGTGGGCTATGACCGGCAGCCCTGCTCCCGGCGGTGTGCAAGGACCAGCTGACACCTGATTGGGGATCCGCAGACCAGCCGCACAGGCTCTGTTCAAAGTCACACACGGCCCACAGCGATGGAGTGGTGGCTACGACACACACAAAAAACACATTTATGCGGTCGACTTTGATTTTCACAAAAAAGGAAAATCATCTTTCACGTCATGTTACGCCAATTTCCCTCTTTTCTTTCTCTGCGTCCTCACATCTGGCTTGGCTAAATCGTGTGGTAGCTGGCAGGGAACCATATTTGGTAACTTAAACTCATGTTCCAAATTGACATTGCATGTCTAACCATCTGACCGTAACAAAGACACCCGTAAAAATCTTGAAATAATACCAAACGTATTTAAATATAAAAAGTCACTACTGGTGAATCCCAGCAGGTACAGTATATGTGCCCTGAATATACGATGAGTTCCCTGCAAAGGGTTTAGGGAGACATCCCGCTTTCATAGATATTCAGCGCTCATGAGAGTATATCATCACGTTTCAATGAAATAGGACAAGCATGAATATTTCACTAAAACAGCGAGAGAAAAAGGACAATGAAGGAAATGGAATAAAATGTATTACAGTTTATGAAATAAAATGTATGCGCTTTTAAATGCAATAAAATAGCATTATCCAGAAAGACGACTTGCCCGAGAGAACCCGCACTCTGTCATATTCATCTGAAGCCTGTGTGTGTGCGTGTGTGTGTGAGAGAGGATGTGAGGTCTGGTGCGTGTGAGATCCTATTTTCACTCCCACAGAGCTTCATCAGGGACTTTTGATTCCAGCAGACTTCAAAGCGCAGCAACCCAGTGGTGCACAATGACATCAGCAGATTGACCTTAAGTGCAACGCCGTATGGGCTGGTTGCATGAATGTCGAGTGTGCGTGTGCGCGCGTGTGCGTGCTTACCAGGTCTCATTGCTGCAGTGGACTGTTCCACCCTGGGCAGGGTGGGGGTCGCTGTGTCAGGCACGGTGGTTCTCTCTGCAAACAAGAACAACGTGTAAAATTGTAAATAGTAGTCATCACACAATTGCATTACGTAACACGAAATAATATTTACCGTCGAGCACCAGTTTATTTGATGTAATGATGTTTAATCTAAAGTGCATCTCAGTACATTCTGTACTTGCCCCGCACACACATATATATACACATATATATGATAGATGGCGCACTCACGGCGACCTTGGTGTCAGCGGGTGTAGGATAAATCAAAGAGTGGTGCAAACAGCAACGCATCAGCTGTGGGTTTTGTCAGTAAACTGGCCGTGATAACCACTTTTCCATCGTTGCTTCTCTAAACACCCACCCAATGTTTAACCTGCTCCCCCTTTCACAGTCGCATACACACTGCTAGAAGTGGCCACATATGTTTATCTGCTCCCTTTCACCAAGTTAGTTTCAGGAAAGTACTGGCTCTTATCGACTGTCTTTCACTCCCCGTTTTTTTTTTTTTTAAAGCCTAACAGCTCCTCAAAAGGTATATATATATTTTTTTTGCACAGAAAGTGAAGCGTAAACGACTTTGTTCTCGCTTTCCTGAGGAATGCTGAATGTCGTCTGTATGTCTCATTTATAAGTTCTTTCAGCCACAGCGTCTCACTTGCTGGCGGCACCCGGAACACACCAAGCCATATGTCACGGACGCTTGTGCATTTACTGTTTGGACGGAGAGTTTTTAAAACTCACTTGATGATTTGTGAAAATAATGTTAGAATTTTTGATACGTAGCCAACAAAAGTGGTTGGGGAATGACCATTCCTCCTTTGTGTGGATTGTTGGAGTTGTTGACGCAGTCGATTCAAGATTGTTACGCGTTAAGTGGTGCAATTAGCTTAATTGGTAAATACCTGATTGTGTCTAACAGATAATCCTGAGTGACGATCCTGTGGTGTGGGTGTATTGGGTGGTGTGTTTGTGAACCGTGTTCAATATTGACAATCGAAAATCCGCACGAGTGTTTTTCACCACATTTCCTTCTATGTATTCTCCGACAGTTTGGACGCTCCATGGCGTCATACTGTCTCTCGCAGGTCACTCTTTGTAGCCCCACAGATATCTGATAGATATCGTCGGGGTTGAATGACTTTAGATTTTGTTGTCGTCGAGGCTAAATTGACGTCATTTAATCGATGATGTCATTCTTTTTTTTTTTTTTTCAGTAGTCAACTCGCTGTGTGTTTTGCCTCCAAACTCATTCACTTTTCGGGCTGTTCTCGGTTGCTGCTCGCACCTACTACTCATTCGACCGATCATATGAAGGTTTCTGGAAGATCTTTGAAGTCCCATGCTTGATTATTGGACTCGTTACCTTGTGTTTTTTGTCGATTATAACCACAGTGGAAGGATTTGCAGTTAAAAAAAACATTTCGACTACAGTCCTTAACACACACATGCACAGCGTGCAGGAACAAGTAAATTGTCACTATAGATATTAACACAGGATAACTAGCTCCCGGCAGATGACATTAAGAGCTTTTAATTTGGTGCCCTTTACCTCTGTAATTACCCCCCCCCCCTTGAGGAGGGGAAAGAGGAAGTGAGCATGGGGAAGGGCAGACAGACATGAAGACATGAAAGACATAACCTATTCAAGTGTCTCAGCGTCACCTTCCAAATTAATGGTCACACACAGCGTTTGTCAAACCTATTCTCAAGCTCCATTTCATCTGCTTGATTTTTTTGTTCCTATCAATTTGATTCTCACAATCAGGTTGCACACCAATGCATGATCCAATCAACTGAATTATTAAAATGTGTTGAATTGTTTAGGTTGTTGGTTATGTTTCTTTTCTACCATAGAGAAGAAGTCGTGCAACTTAAAGTGAGAAACAGGTGTTGGGTCCTCACAAACACACATATACACGCATACACGCATACACACACACACACACACACACCCTCAGCCTCAGGCCTCATTCTAAAGCTGCTGACTAAGCAGCCTAAGGCGGAAACAGAGAGACGAGAACTGTTCAATTATGGAAAGAGCTCGGAGTATAAATCTACCTCTGTCTGCTTAAATAATGACTACCCATTCGATGTGTGTGTGCGTGAGTGTGTGTGTCTGACAAAGAGCGAATACTGCGAATACTTTAATTGTTTGTGACAAAGATTCAATGACATTTTTGTTTATGGTCTAAGTCAGTATTCCTTTTGGCAACATTATTACGTGGTAATTTAAGGCAACTTTAAGAACCAAAACAGCTAAATATATTGATTTTTTTAGACTAGTCATGATGATGAATTGTGCTAAAAGATTAGTTAAAAACAGGAATTAAATGAAGGAATTAAAAAAAAGGAATTACAATTTTTGTGGATAATGCTGAATTAAAATATGGTTAGCAGTCTATCTAGACCGTTTAATAGATGAGTACAAGTGTATTAATGGACAGATAATACTGAGAAATCCAACAGTGTGTAAAAAAAAATGGGAGACCAATGACACTGAATTGCTCACTGGCCCATTGTGTAGCACAAAGTGTACGCTTGTAATTGTCAACTTGAAGTGTCTTGCTCACAATCAAGATAATAAGACGCTTCTGGCAGTGAATGGCTAACAATCACAGAGAACCGCAGGAAATGAGTTGAAGTGTTGCAGAAACCATTACACTAAGTATGCTATTGACCCAGGGTGGCTTTGACGTCGCCTGTCAATCACATTTTAACAAGGACATGTCTTCAAGTACTGTATATAACTTCCTAGACTAGACATGACTTCATATGATAGATTTGTTTCATCAGTGACATTTATTAGTCATTGACATAGTTGCACATTTCTTTTACAGTATTTAACTTTGATGTGAAAGAAAATGTAACCAACAACAAGTTTAGTCAATGAATGTCCACATTTTGCCTTCAAAAATGTGATACGATTCAAGGATGCAACGATTTCAAACGGTAGCAATTGAATTCTGTTGGTCAAATTTTCCCATTCTAAACGTTTAATCGCTAATGGATACCATCTTTCTGACGACATAAACTACATATTGTTGGAACAAAGTTTAAAGGATAAGTTCTAAACACGTGAACGACAGATGGTCCCGTACAGTAGCATGAAGACGAGAGGGCTAAAAAGTCCTTCCGAGTAATGAGGTCGGGAGTGAAGGGAAGGTGTGGAGGTTGCGGTTTGTGTGTGTGTGTCTGCGTGTGGTGGGGGGATGTTACAGGAGCCTTGGCAGAGATGCGAGTGATTACGGCCTTGTGATGAAGAGGGAATGCAAAGGGAGGGCCGTGAGATGGAGCGGGCAAAGCCACACACATTCACTCGACTCGACCTCCTACGCTGACATTAGTTTCCATTCCTTGTCATGTGTTTATACCTGTTGCTATACAGCAGCTCGCATCTTGGAGTTAATGGAATCTGCTGAAGGCTGATGATTACGCAACACTATCTACATATAGCGCGCTTACAGAGAGTTTCCTTACATTCATGGTGGATAACACAAGTTGTATTCCATTTCTCACTGTACATAACACTTCACAGAATACTTTAGACAAGGGGTGGGCAAACTTTTTGAGTGGCGGGCCACAATGGGTTCTAAAATTTGACACGTCTGTGACACACCTCAGTATTTAGAAAATAAAACATGAACAAGGTTTATCCATTCATTTTTTTTCAAGTTCGGCGGGCCGGATTAAAACGTTTAACGGGCCGCATGTGGCCCCCGGGCCGTAGTTTGCCCACCCCTGCTTTAGACTGGTGTGATACATGTATGTAATTACTGTTACTTGCTATTATTAGAAAACTAATGTTCTTAAAGTCACGTATGTTGAATCGGAAACAAAGAAACAAGGAGCAGTGAGGTAGGACCGGCAGAGAGAGACACTTGGAAGTGAGTGTGTTCAAAGCTGAGGCTATATTCCAGCAATCACATGAATATATCTGGAACCGAGCCATGTCTCACATGTAAAAGCTATCAGCGATGGTGGACACACACACACACACACACACTCACACACATACAGAGCTAATTTCTGAATTGAACTGGAAACCTGGAATGACAAAATGCGGTATCTGTCACAAATGAGGAGCATGTGTGTGTGTGTGCGCATGCAAACTTAAACGGTCTGACTCACCAAAGCCACTAAGACGTCATACACGATCATAATACTCATTAAATACTTATTGACGTTATTTACCCTTTATTTTGACTACACATGTGGAAATCTGACCACTGATCCATGAACAAGACGTAAGATGCTCAAAGCTAACAGTAGGAGGCCTCTAACTAGTTGTCCTTAGGTAACATGCCCACCCTCAAAAAAAACAAAAATATATAAATATATATATACAGTATCTAATATGATTTGTGCGCGTTGGCATTGTCATCGTGTATGACAAGTGACGAGCGAGACTCAAACCATCATTTGTGTTGCAGTTATATCCCTCAAGCGGCCTCGCCATCACATCGCTGCTTTCAGCTAAAACGAGAGCGTGAGCATTTAGACGAGAATAAAACCTGTTTATTCAAACAGGTGGCATGCGTATGTACACATTCGCCTGTCAGCCTGCCAAAAATAAGGTGGCGAGTAAAAGTGATGCAGATGTTCTGCTTGCTGGAGCATTTCAATAATGACCGAATCTGGTGGCTTCCAATAGTCTAAACTACATATTGCCTCAATCGCGAGCGTGAATGATGAAAATGAGCCCGGTGAAAATAATATTGTGGCTTTGGTCTTGTTTTCTTCAAATGAGTGTTTGGTGAAATAATGAGAGCACAGCCACTAAGAACCAAGTACGCATACCCTCGTATTTCTTGATTGCAATTGGCTGGCAGGATTGTTTTATAGCAGTTAATTGTTTTGCCACCCTGAGGCCATGAGGTGAGGGCACCTGGTTGTAAAATATGAAAACAACAAAGGTGAAAGAATGGAATAGCATTTGCTTTCTGGACTTTTTCCAGGATATTTGAGATGCAATGCGAGACGCAAAAATTACAGCAGCTGCTTTTTTAGAGACGGACAAAAACTATAGAAGTGATTCGTTCTTTTGCCTCATTGGGAGAGGTTTCCGTCTATTATTCACATGGTTCTCTTGACATTTGTCCTAAACATGGATCTACGTTCATTTGTCAAATTAATTCAAGTACGTCGAGTTCGTAGTAGTGCTTACACATAATTTAGAACGTAAAAAACAGCCTAAAGATGGCACTGATCCTTGCGGCGGGAGCGGTCGGCTGCAGTAAATAATCCACTTGTATTCTATATAATTGGAACTTTGAAAGATCAAGCGTATACCACAAACAACCAGCAATTACAAGAGTGGTTTTGAGCATGTTCTACTTGGGTTTTCTTGTTGTACTGCATCTACTTGTTTAACACACAAAGACTTTTGCGTTTATGGGAGAGTTCCCCTCCACTTGAATGTCTTTTTATTTGCCGTGGCGGCTGCATATGTAAACAGCTGTGCTCAGCGGACTGGAGCGGATACACGCTGTTGAATATTTTATCTGTAGCATAGACATACACAATGAAAAACTATGCCAACCATATCAACAACGTCATGGGAACATGATTGTTTTATTGTTAGCACTTAAAAAAAAAAAAAAAGGATTGTTACTGCATGGCTGGCGAGGTCATGGGTTTCAGTTCCATTCTCTGAGCGTCGCCTAATGTACCGTCGCTTTAAGACGATGAAAACTGACAACGAAAAGTGAAAAGACAATTTGTTAAACGATCCCGTAACAGGAGCAATTTTTTTTTTTGCCGTGAAAAATGTGAGCGTTGCTGCTGTTATCATGTCTGAAGCCATGATCACATCCAGACGGCAAACATCTGGCAAGCAGACCCAGAACGGCTATTAAACAACTGCAATAGTCAAGAGATCAATTTGGATGGCGCTCTTGGTTGTAATGTCCGCAGAAAAAGATGTCAGGCTATAACTCGTCACAGCAAATGAAGTGAAACTGAGAGAAAATATAGAGCGAGTCCCCTGTTTGATTCCGCTCACCTGGAAAAATAAATCATCTACAAGATGTTGGAGTGGGCCTGTGGGGATTTTTTTTTTTGTTCATTCGTGCAGGAGCTCATTTATGACATCAATACCGATATCCATGTTGAACGAGAGGGCTGACTGACTCACAATGTCTGTTTTAGACAATCCGAAAAGTGTGTGATTGACGTTCCTCACTAAACTCATCCAACTTTGCATTTATGGACGTTGTTTTGAGCACTGGAACACCGTCATGCTAACAGAAAAGTGGTCCCACAAAATCGAAAGTAGACCATTGATGAAATATTAACTACTAAACGAATTTGGACGTTTTTAGCCGTCAATGGCAAAATGAGTTAAGATTCCATGATAACTAACATCAAATTCATGATCCGGATTTGTAGTGTTTGAAACGCCGCGTTCAGGCAGCCGGCCAGCCCTGACACATTTAGAATATACGGTTCCCTTAAGTTCTCCGCCTCTCCCTCGCGGTCACCTCCTCTCTGCCATCACTTAAAGGCAACTGGCCACTTCTCGTCCATTGGTTTCCTTCACCTGTCACATGTCACAATATGACTGCAGCACTAACGTCTACCGGCCCATCACGGCGAAAGGAGTGCGGCATTACAGCTGCATTTTTAACGCGGCCTTTGCAACATATTGCTTTTATCCATTACAAGAGCAAGGAAGTGTTTGTTTTTTTTTATTTATTTGTAGTACAGACCGAAGGGTTGAAAGGAGCTGAATTTGAAAATCCTGTCTTCAATTTGGTTCGTCGTCCAATGTGACGTCTTGTTCTGAACCAAAGACTTGTTCCGAAAAAGTAGAAGAAGGAACATGCATTGAAATCTCCCGACACACTTTTCTACATGCGATTACCAAAACAAACACACAATATAGGCATGCACACAGATGGCAAGGACTGGCGCAAGCCCCCCCCTGACCTAGACATGATAATCCGTGTCCAGACATGTTGCAAATGCCCATCGAGAACGATGATTAACCTAACGGCGCGCAGTTTCACCAGCGGAAAGTAAAAGCTTGTAAAAGATAAACACACACACACACACACACACACATAGAGCTCATATATCAGGACTGCAAACATAAACAAGAAAATAGCAACTGCACAAGTGTTAAAATAAAAACACTCAATGGTGACACATTGAGGTGATTTTAATCCAAATCTGAAATTATTTGCGAATGTGTCGAGATATGAATCATCTTAGCGTTTGTCATATACTCTTACCTGGCAGGTCACAACCGAGGACCTCCATCCTCATGCCAATTCCAGCAGGCGACCACCTCTCGGGAAAAACTCGGATGTACTGCGTTATTATCTCATCGAAGCGTCGCACTTCTGGCGTATCATAGTGGCTGTTGCCCTCGAAAATCTGGCAGAAAGGAAGAATAACAAGGACAGGTTGATGTTATGGCTTCGATTTGATGCAATTTGATCGTTTCCTTTTGGGGCATTTTTTTTTTCTAGGAGGTAAATGTGGATAAACACTTGTGCTGCTCAGCGGAGAGGACAGTCAACAAGAAAATCTGCCTGAGCCGATGACAGACGCTTGCTTGACTGTCAGCTGTTACAGTCCAGATCCTTCTGCTATTTGCTATCAAAAGAGCGTGTCTATAGATTCACAGCTATTTTGGAGAGTGCAGGTAAAACTGTCAAGAGAAATAAAACATAAAATATCGCAGACGTCCTCCTTAAGTCACATGGTCCCGCGGATAACTATTGATTCCCGGCACAGCACGACATGTGCCATAAAAATAACAACAAACAGACACAGGCCTTTGATTGTCAATCAAAGTGGTTCGACAGCGCCGCGTCACCCAGCATGCAATTCTGTGCAAAACGACAATATTAGCTTGATGAACGCAACGCTATCTTTTGTCCTCTCCGTATCCAAAAATGAGAAAAAAAAAAATGAAAAACACACGACGGATTTCCCAGGTTGCTCATTTAAAACGACAGGCAGATGAGAGAAAACAGCAGAAAAGCCAGACACTCAGTAGTACCATTACAGCTCTTAAAGACAGAGTCTCCTCAGTGAGGAGAGTTTAAAGCGTCCTTTCTCACAGCGCCTTCGACTGCCAGCAGTGTGGAGTGGTGATGCACGGCAGACAATTTTTAATTACACCCATGAGAGCGGAGTAGGGGATGAGTGAACGAGAGGATGAAAGACAGACCAAAAAAAAAAAAAAAAAAAACAGAATGAGAGAGAGAGTGCCCAAGACTCAATGTGGAGCACCGTGATTAAATTGAATTATTAAGGCGGTAATATATATAATTTCCCAAGAATTGCATGGCAGGATTTCAAAGTTCTCACAAATCACTTATTAGCTGTGAAGAAAAATCAGCTCCCTTAGGCAAACCCGGAGAGAAGAGCGCTCACGGACTTTGAGTAGGATTATTGTTGTGACAGAGCAATAATTCCAGTTTAAAGATGATCAGTCTACACGAGTGCAGATGTAGAAGACCAACATCATCAACCTTTACCTTTGCAAAGCCCGTCTTACTGTCCATGATGTACGTCCACTCCTTTCCAGTCATACTGTGAGCCAATTTGTACTTCCTGACAAAAGCTCGGTTCTCGGCGCTGGTGCTGCCCTCCAGCCCTCTCGCACCCTGCGTGATGATGCCGCGCACCATCTTGGGCACGCCCAGGTCCACCTGCAAGCACAAATATTGTTGCGATCGATTGTTTATTCACGTTCCACAGAGCAGAACGATGAAAAAATGCGCGAACACTTTCAGTTTTTCATTGGCCTACGGTAATAAATAGACTTTTCGACGATATTCGAATACGGTTCTGGTAACCGAACAACCAACCGATGGACAAATCATCCATCCATCCAGGCACTGGAATCACTATGGCTCATCTTTGTAATAAAGCGGTCAAACGGAAGAAGTCAAAGTACCTGCAACCATTCCTCTCCGGCGATGGGCTGTGTCGGGTTGGGAAACCATCCCGACCGACTGGCCACCAGTCTGGCTGCGCCCATGGAGCCGTGGATGTCCCTCATGGAGGAGGCCAAGATTTGCGAGTCCGCCAGCAGTCCAGACAACATGCCTTGCAGCTCTGAGCAGGGAGCGTCTGAATAGAGGAGGCAAAATCCACATGAAAGTTGGTCGTCATAAAAATAAAAAAAAATTAAAATGGGATTTTCCGCAACACCAAAGCACATTTTACTACATCTGTACGTGGGGGAAATGCAATTTTGCTCATTCGCCATTTAAATGAGTCTGCAATAAGACAGAAGACGCTTTCTGTGTTTGTTCTTATTTCTTTTTCTATTTCAAGACGACCAAGTCAGGGTTGTTTTGATCCTTATTGGCTTTGTTCTCCAATAATTACTAACACAATGTTCTGGATGCAGGCTGCATCGCATCCGATGTCAGATTGGATCAGGTCCAGCGCCGCCCAGCTTTGGAAAGGCGAGGAGGTATCGATGGAGCTGACAGATGGGTGCAGGCTTGATCTCGGAGGGGGAAAATTCTTGTGTGATTTCTCTTTTTAAACTAATGTTCCACTTTGCAGCTCCTCTGAACGGTTTTCCATCAAACCGTCAGAGCATTTTGCCTTCATGCGGCTACAAAGTCGACGCAAAACTTCCGCCGAGCGACAAGATTCTTTATGCGAACGCGAGTCCCAAATGGAAGAACAAAATAAAAAGTGTGGCGCTATCAAAGCGACGCGGTTTATTAGACTGAGAAATGTGCTTGAGCCAAACGAGAATCCCAAACTTACATTCATGAATAATAATTGCAGCAAAAAAAAGGGAGAGTGCTAAAAGAATTGAATTTTATTTTAAATGACAGCGATGATAATATGACATGAGATATGATGATGTGTGAAAGAGAGCATGAGAAGGAGGCGAGAAATTAGAGGGGCAGAAGGACAAGAAGCATAAAGGGGGACAGGGGGGGGCAAAAAGGTCAAATGAATTTCAAGGGAAGCAAATACAAAAAGAAAATTAGAAGCCAAAAGAAGGATGGGAGAGAAGGAATGAGTCGAAGGAAGGAAAGAAAGCGGGAGGATATTGACAGTGAAGGGTGACGATGATTGATGGTGACATTCTCTGGGTCTTGGTGGTGATGAATGTTTAATGCTGTGATGTTTGCAGCCGCACCTCAATGCAGTAAATAATGAATCAGCAATAAACAACAACAGCGGCCGACACAGTGGTTAAGCTCCCTCTACCGGCGATACAAACCAAAGGGGAACGTTCAATTACCATATTGTTTATTTTAACGGGTTATTTTTTGTATCGTTTCATTTGTTCGAGCAGCTGCAGCACACAAGTAGACCTAATGAGAACGTGATCTCTGGAGATGACAGAAATAGCGAGTGAATGCATAGTTAAAAAAAGACACATACAATGGATATAAATAATAAATAATAAGTATTCACACCCTAGTTCAAAGAGAATCTTTTTGTGATCTAAGAAAAATTAAACGAAGACAAATAATTTCACAACTTTATTCTCTTGTGATGTAACCTGTAACCTTTACTCAACTGATTTTTTCGGGGGGAAATCGTTTTGTGAAGGGAAGTAAAGATAACTGAATAGATGCGATTGCCTCTAATTATCCCCGATAAACTTCAGCTGTTCTAGTATGCTTTTTTTTTTTTTTTTGCTTTCTAGCAGAAGCCTGGAAGTTTTGTGGAAACACTAACTGTTATTTTGAACAGTTTTGTAAATAAAATAAAATAAAATAAAATAAAATAAAATAAAATAAAATAAAATAAAATAAAATAAAATAAAATAAAATAAAATTGGAAAAGCCTCCTAGAACATCTCAATTTTATTTGGGGTGATTCGAAGGCACTTGAAATAAAGGCACATTGGGGCTGACTGGATTCTAAATCCATTTGCATCCCAGATTAAAAAAAAAACAAAACAAAAAAAAAAACAGTATACACACTTGTGCAACCACATTGTTCCACTTTTTAATTTTCATACTGTGTAATTAACTTTTATCTATTTAAAGTATTGAGCTGATTCTGCTGGTTGAAATATAAATTTACAAATTTGTCTTACTTGAATTTTTGTTAATTAATTAAATAAAACCTGGTCCGCTGAACAGAGTTGGACTTTTTATTTCCACCGTACATGGAGATCTCACACTTAAGTTGAACTTTTACTATCAGGCCTGTTGCAGTTGCATACGCACACTGATTTCTCCTGCACGTGAAAACCTTCAGCCAGCAAGCAGAGTGATAAGGGCGCTATAAACAAATGACTGATAGATGCTGCAGGGTCGACATAAAATGAGATTAAAGACGGAGTGAAGGAGGGGTCGGTGGGGTGTGGTGGCTTGGGATGGGATGAACACTTGGATGAGGCTGTAACGGGCGAAGATTTAAGAGCAGAGATGTGCAGAGAAAATGAGAGAGGGCAAAGAAAAAATATGAGAGCAGGAGCGGAGGCTGAGAGTGGAGGCGAGAGATAGGACGGAGCCAAACGCATGAGCGGGGGAAAAAAAAAGTGAGCAGCGCCACGGAGACGGGATGGAAAGAAAGCGAGAAAAAAGGAGAGCGAGAGACATAAAAGTGTGATTTAAGTTAATGGCATGTCACTGCCTGACTGCTTTATGGGCGCCTTTATAGGCCTGCATAGGGCGTTATCGCATCCCCACGGGCACTGTGATAGGCTGTGTGCATGTTTGTCAATATGTCGGCATCTGGGGAAAGAAACAAAAGATACTACGTTGCTACTTGCGGGTGACATTGCTTAGCAGATTTGCTGTGCTCATTAAAACGATGTGGCAAAAGAAGTCAGCCTTCAAATGATTTTGCATAGCAGCCTTCTCATAAAATGGATGATTTACTCAAACAATTGATGGATTGGAGATAATTCACAACAGAGACTGGGCGGGGCAAGAAGGTCTGGGATCATTCATCCCGGGACACTGCCTGGATCCCCCTCTCCCGTAGCACGTGATGCTTGCGCAATGTGAGAAAATGCAAAAACAATTCAAGCAGTTTTCAGTTATACTACTCAAATGAACGAAAGCATACTTGTTTAAAATGAGTTGAAAATCCTACGGAATGCTGCGCTCGGGAGCAAGTCTACGTGGAAAGCACACGGGGATCAGAACACCCCAGACTGTAACAATCCAAGCCTCCGTGAGACCAGTCACCCGCAGAGTTAATTGTGCGGTTGTAACTTGTTAGTCATGGGTAGGAGAAGAGTTCATGTCATGCACTATTCCTTTTATTTAATATTATTCTAACACAATGTTCCAGTAACTGACAAGACGTGGCAAGAACGTTTTATTTGTTTTAGATTTGTAGTTTTGATAAATGATTTTCTTTGAGGGACGATCAAGTAAAGGGCTTCAGTTTACGAACATATAAGATTTCAAGGTTACGAACAGCACGCAAAACAAGAAGGTATGCTCATGTAATTGTTTTATAGAACGCACGAGGGAATCACAAAACACAAAAGTATTAAACTTACATTTTATTTAGGTCGGGATTCTTTCTCGTACGTACCACTAGTGGGAGCCGACGAGTCACTAGCGCTACCTATTCCACACTGACGTAGTTAGTTGTTTTTTTTTTTTTAACCATTCTCCTCAAACTGTACCTGAACATAAAAATATTCACTGCTATGTATTGGTTGATGACTGCTATCAAAGCTGACCCTTGTCCCACTGGAAGTGACCAAAAGAAATGGCGAGCATCTCACAAATGACTAAAGTAGTTCAAGTTCAGGTAGTGAAATAAGACAACACACACACACACACACACACACACACACACAGTATCATATTGTTAGGGTGTGATTGCAGCTTGTGTGGGTGCCGAAATAGCCCCCCTAGATAAGAGCTTATCTGTCGCTCTCGATGGCCACCACAATGGCAGCAGTGAGAGGACCTAACCTAATAATGATACAGTGAAAGAAACACACACACACACACGCACACAGACTGATTGAAACCTGCCCCTTTACCATTTGTCGAACACACAAACACAGACTCTCTAATTAAGTTTTATCTATTTATAGTATTGAGCTGATTATGCTGGTTGAAATCCCGTTTGTTTGCCAGGGCCGCAGATGAAAGCCGAGAGCCCGTTACTCTCTGATGTAATCACCCACACATCACACTCTAGTATTATTCTATTAGGACCGACTGGGTTTTCATGTGTGTGTGTGTGTGTGTGTGTGTGTACGCGCGTGCGTGCGTGTGAGTGTGTGTGTGGGAGCCTGAGAGGGAGGATATGGATAGAAACAAGGGAGGGCAAGAGTTTGAAAGCGCATGAGAGTGGGTGTGGATAGCATGAAAAAATGAGAGAAATAAATGATGGAAAGCAGAAAAGTATGAAAATAAACTTTGGGCGAATCGACAGACGGGAAAATTGATGATATGAAAGCAGAGAAATAAAAAAGATTGATACTCATGGTTTTCACAGGAAATGTTTTCGGAGGGAGTTGTTCTTGCAGCGACCCACCTTGTGACCCAATGTTAACGCCACTATATCACCCCTATAAAACTACGAGCATGTTTTTACAGGAGCCCCTCGGGGAGATTGGCCGGAAAACCTCAGTTAAGCTCCCCTTGAAAAAAGATGCTTCGTCTTTCTTACCCGTAATCTGACAGCCGTACAGCTCAAACCGCAGAGCGATGCCATTCTTCCACGTTTGAGGTCGAATTCGCACAAAGCGGGCCAGTACCGGCTGCGGGATCCGATTGAGAACCACCTCAGAGGCGTCGGTGTTTGCATGGAAAACCTGCGGAGATAGACGAGCAGAAGGAATCAGGATAGCCAAACATCTGAAACAGATTCAACAAGAACATTTCATACGGGAGTCCGGAATAACGATACAAGGGGCGTTATCTGAATGGGTACGTCACTGTCAAAACAAATTATATGGAGTCAAATGTGCGTTCATCCGTTGAAAGTAACAACACGAGAGCAATGAGAAGCCATAAGCCCCCGTAGGTCCCGATAAGACAAATTTAAACTTCTTGGCAGAGGTAAGAAGTCAGACAGAACTGCTGAGGAGTCCTCACCATGTATGACGCACTTCTTGGGACTTTTCATCTAATTTACACAGATGTCACATTTTGGGGCTCCAGTGATGCCTGACCAAACATACAAAGTACTCAAAATGTTAAAAAAAAAAAAAAAAAAGTACTGAGTGCACCTCTGTGGTACTTCTCTCAATAAATCATGTTTGGGTCATCAATTATGACACTCCGTTTCGAATCTCACACACACACAGACGCAATCAATCTGTTTTATTTGAAGAGCTGTTAAAAAAATTAAACTCAAGATGGGGCATATTTCTGTGTATGACTAAAGCATGTGGGTAAAATACAAACATTCCCACAAGAACACAATTAAATTCTGTTTTTTGCTTTAGAACACGGCCTTGCTGAACAAATTCAAACGCAAACCCCTCCCAAAATGTCTTGTCTGTTTAAATCGATATTGGCTTGGTTAAAGAAGACCCAAAACGACATTATTGGTTTTTCATGTGCATCCCTCAAGACTGAAGTATTATTCTCTTTCCAGCTCTTCAACAACCCCGGAAAAAGACCTTCAATATGTAGACGACTGTATGTTACCAGTGATTTGAGCTCACTGTAGTAATTATTTTGTGAACGTGACAAGCACGCATGCAGTTAAAAAAAATAATAAATACCCACTGGTTGTTCTTGTTTGTGGAACCCTTGCATATACAAAGTCATCGCACTGGCGTGTTTTATCAGAGGGAGCAAAAATAAAGGCTACAGTTAATCACCGCGCCACATATTTATGGTTCACGGTGGTCTGTTCACCACGACAAGATTTATTAATAAATACTCTCGCGTTAGCGCACGCACAAACACAGGGTGCATACAGAAATGCACTGTCCAAAATGTTCCTTTTCACAAACATCAAGTCTGAGGCAACCTTGGGTGTCGTAAATCAAGGGTGCAAGTATGCGGGGAAGCATCCTCTTCTCACGTCCTCTTGGTTAAACACACATACACACACGCGCGCAAAGAAAAACACAGTCTTTAGTTCTTCACACGCAGTGAGGAAGAGAAAAAAAACACACACACACACACACACACACGCACACACCCCCACCGTCATCCAGTCTCAACTGTCTTCTAAACACACTCCACAGAACACACAGTGTTTTTCGACGGCTGGTGCCCTCGGAGCCGAAACCACGCACACACACACACACGCACAAGCAGATAAAAAGCCAAACTGGATGCGGTCTCACATTGCCAGAAGTGTTCCTCTCATCATCTGACATCATGACTTCATATTTGTGTCTCTATCTGACAGCGTCATGTACATTTATGGCTGTCATCTGTGTTGGGCTCGGTTCAGGCAAACACAGCTGGGCTTCTCATTTTCTATTCTCTGCCTATTTCTGGCTTCTACTTTGACATCTTCACTCTGTCTCGCCGTCACGATAACATGTTCATCTCGACGTAAAATACCTCCCGTTGTTTCACTACAGCTGTTTCTCCTCTGTGTCTCGCTCTTCCGTTACAGCATCAACATGGTGAGAGTGCAGTCAACCCCATTCGGCAGAGCCAAAGGCCTTGTAATTACTTGCTTGGGCACTCATTTATAGACATTTGCCTTGTTTTGTTTTGAGTGTTTTGCCCGTGCAGATTCGTCATTTCTTCCTGCTCCCAAACCATTAAACAACAGAAGCCTTCAGGGGTGAAAAAAAAGTGTGAGTAAAGAAGCTCTCGGAATTGCACCAAAGCGATCGAGCCACTGGGCCGACTGGGGATTGAACCCACGACCTAACCGGCGCTACGATATGAAGGCAGACTCGGTGAACCGGTGCCCCTCTAATGGCCTCAATGCCAGTTAGATGATGGAAAAATGCCAAGAGGCCCCAAAAGACGTAATGGGATTGTAATTACAAGCGTGTGTTGAGTGTGTCACTGTGTAAAAAGTATAATTATAAAGTCGGACTCTGAGGATTTTGGGGCTGCTGGTGGCTTTCTGATTTCCCTCGGTGGCCAGTGAAACATTTCCTCGGTAAGCTCATGTACACAAATACACACAGAGCTTTGTTCAAGGTCACCAAACATTGCGGCAAATGTAGAATGGCGTCCACTGTGACAAATGTTGTTTTACAACCCTTAAGTAAACGCAAATCCCTTTAGTGGAAGGCTACTGTGCATATTTAACACAGTGACCTTATGCTGAGCTGTTAATGCTTTTTTTTTGGGGGGGGGCTTTATAAAGCGGTTAAAAACTTCCTCAAGATTTAATACTGGAATGGCACTCTGACCTCTGTTCGGTGCAAACCAAATTGAACACTTTCATAGATATTAACCTTGCGAGATTAAGATTGGAGACATTATTTGACTGTGAAATTACAGGGGAAGTCGAGTCAAAAAATTTCTCGCGGGCCCCGCTCCTCTAAAAAGGACATTCTGATTAATAAGGTGTTTATGGAATATGAATGAAGCAGCAAAATCCATCCGTTCTTTGCTGTCTGAAGGGGCGGCCATTTTGCTTCTTGCTGTCGACTGGAAAATGACATCACAGTTCCGAAGCGATCAGATAATGATCAATCGCTGCTCACCTATTTTCTGAGTTTGGTCATGTGATGTTCTCCTTAGGCACTGTGTGAGTGTGTTGGTGTGAATTTGAGTGTGAATGGTTGTCTATGTGCACCGTGACCAGTGAGCATTGGAGTGTGTAGTCGGTTTTAGCCCAAGGTCAGCTGCAATACACTCCAGCTTCCCTGAACAGGAAAAAGGATATCATAATTGATGGCCTATTGTACTGAAGACATTAAGATTATTTATGCAAAACTTGGTGTTTGTAAACACACAAATGTGTTTTTGGCTCTGCAAGACGTGTCCATCCCCCTAAACCTCGGAGGTCTAAAACTGCCTCAATTTACTGTTAACAATCTCTAAAATGCTTGGGCAGCAATCAGCTAATGGACTGTGTGTGTTTTGTGAAGGTTTGTTAATGGGCTGATGTTAAAAAGACACGGCTGGCTGATACCAGGATCACCACGGTGTTCCGTTCCTTTGGCAGCGTACAACCTCGAGTTTATATACAAGTTAACGTCGTCGCACACTAACGCATAATTGGAGTCAATATTTGTAGGCTATTAATATCAGTGGTGGATTTTTTTTTTTACTGACTCAAACAGGACATTATCAGAATATTGACCTACATTTACAACATGTTGTAATTATATTAGTTTATTCCAAACATTTGCTTGGCTGCACAATTCCCGGCATGTGGGGCGTCCAGTCAGATTTTAGCCTCTTTGTGCTAATCTAACCTGCCAGGGGCCTTAAAAATCAGTAGTTGAGAATCCGTAGTATTTATAGAGCCAGAGCAACTTAAACTCTACCGTTTTAGCAATTAGACCATTTCTTTATGCAACCGGATTTCAAACAAGTCCTTCCATGGGCCAGCGAGCTTGTTGGTTGGTCGGAACAAGAGCCAACTTCCACAAGCAAAGGACATGTTGTATGGGTTCAATCCTGAGAATGAAGAGACCATGAGCAAGATATTGAATCAAAAAAGGTCGAAAATACACAAGTGAAAGCCCAAGTCTTTGTCAGTGAGTGTATTTTTATCGAAAGTTACAATAGTTTGTAGGGACCCACAACATAAATGTGAGTGTCTGGCTCTCAAATTGGCTGGCGACAAACCTTGGCTCCCAGCACATTAGCATCCATGCAGAGCATGAGCAGGAATACAACACGCTCACCTAACTAAAGAACAGGTGTGTCTGGCTTTTGCGTGCGCGTGTGTGTGTGTGTGCTGTCGAGAGCCCACGGGTGCTCCTTCAGTCAGCCAGCGAGGACCGGTGCAGACATACTGAATTATTCAAAAGTCTATGATGTGCGTCTTTTGTGAGTATGTGTGCGGACAGAGTTATAAAATAGTAAAACATCTTCCATCTGCTCGCATCTCATCACACACACACAGTTTAGTCCTACTGTGTGTGTGTGTGGGTGTTTGTGAGTGTGCGCGTTCAGCCCAAATTTTTTATAAAGGAAATGATACATGACTACCTGATAATTTCCCCATTTGTCCTTTTCCTCTCCATTTCCTCACGGAGCATCTTCATTTATCACGTCTGTTTTGACCTCAGCCTCCCTCTTGATTCCTCCTCAACTCCCAGCCTTCCTCCCCATGTACTCGCACTTGTCTTGTATTTTCTCTCCCCTCTCTTCACCTCCACGCAGGCTAACGTTCCGGAGGCCAGCGGATCTATCTCGAGACATCTGTGCAGGCAACACCCTGGTCTGCTATTCTCATTATTCCCCTTCTGCTCCTTGGCGCCATTCGCGCTCCCATCCATCCATTCCAACCTCATTTTGCTCCCAACTCCCCCCCCCCCCCCCTCGTGTGCACTTCTTTCCAGACTTCTGCCGCTTTCCTTCACTCACTTGTTCCCAGGAAACGTTCTACCCCAGGGTTTCCGACTCAGGCTCTGTCCACTCTATCAGTTCATTGGACTGCGTGATCTTTTGCATGCGTCGCTCTTACTTTCCTGCAAGTCACAGTGTTTTCCATATGCGTCATCTGGCTCGCATTAGACCACGAATGACATTATCAAATACATTAGCAATCGCACAAATCATTTTTGCATGTTGACAGTTGCGCCCCCCCCCATGGGTTCTCTCCCAGATGTTCACATTTCTGCGTCTTTGTGTATGCTTGCGTTGTGCGTCGGTAATAAACTATTGCAATCGGAAAAAGTGCTTCTCAGTCAGGGCAAAATCAGCTAATGCTCATTAGACGTTGACCTTCTTTTATGTTTCTTGCTCATAAAAGAAAAATGGCAGCAATTTACAGGGATTAACGTGCGGTGGTTTATACGAGCAGCGTAAACTTCCCTTTTGTCTATTAGCGGAGTTAAGGTAATGGAAAAGTTGACAAGGGACAAGAAGATGGGGAAGGATAATGCAAATGAAGATGCGAAGAGCGGGCAAGAGAGGACAAGAGGGAGCTCTTGATGGATGGAGAGATTTACAGAGAACTCAAGAAGGAGTGAATACAGGAAAACGTCTGGCATGTGGTCACTTTATTAGGAACAGTCATTTTTTTTTCACTAAGCCATGAATAAAACACGACTTTTCTCATCTGTCATTCATATAAAGGTACATTTTCAAACAGAATGCTTCTATCTGAGCCAGTTGTAATGAAATCCAGACTTTGGAAAAAAAAATGTTTTTGACCACTGTTGTTTAATGATTTATGCATTATAGCCGCTTATGCCATTTAGAACGCTGCTGCTTCGCCATGTGAGGTATGTCGGCTACGAGGAGCCATCAGGCGCCGGGATGATACAAACATTTCATCAACAGATAAATTGTCAGCGGGTTCTCTCTCGTTAGCTTGGTCCAAAAATGTTGCTTCATGTTTTATGACTTCATCAATAACACAGCAGCATTAAAACCGGTGGGAACAGTATCATCTAACAAATGAAAGAAGTAATGACCCTGAGCGGAACATTTACATGACAATGGCCAAGAAAAAGTTTCTTTCTTCGCATTTGGGAAAGTTTGAAAACAATTCCCGATCGACCGCAAGGACTGTTAAAAGTACGCCAGTATGTAAGAGTAAGATGCATGCTGGGCCAGTAATTTGAGCGAAAAGTGTCCGTTAAAACCTACCATTGGTCCACTTTTTTGTTTTGGTTGTGGCGTCCTTGCGCATGACAAAATATCTTGTCCTCCATTCTGTGTAGTCTTACCAAACATCCTTTTGAGATCTGTTTTCACTTTGTGTCTGCAAGCTCCAAAACCTTGTTGTTGTGTTGAGCAGGGCTCACCACATCTCAAACAATCGGAACAAATTTGAATTTTTCGCCCACCTTTTTTGATCAAAGCCAGACAAAGCCCGAGCGTCAGCTGTCTCAACATTTTTGTTTGTAGGGTTTTCTTTGTAGGGTGTGCTCGGAGCTATCTATGGCCGACTGCAGGGTTGATTATAATGCAGCCCCGCCCATGCACGCTCACAGTATGGCAAGTGAGGAGAAACACTCTTGGAAGCAATCGCAAATGTCCCGGACTCACCAGCGCTCCTCCAAGATGGTTGGAAGATGCAATATGTGAGTGGGTGCGTTTGTGTGTATGTGTGTACTAGACAAGAGATGCATATTATCACCATGTAAGCTCCCCCCCCCAGAAGATTTTGTTGGAGTAGCACACGCTCGCCCAATCTGTGTCGCTGTCAGCATTCAGCTGTGAAACAGCTTTCTATGGTTATGGCGGAATCAAGCAGGATTATGAGTGCCGGTACCAACCACTAAGCGTCATCATCAAACTTTTCATTGAGACATTGACTCACCCGCATGCTTCATCGATGAAAAATTCTATCGGCAAAGCCTCATTTACCTCCCTCAATATGATATTTTTTTTCTCTTTAGCGATCCTTTTAAACAATCTTAAAATGAAGTGGAAAAAAAAAGAGGCTTAATCAGTTCCAATGCCGTTACGTTAGAAATCTTTTGGGGTTTTTGCGCCTCAAAAAAAAAAAAAAATCAAGCAAGCTTTCATTGCTTCGCTTGTTTCCCCCCTTAAGAGTTTTGAAAAGATTTTTTACGGATGTTTCTGTGAGTGTTCCTGAAGGGTTTACAGTCTAGCGCTAGACATGGTGTTAGACCGCAGGAGAAATTGTGCGGAGCGCTAGCATGGGAAGAACGTCTGCAATGGGAAAAACAGCCGCAACTGCTCGACCGGTGCAGGAATCCTTTTTTCCATTCAACCGCAGAGGCGGTGATTTTAAGAGCTCTGATAACATCTGCGTAGTGCTCTTCACAGCATCTCTAGACTGGAGCGTAACTCGAATGCTTTAACACCTTAGAGAAGCAGCTTAGAAGAGCGTTCTTTTTTTTGGCTGAAAATCAGAACTTTTCACAAGCAAGTAACAGTAACCAGATGTGATGGGAATAGCAGATTGTGCGGTGTGGTCCCATGCAATGATGTAAGCTATCATTAGGAGTTTGGAGACGTGTGCTTGCCTGTTAAAAAAAAAAAAGAAAAAAAAACTAAATTGAGCCAAATGAGTGATGGTGGCTAGAATTGCAGGCAGACAGGTTGGATTTTTTTGGGTTGTGGTCAACTTGCTGCTGAATATTCCATCTCGTGTTTCTTTCAGCTATTAACACGCATGCCTGTGTCATAGCCTCCGTGTCACCCAAGATCCTCCACACTATTTGTAGTTGCCGTTTTTTCCGAGCCATACTCTTGAAGGACTATGTGAGTGTGGGTGGGCTCTGACCCTACCTTATGATTCTTGCCGTGTCTGTAAACCATCCAGTCCTCGCCATTGGTGCTGACCTCCAGCTTGAAAGTAGTCACAAAGTATGACTTTTGCGTCTCCTTGGAAATGGCGCCCTGCATGGCGATGCCCGTGATCACTTTCAACGTGTAGAGGTCCACCTGTTTGCAGAAAAAAAAAAATATGCATCAGGTTGAAGCTTGCCGATTGGGTTACAGAGTCCCGAAAGGATGATAAATTACAACCGGCTGGGGGGGGGGATTTTACACGGACAAGAACGTGGGATTTTCCACATTAAACTTGGTTTGACATTACAGCTTCTGGCCCTGCATACTCAAAGCATAATTATGCAAATGTTCAACTAAATTTAATGGTGAAGATTACTCAAAGATAACATACCCATTATAATAAACAAGCACACAGTATATTGGGAAATCTGACAAGAGGTTGCACATGAACAAATGACAACATAACTTCCATAGCTGATAAAAGTTACCCTCATCGAATGAAATGTGTGAACACAAAACAAAACACAAAAAAAAACCCTCTTGTTTCTTCCACTCCACTAATCTATATTTAACCCAATTGAAATTCAAGTCCATGACTCTGAATCCTTAAGCTGTCAACGGGCCCTCACAATTGATGTCCTAAAGTGTTAAAACTGCCTGAAGGCAGACATAAACATGCAAATACAGACTATTCAACTATTCACTAACCATTTCTCACGTTCCCCATTCTGCTTTATGCTCTTCATCTCCCTTTCCGTCTTCCCTCCCTTCTCTCCTCTGGCAGATCGATAGTGATGACCAGAGGCTCATTTTAATTTCCTGCCATACAATAGCTATAATCACCTCTCCAACCTGATTGTGGATGCTACGCTGCATGCGTTAATATATGTGGCATTTTACCTGAACTGCAATTTTGACCTTGCATCGGCTCTGTGTCCGAACAGGGACATTTCCCAAGATTGGCTAGCTGGCATCGAGAAGTAAAGCCTCAAAATGACTTTCAGTAACCTTGCTCAACTATTTTATGTACAGTATGACCTATAAGGGAGGATTGATTTTATTTCGTGTTCTTATCACGTTGTTAGCTAATAATGTGACTTGTGTAGGGCAACGCTGTAGCTTGCACTGCTGTAGAATTCTTCTGCATTATACCGAGAGTTCTTTCTGGTTGTTTTCCTCACTCATGTAGTTGAAGGGAGTGATGGGGAAATGAAGCTTCATAATTGCTTCATGAATCAGTTGTTATTTTTTTTCTCTCCTCTAGGTGGCAATCTCTATTCAACATTGGGTTGAAAGTACGCTCACTTGCCATTTCTTAAACCCCTTAGTTTAAGACAGTGCCATCTAGAAGCAAATTTGAAGCTTCATATTTCCATCACTAGTTGAAGGGGGTCATTTGTTTGTGCTGCGTTGTAAGAATATGATGTCATGCTGCAAAAATAAAGCTAAAGTTAACCACCACAATAGTTTTCTTTCAACTGATTTGTGTTTTTCTGATTGTTAAGTCAGACTTAGTATCTGTGTTCGTGTTAGTGGAAAACGATGTGGCTGCCGTAGGAATGCAAGTCTGTCAAAAACTGAGTACCTCCTGCTATTGAATTAACCAAAATATTACAATCCCGTCGTAGTGTGACAGTTCAACACCAATGAGAGCTTTTAAGGTCATGGTTGGAAGTACAGAGAGAGAATCCATGCAAGCGCAAGGAGAACATACACAAAAACAAAAGGAGTTTCAAACCCAAATGAGGCCCACTACTGAATATAATGCTTACAAATCATGATGCATTTACATTCCTCGGCAATTCTGTGGAAAACTAAATGACTGACATTCAGATAAGGATAATGACACCAACAACAACAACAACACGAGAGATGTTGGTAGCATAAGCTCAGTCAGAATGTGTGATGTGTATATTATGCGTGGGAGTGCTGAGCAGCCCACCAGGCTACAATCCGCCTCACCAGGGGAGGCAAAACGCTGCGTTTGTTACCTGTCAGGAAGACAGGTGTTTTAGACTACTCCCACCACACACACACACACGCACGCACACGCACACTCTTGCTCACTTAGGCCCAGACACAGATCCACCAAGACACCTAATCGATAGTCCTGAGCTGAAGAGAAGAACACATAAGAGGGGGTGAGAAGAGGTGAGGAGTGAGTGAGACAACAGGAAAAAGAAAGAGAAAGAGGTGAAGACCAAATAAGAGCTAGAGCCGAGAGATAAAGACGGATGCTAAGTGAAGCGTCCCTGGAAAGACTACTCATCAATCACACAACTGTTGGAATAACGCAGGCACCGGCACTCACATCATCAATCTGCACCAAGCCTCACAATGGACCACAATGCTCGAGCAATAGAAGCGAGCAGAAGAAGTTTGAAGCCCCTTTCAGACAGCTTATTAGAGCCAGCAAATGTCTGTCTTCCTCCTGGTCACTCTTTTATGTGGAAAACACTGTCACTGAATTGGGAGTGGAAGTCAACTCACAAATTCCAGGCTCCGTGGTAATAACACAGATATAACAGAGGCGGAGGAAATCTGGGAGGGAGACGGACATATTTCGCTCTGTTTGAAAGGCTGATGAAAGCTGTCTGTGATGCAGAAACCAGTTTCGCAGAAACAGAGTGAAAGGGGTTTCTACGGGTTGGCAAAACATACTTTAGCTGCATCAATACACACGCATACACACACACACAAAGACACACACGCATACATGGACACAAAAACACACGTGGATGCACACACAAACACACCCTAATATACTAGATGGACACACACACAAGCACACACACACACACGGACGAACACACAAATGGATACGTACACAAAAAATCCGCAAACACACGCACGCACACACACACAAATGGACACATGGATTCAAACACTAATGGACACACAAGGCCACACGAAAACACATGAAGATAGAAAAAACACACAATCGTAGGAAACAATCGCACACCGACACACACACAGTCTAATATATTATATGGACACACACATTCACACTCACTCAAGCAAACAGACACACTAATGGATTTTTCTTAAAAAAGAAAATCGCAAAAAATACAATTATGCACTCGCAATTGGACAAATGAATTCCAACACTAATGGACACACAAGGACACGTGCAAATAGACAAACACACAATCACAGGACACACTCGCACACAAGGTGCAAGACTCAAGTATACAGGACAGGCCAGGCATGATGGCATTTATGACAGCCGCTTGTCAAGACCGGAGACGTTTCCTCACGCACGTAGACACCAACACAGCAGGACACAAACCCACAGAGCTACACACCGCCGGGTGTTAACGCAGGCAAACAGCTGAAGGTCTCAGTGGAACGTAGCGGCCTCAGAACAAAACTAGTCGTCAGCAGCAGAGACAGACAGAAAGACAAGACGAGAGGTCGCCTCCAGTAAAAGTTACATTTCCAGCCAACTGTCGCAAACCATTCGAGTCCATTGGAGGAGGGCGTGTCACAATGACATCCAGTCGAACACATGGAAGGCGCAAGTGATACTGTTTTCTGTTCTATTGCATTATGGCAAATATATCAGCAAGAGGACCGACCGGTAAAGCGTGATCTATTATCTTCTTGGGCAGTAAGACAGGAAGGAAGTGCAGACTGATGGGACCTTGACCACATGTGATTTCTTGTCTGCAGTTCCTTCCGGTGTTTCATGTGCAAAACCCCTCGGCCACAGCGGAGTCCAGACATTTGCTACTGCGAGATTATTCCTTGTTTTGATCCAGCTTCATTAGACGGTAAAGGTAGTATTCATTAAGACAAAGAGAGGAGTGCAAAAACTTGAATCTGCTTCTTGTGTCCCTTTGGTTCGTAAATGAAATTAAAATCTGTCCATCTGTTGAAATGAGACTACAGAGAGCCGAAGGCAAGCATGCATGAATGGGTTTGTTTTTGTGATACTTTAATCAGGGGATATTGTGAGAAAATGTTTGTGATTTGCTAATTCATTTCTTTGTTATTAAAGCGCAACCGCGCTCCACTGGTTCGTCAGAAATCAATTAATTAGAGATGCATGGTTGCACGGCTATCCTCGAGATTTTCTCGATCAAGTGCGGAACTTTCAACCTATATTGTCATTTATTCGTCCAAGAGATTAGATCCACACTGCAGACAAAAATGAGGTTTGGAAGGCGACCTCGGTTTATGACTAAGTTCCGTTCTTACAGCAGCGACCAATTTATACACAAATCGCAACTGAACCATAATTTTTCAATACGCTAGACTGACAAAGTAGTAAAGTCATAATTATAAGAAATTGCTGCTATAAAAGCACTTCTACGCCATGAATACAAGAAAATCCAATAAAAACAGTCCGAGCATATGTAATCATGCCTTCTTGTGCCACATGATGTCATATTCTTGCAAACTACTTGATTGCGCAATGTTTATAACCTCAAAGTGCCAGATGTGGCTCTGGTTTGGGCCCCCTCAACTTGTGTCCCGGAATGAACTATCTTCAAGCTTAGACGGTCACAGCTTATGGGATGCAATTAAAACAGTGGCAAGTAGACATTTGCAATGCAAACGTCTGTCATGATTTTTAACTTTAAAGGACAAACAATACCCGGGTGGCAGTTTGCATGGGAGGGACGAGAATGCCATTTGAAATGAATAAAGATCTTGGAAATCATCTCATATGAAGCAGACTCGGGCGGCCTTTGGGAGGCTCGGGGAAGGTGACACCCAACAAGATAATCTATTGTTTACAGAAGGGGTGTCACGAAGGAGGGCCTCGTTGGCTGCGTGGAATCCATTTCTGTCTGAGCGGTGCGTGAACCTCGCACCCCCCCCCCCCTCTCATCCTCCATGAACCAGACAAGC